>NC_060138.1:350253932-350560003 GCF_021461385.2 Schistocerca piceifrons | reverse complement strand
CAGTAACGTCATATGGAATAATTTTCGGAGCTAACTCATCGCTCAGAACGTAAGAATTATTGGCACAAAAGCTAGCAGAGCTGGCGACCACCAGCGGTCATCTGCTACTTGAGATAGTTAGGCACCTCTATAAAACATGCACTCGGTCATGAAATTGGTCAAAAATAATCCATCACGATTTCAGAAGAATAGTAATGTCCATACCTACAACACTAGAAGAAAACAATGACCTTTATTACCCATTATTAAGGGTGTTAGTGGCTCAGAAAGGAATTCAGTACGATCAACAAAAATCTTTGATCAGTTACTCAATAACATAAAAGTCTGACATGTAGCAAAGCAAGTTTAAAATCTAAACTAAACCCATTTCTTTTGTACAACTCCATAGACGAATTTTTATTTTAAGACTTTTAGCTTGTATTCTTATCGATATAAAGTGGACACTGCTATTGGGGCTATTTTTAATCCCTCGTTTTATGTAAATAGCTGATTTGAAGGATATGCTGATTATAGATAAGCTTTCTATGAACATTTGTACAACATAGTTCATCGTATTTCAGCACAATAAAAAAAATTAGTAAAATAAAGGCTCAGTGACTGAAAGCGAGACTAGAGATCCAGAAGTGTCGTGTTTTCCGCGCGAGCTCTGATTCCTATTATTTTATCACGATGGTCTTTTCTCCCTATGTTGGTGGGAGTCAGAAAAATACGAGGGCTATTTGGAAAGTAAGTTAATTACTTCCAGCCACTTCTCTACATAGTAATCGCTCCAACTTAGACATCTGCTGTAGCGTTGCACCAACTTTCCAATACCCTCGTCATAGAAGGCAGCCGCCTGCGCTTTTCGCCAATTGTCTGCGCTGGTCACTGAAGTTGCCTTGCAAAGAACAACGGCGAAATGCGTTTGACGCAAAAATTGTGTTTGATTCAGTTGTGATTAGACGATGCCAAAGTAAAAATTCTTAACAAACGGTAATGTTTGATACTTTACTTTACTTTTTCGTGTCCGGAGATTTGTTTCAAAGCCTTTCAGCCCAATGTCGGGCCAAGTCCAATGTTTCTCTCTTCTCAAGCCATAGTTCGTCAAGGGTACACCTAGTGGGGCAGATGGAACACTGTAGAAGGTGTTCCATATCCTGAACTTCAGCACAGTCGCATTTGTTGTCTCCTTCGTCCTTGAAGCCTCATTTGACTGGGTTTGCTTTAACTGGTGCTACGCCTGTCCTGATGCGGTTCAGTGTTCTCCAAATCTTCCAGCTTGATGTACTGCCGCTGGGTATTTCTCGTGAGGCAGGGTAGTCCTTCGGAGGCTCGTTCAATTCGCTAGTGAGAAATCTCTTGCGGGATTTAAGTCTGCTACGTCCACATGAAGAAGAATTTTTCTGTATGTTCGTGCGCAATTCTTCGGGATTCAGGAGATGAGAATCCAGCTGCTTTGTATATTTTCCCAAGTGGGGTGGGTTTCATGCATCCTGTTGTTAGCCTGCATGTTTCATTAAGGACTGTAGTGACTTTTTTGGCATGTGTGGATCGGGACCATACAGGGCATGCATATTCTGCCGTGGAGAAGTAAAGTGCTTGAGCAGTTGTTCGTAATACAGTCGGACTAGCTCCCCATTTACTATTCGTCAGTTTTCTTAAAATATTGTTCCTGGCAGCAACTTTTTGGCGGGGTTTTGATATTATGTGGTACTAAACAAGAAAACAAGATACAAAGGGTACAGCAGAAAGGCGCTGTTTACTGTGTTTCAGATAATGTTCCATGTGATTGTAAACTGTAAACTTTCACGGCCGGAATTGCCACAGTTAATAAAATATTCCGGGCTATTATGGCGTGGTCGACGGGATTTCACTTTAAAACCCGAAGTTTCGTCCCCGTCTGCAAAGGAACGGAAAATTAGGTAAAATACAGTGAATACATTTCGGGTTACGGAATATAAAGGGCGCGCCTAGGGAGGAAGTTACCAGATTTAGGCCAGTCTAGGAGGTCAAACAACTAATTGAAATGGGCAACGGAAGGAGAGGCGATTCTTGTTAACTTATGTTGGTGGCCGGTCATGGAACGCAGAGCCAGAGGCTTTGTCTCCCACGAAAGAGGCCTGTTCTCCTCGAGGTCTGCTTTGCAGAATCCTCCAGCATCCACACACGTCAACTGTATCCTACGCACACTGTTGGCTAAAACCGATGGCGTGAATTCGCTAGCAATTTCAGCAGAGGGCTCAAGGCGCCTCTTGTCAGCAGCTTTAACTGGACAGGACTGCCTCGGTCTTGAAAGGCAGGCAGCTCGTGTCACATAGGGTCAGCGGAAGTTAATCTCGCAGAAAACTTGTAAAGATTTGACTGGGGCCTTTGAAATAAAATTTTTAAACCATTTCCGTAAAATACTTTTTGACTGGCTGCCAGCCTGTATATTCCTTCTCCGTTCCAGACGAATGGTGACTTACATTGTTTACAAAAGGTTGTCAGTCTCTCCCGGGAAAGACGGTTTGCCCTAGTAGGGGCTTTAAATTTATGGGGCGGATTGACCTCCGTCAGTAAGAACAGTTTAAGCGACTGAGGTCAACTGACTGTTTCTCGTATCGTCAACATCAGCTAATGGTGCTGTCTGAAGATGGCCCAAGCCTAGGCCCAAACCGGGTATTTCAACAAAACAACCATTGTGATCAAGACTGCTTTTCACTAATTTTACATAGATTACAACGTCACTGTTCTCCCAGAAATGTTACCGCAAATAAGAATATTCTGGGTTCATTCGTACATCCGAAGAAGAATAAACTGCAGGCCGTATGTAGCAGCCAGAGAGCTGTAACAGTCAAACTCAAATTTCACAGTTTTTTTTATAGAAAGAGTAAATAGTTCCACAATGCTTTGGCGCAGTTGACGTCTTCCGCCATAACACATCGTTACTTTTATCTTGAAAATCCAAATATCTTGAGATTTCTGTACAAGGAAGAGTAGTGGTGGTGGTTTATGCTCCTTAAATCATTTGTATGTGAACACCGTTGTATTTTAATGCATCAGAGATTCGTTGCTTTTCACTGTTTGTTTCCACTTGACAACGTGATTTTACAGAATGACGAAGGATGCTCTCCGTCTTCAGGCCACGAGTGGCCTACCGGGACCATCCGACCGCCGTGTCATCCTCAAGGAGGATGCGGATTGGAGGGGCGTGGGCTCAGCACACCGCTCTCCCGATCGTTATGATGGTATTCTTGACCGAAGCCGCTACTATTCGGTCAAGTAGCTCCTCAATTGGCATCACGAGGCTGAGTGCACCCCGAAAAATGGTAACAGCGCATGACGGTTGGATGGTCACCCATCCAAGAGCCGGCCACGCCTAACAACGCTTAACTTCGGTGATCTCACGGGAACCGGTGTATCCAGGATGCTAGTCCCGCAAAAGAATACTATCGATGTGATTAACAAATTTTTGCACATTTGCTTCCATCGACGTACTGATAATTTTATTTTAAACAACAGGCGTAGAGTACACTACATATGAAACATGAATTTTTTCTTCTCACTTCACACCCCGCTTTGTCTATCAAATCTCTACTACGGTAGCCAGGGAGCTTAACTGTTTTATAAAATAAGTGCTTTTCGACTTGCCGTACAAAGCTAATGCTCACAACCTACAACTTCGTCTACATGTTTGACCAATACGGAGTTGTGTTTGAGGATGCGACGCAACTCAGATCGCTTGGCAACGCGGGCGCCGAGTCGCTGGCAACTGGTCGGCAACGCGCCGCAAACAATCAACTTGACAGTTACCCTGCAGTAGCGCCGTCTGCCGAGCCCTATTTAACTACACAGGAAATGATATGCTGCCGACCCGTTACCATCTCACGTAGACAACGAATTGCCGTTGAGTCGCTCGGGGTGCGGAGGTCCTAAGTCCCGCTATAAATGGTTGCTTAAATCAGTTCGAGATCGCAAGAAGGCATTGGCAAACCACCTCTATTAGCAGTAAAGCACTGCTCTACAAAGCAACTTGTGGGTAGACGCCAGTTTTATCTTTTTACGTAAGTCTCTTACGGGTGGTCAAGGCCGTCCAATAAAGAGCGGAAGGAGGTGCGCTTGATGTGATCCCCGTTTCGGAAACCCTGTTGGGCGTAGCGGCAGGAGGAAACCGAAGGAGCGGGCGGCTGGCCCTGGAGGAATTCCGGCCGGTGCACCGGCCTTTGTTCTGGCGTGGGCGCCGGGCGGCGCGACGCACTCACGCACCCGGAACTGACCTACCCCAGCAGCCGGCTGCGGGCAGGCCGGAACCACACCAGGGGACACACTGCCTGGCACAGCCGGGTCCCTGGCGCCGGGACCCTGCCGGCTGCCCCAGGTGTCTGCGCTTGCGCAGGAACACACACACACACACACACACACACACGCGCGCGCGCGCGCGCGCAAACGCACAGGCTGTATCCTTGTGACGCATAGCGTCCACTACAGTGGACAGCTCTTACTGGTCGCTTTCTTTGTCATTTTCAGTCAGTCCTGAGGCTGCAAATGCACACAGTTCACTACAGTTGGCACTCCCTACTGGTGTTGTGTCCTGCATGCATTTGCAGCCTCATGACTAATTGAAAACGCCAGAAAATTGACCATTATAAGTTGTCCACTACAGTGAGATTCATGCAAAAATGGTTCAAATGGCTCTGAGCACTATGGGACTTAACTTCTGAGGTCATCAGTCCCCTAGAACTTAGAATTACTTAAACCTACCTAACCTAAGGGCATCACACACATCCATGCCCGAGGCAGGATTCGAACCTGCGACCGTAGCGGTCGCGCGGTTCCAGACTGTAGCGCCTAGAACCGCTCGGCAACCCAGGCCGGCGAAATTCATGCACCACAGGGGTATACACCGTTAGCACAGATGAGCTAATAAACAATTTATTAAAAAAAAGATAAAAAGAAAATGAATAATACAACCGTAGTGAACCACAGTGGTACGACCAGAATGTTTACATGGATGTGAGTGCCTAGCAATGAACTATAAACTGGATAGAATATAGGTACTCGAAAGACGGATAGTTAGAAAAATGAAGGGCGAAACACAAGCTGCAGACGGCTGGAAAGTGAGAATTAATGAGGAGATCTACAAAAATGTAGAGAAAACATCAGAAGTAGCGGCTAAAAAGAGATTAATCTTCCCTGGAGACCTTTACCGAATGAATGACAACGGTATCACGAAACAAAAATCCTGTTTTTCTAGGAGAAAAAAATCGACAGTAAGACGGATTACAGAAATAAGGATAAATCTATAAAGAAACAACATCAAATAATGGGAAATAACAGCCAGAAATTGCTAATTTGGTGCTGCAACGTTGTAACTAAAAAAATCGTGACGATTTTCATACAGGTACCAAAAAAGGGTTGCCGTGCTTTCAACTGCCTAGTTTCAATTACTTTTCTAAGTCATTCAACTGCACACTTTCGTAGGTGTTCCGTTACTTTTCGAAGTAGTTAAAACTGGGCAGCTGAATGCAAGGCAACCTTAATTTCGTACCTGCAAACTTCGTTTCGTACCTATATGAAAAATCATGATTTTCGAGTTATTACGTTGCTGGAACAAATGAACGAAATATTTTCAAGGATAAAATATTAAATTTAGAAGGCTTTCAGTGCAGAAGGAATAAGAAATAAGGGACAACACGGACAGAAGAAAGGAAAAGACAACATGGGGAGAAGATGAAAGCGTATTGGAAAGACATAAAACAACAAGGAAAAATGGGAAATTGAATTTGTTAGAGGATCCTAGTTAGACAAAACGAATTTAAAAAAATTAAGAACAAGGAAACCAGGCGTAAAACCATTATCAATATGCATCATCTTCCTCAGTATTCTCCTCCCCACCCCACCCCAAAAAGGAGCAATATCTTCAAATGATACAAAATAAGAATTGTATTCCAAACAAACAATAACTTTTGCCACAGACTACCTCATAACTAAAAAGCAGTCAAGATAAGTTTTCATCCTCTGGCATATATAAAATCATGTGCGGTAAATACCCGACTCAGTAATAGGTCAAACAGACCGCAGCTTCCACACCACATTCAAGGAACACGTCAGTGCCTTCTGCTACAACACAAACACAAATCTGCAATAGCTCCCATATAACAGATACGGGACATTCATTTGATGGTATACAAAGCAACCAAAAGATACTACTCACGCAGAACAAAGGACACAGAACGTCTCTGAATTAAGAAGGAGAAATATATATCCACAGAAAGAAAGTTGGGAGAAATATGCTCGACGACAATAAAGAAACAGTCTTAGCCACCTTTTTCAAAAGCTTTGACAAAGTACTTAAACCATTCCCATAATTTACAATTTCAAATATATATAAGCAGTTGTAATATTTTATACGTAAATATTTAATATAATAACTAATAGCGCACATGTCCATATTCTGTCGCAGCCCATTGAAATTTTTAAAATACAGTAAAAACATATTTACTTATTTCTAACCGTTTAATATAATAATTGTATTGTCTGCATGTCCATATTCTGCTGCAGTCCATTCATACTTTTTTACATCTACATTATGCTCCGCAAGCCACCTAATGGCATGTGGAGGAGGGTCTTGTAATATCACTAACTGATCCCGCCTACCGTGTTCCAGTCGCGAATGGTGGAAAATTGGAAATTTGTGGAAAGATCTTATGGGACCACACTGGTGAGGTCATCGCTCCCTAAGCTTACACACCACTTAATCTAACTTAGATTAACTTATGCTAATGGCAACGCCCACACCCTTCCCCGAGGGACGACTCGAACTTCCGACGGGGGCAGCCACGCGAACCGTGTCAGTACACCTGAGACCACACGGCTACCCCGCGCGGCCGCGAATGGCGCGTGGGAAGCTGAATTGTCGGTAAGCCTCTGTATTGGATCTAATTTTTCGAAATTTCTCGTCGTGGTCTTTACACAAGATGCATGTGGGCTGAAGCAATATGATGCTCGAATGTTGCTGCAAAATGCACTCTCTAAGTGTCAACAGTAAACCTCTGCCTGATACACAACGCCTCGCTTGTAATGTCTGCCACTGGAGATTGACGAGCATCTCTGTAACGCTCTCGCGCCAACTAAACGACACTGTGACGAAACGCGCCGGTTCAAATGGCTCTGAGCACTATGGGACTTAACTACTGAGGTCATCAGTCCCCTAGAACGTAGAACTACTTAAACCTAACTAACCTAAGGACATCACACACAACCATGCCCGAGGCAGGATTCGAACCTGCGACCGTAGCAGTCGCGCGGTTCCGGACTGCGCACCTAGAACCGCTAGACCACCGCGGCCGGCAAACGCGCCGGTCTTCGTCGGATCTTCTCTGACTCTTCTATCAGTCCAACCCGGTATGTCAAGAAACACGGCATCATCCTGAGAAAACATACACTGATGAGCCAAAACATTATGACCACTGCCACTTGTGACGTCAAATGCCACCTGCTGCCGTTGCGGGCACGTGACGCGGTGACAAAACGTATGTTAGCGAAGCAGACACGGAAGGGGAATCACTCTCGCTGCAAATGGGGAATTCCATTGAGATAAGCGACTTTGACAAAGGGCAGATTCTTCTTCTTCTTCTTCTTCTTCTTCTTCTTCTTTCGAATAACCAATTTGGAGGGTACGATGAATCAACTTTGGCTACTCATCATTGTACACTCCTGGAAATTGAAATAAGAACACCGTGAATTCATTGTCCCAGGAAGGGGAAACTTTATTGACACATTCCTGGGGTCAGATACATCACATGATCACACTGACAGAACCACAGGCACATAGACACAGGCAACAGAGCATGCACAATGTCGGCACTAGTACAGTGTATATCCACCTTTCGCAGCAATGCAGGCTGCTATTCTCCCATGGAGACGATCGTAGAGATGCTGGAAGTAGTCCTGTGGAACGGCTTGCCATGCCATTTCCACCTGGCGCCTCAGTTGGACCAGCGTTCGTGCTGGACGTGCAGACCGCGTGAGACGACGCTTCATCCAGTCCCAAACATGCTCAATGGGGGACAGATACGGAGATCTTGCTAGCCAGGGTAGTTGACTTACACCTTCTAGAGCACGTTGGGTGGCACGGGATACATGCGGACGTGCATTGTCCTGTTGGAACAGCAAGTTCCCTTGCCAGTCTAGGAATGGTAGAACGATGGGTTCGATGACGGTTTGGATGTACCGTGCACTATTCAGTGTCCCCTCGACGATCACCAGTGGTGTACGGCCAGTGTAGGAGATCGCTCCCCACACCATGATTCCGGGTGTTGGCCCTGTGTGCCTCGGTTGTATGCAGTCCTGACTGTGGCGCTCACCTGCACGGCGCCAAACACGCATACGACCATCATTGGCACCAAGGCAGAAGCGACTCTCATCGCTGAAGACGACACGTCTCCATTCGTCCCTCCATTCACGCCTGTCGCGACACCACTGGAGGCGGGCTGCACGATTTTGGGGCGTGAGCGGAAGACGGCCTAACGGTGTGCGGGACCGTAGCCCAGCTTCATGGAGACGGTTGCGAATGGTCCTCGCCGATACCCCAGGAGCAACAGTGTCCCTAATTTGCTGGGAAGTGGCGGTGCGGTCCCCTACGGCACTGCGTAGGATCCTACGGTCTTGGCGTGCATCCGTGCGTCGCTGCGGTCCGGTCCCAGGTCGACGGGCACGTGCACCTTCCGCCGACCACTGGCGACAACATCGATGTACTGTGGAGACCTCACGCCCCACGTGTTGAGCAATTCGGCGGTACGTCCACCCGGCCTCCCGCATGCCCACTATACGCCCTCGCTCAAAGTCCGTCAACTGCACATACGGTTCACGTCCACGCTGTCGTGGCATGCTACCAGTGTTAAAGACTGCGATGGAGCTCCGTATGCCACAGCAAACTGGCTGACACTGACGGCGGCGGTGCACAAATGCTGCGCAGCTAGCGCCATTCGACGGCCAACACCGCGGTTCCTGGTGTGTCCGCTGTGCCGTGCGTGTGATCATTGCTTGTACAGCCCTCTCGCAGTGTCCGGAGCAAGTATGGTGGGTCTGACACACCGGTGTCAATGTGTTCTTTTTTCCATTTCCAGGAGTGTATTAGATTTCCTTAGTTTCCAAATTTCCTTCATCCTTTTAGAGTGTTGTTCCCTTTCCTCTTGAGTCCACTTTCGTCTAGTTGTTTTCTTTCTCTCCTGAAATTCTGCCTTTTGAACTGCCTTTCTGAAATGTGTTCTGTTGCGTATTTAGTCAATTGTAATTCCAGCGTTTTCCATGTTCTTTTCAGTCTCTATGAACCATGCTGGATTGCATTTGTAGCTATTGAGTAATGTGAATATCCGCTTGGTTATTCTCTTGTTATCTATTCTGAAAATATGTCCAAAAAACTGTAGTCTTCTCTCCCTCATTACGCCGGCCGTTTTGGCCGAGAGGTTCTAGGCGCTTCAGTCCGGAACCGCGCGACCGCTACGGTCGCAGGTTCGAATCCTGCCTCAGGCATGGATGTGTGTGATGTCCTTAGGTTAGTTAGGTTTAAGTTGTTCTAAGTTCTAGGAGACTGATGACCTCAGATGTTAAGTCCCATAGTGCTCAGAGCCATTCTTCCTCATTACATCAGTTAGTTTTTCAGTTTTCAAATACAGCTCTCTGTTTGGTCTTAACCTGTATTCAGCGTTATCGTTTCCTTTAGCTCCCAGTATTTTGCTTAAAATTCTTCTTTCGACTTTCTCTAGTTTCTCAAGATCTCCATCTCTTGTTAGTTTAAGTGTTTCTGCTGCATACAGAGCTTCAGGTCTGGGCACTGTTTGGTAGTGTCTTAATGTCGTGTTCCAGGACAAGGATTTTTTGTTATAAACGTTTTTGGGCATATGAAACACTCTTTCCATTTTGTGCACTCTACTTTCTATGGCTGTCTTTTCTTTTGCATTGTATGTAATTCCCTCTCCCAGGTATTAGGTATTTAAAGGAATCTGTTTTATGTATTGTATTGTTGTCAACTACAATATTTTGAGGAGCATCACATATGTTTGTCATGTACCTTGTTTTTCAAAGGATGTTTGTAGTCCTACTTTGGCTGCTTGTTTTTGCAGTTCTCTTATTTGTTCTTGGGCAGAGCCTGTGAATGAGACTCGAAAACGGCGAAGCTGGTCGAATGTTCCTGTGCTACTTTCGTGAGCATCTACAAAGGACAGTGAAGCTACCACTAGGCGCTACATGGCTGGACGTCCACGACACTTCACAGAACGCGGCGTTCGGAGGATTGGGTGCTCTGCAAAGTAGGATAGATGGTGATCTGTGGCATCTCTGCCGAAAGAGCATAATGCTGGGGCACGCAGAAGTATTTTGGAGCACACCATTCTTCGTACATTGTTGAACATGGAGCTTCGCAGCAGACCACCCCTAAGTGTTCACGTGTTTACGGAACAACTTCGTAAGTTACGAGTGCAGTGGACACGGACCTGCGGGGTTCGATCGGCTCTTTAGGTGGATAAAATTCTTGCTACACGAGGTGGATAGTCGTTTCCACAACCGCCGTCATCGAGATGAAAGGCGGCTCGAAACGTGCAGCGCGCCACGGATGCAGGCTTGTCGAGCAGTGCTATGGTATGGGAGACATTCTTCTGCGCTTACAGGGGGCCCGTGGTAGTAACTGAAGACACGCTGACAGCTGCGAACCGCCTGCATCCCTTCATGCTTGATGTCTCCCCTGGCTGCGATGTCACCTTTCAGCAGTATAATTGTACGTGTCTCGGAGCCAGAACCGTGCTAAGTGGTTTGTCAAGCACTGTAGTGAACTCACGTTGATGTCTCGGCGACAGAATTCGCCTGATGTAAATCCTACACAACCCATTTGGGTCGCTATCTGGCGCCATCACCGCATACGCAAATAAGCGACCAGGTATTTACGCGAATTACGTGATCTCTGCGGACATCTAATGTCACACACCTCCACAAACCTCCCAATAAATCGTCGGATCCCCGATGCGCATGTAACACTATTTGTTTATAGTTCATCTAAATTCTTGTAATATTTTGCTTTAAAATTTTCGCATATTGATACTATATATTCTGTATATGTAATGTAAAATGTGCTATACTAGAGTTTGAATTTCTTTGCATTTTATGTGAGTAATGTATGTAAAATACTTGTAAATTGTTTATTACGCCAAATAGTTTTCTGATGACATTTTGTATTTAAAATTATATGTGTGTATAAACTGTTCATGCTGATGTAAATTTTCAAAAAAAGAAAAAGTTTATTTGCGCGGCTGCATGCCCGAAATTTAATGGATTGTTCATGCTGATGTAAATTTGGCAATTGTAAGAAGTGGTCACGTTTAGGAACAATGTAAGTAATAGGTGCTAGGTAAAAGCCAGTGTGCTTTTGTTTGAAACGAAAGTGGCTCTGGGGAGTGGGAAAGGTGGCAAGGACGATTTGGCACGCTACCTAGAATAAGCGCGGGATGTAAGACACAGTCTGCAGGCAGCAGTGATTAAGGCAACGCTTTTGTGGAGCACGAGAAGCTTTGCCTGCAAATTTGCACAAAAGTGCCTCGGATGAAGACTGCAAACGGCTTACGGCATATCTGCTAGTTGTTGGGCTACTGTATGTAAAATTGAACGACGCCAAGAAGAGAAATTGAGCCCATAGAGCAAGATACTTGCAGCCCGTCCTACGTGAGTGCAGCCGATATAACTGTTCGCCACACCCAAGCCTACAGTCACCAGATAAGATTTATTTGTATTTTACTTTTATACAGCGTGAACAATTAATTTAAGATGTGTTTTAGTAAACATTCTTGAAAATTAAACTGGTTCACCCTGTTATTTCATCCTAATCATACACCTACATAGGGTTCCTTCCTGGTGTTTGAGTAATTCAAGTATCCTGTTTTATAGACTTGTGTAGTGCCAAGTTAATATAAAGAGGCACCATTTAAATTGTTTTGTGTAAATAATGAGAAAGTTTTCTTAACTACTGCAAAGTGTTATATTGAAAATTTGCTTATGTGAACTTCAATCAGAGTGAAGCAAAGTTACTAAAATCTGTTAAATGACTATACAGAGTTAGTTCAAAGAATAATAGCTTTTGAAGGTAAATTCCAGTAAGAAAGAGGTTTTCTTGAAGTGAAATGTTCAGTATAAAAAGTGCGTGCTTAGGTGTCTAAGTATTTTAGTGTAAGTTTGTTGATTATGGAAAGTGGTTTTCTAATATCCCCCCCCCCTCCCGGCCAAATTTTTTTAGCTTCCTTGAAGTTATCTGTTGGGCTTTTTCTCTTTTAAAAACGCAATGTATAAAGTTGTAGTCCTACATTGTTTACGTGGAGTAATATTTATTTAAAGAAGCAACTTAAACAGTAGCAAGAAAGAAGGCAAAATTCATACTTCTGCTTTTCCAATACTTCATTGTTTTATTGCCTGGATAAACTGGCGACCGTTAGTACATATTTTAAGCCACTAAATGAAGTTGGAACTGAGTTGTCCTAGCTTCAATATAATACTATTCATACTGCGTTTCTTTCTAACCGCTGGGCAAGATCTTAGGAAAAGTATTGCATAGTCTGATTTAATTAACCATTACACACAACACACGGTCAAATTCTGTAAAAAGGGTAACTCTATTGATTAGCTTTTCCTACTAACAGGGCTATCCTCCCATAGTGTACTTTATTTGGAAACTAAACTTTAGTAGGAGGGTTTTACGTGGCAACATAGAGACAGGGTTTGCTGTTATTTAGGTAAAAGCATACTAACTTACAATAGTGGTGGGAGAATTATACGCAGAATCAGTGATTTATTTCGTTCCAGAGATGGACAAATAAGCTATTAAGCAGATGGTCGTAATATTTTGGCTCATCAGTGCATTTATGTGTATTATCATACAATATAATAATTCAATTGTGATGTACTGTAATGAATAACCAAGCTCCAGTTGTTGTACCTTTCAATTATCTTTGTGTCCAATGTATGAAAGCGTATCTGTAACATGTGCAACATATTTGAAGTGAGGGTGTGCAGTGGAGAGGGCACGCAACAAGTAGCAGTATGCGGACTTTTTACGATTCTACTGCCCCCATAAGTACAATTTATTGTCACGCATTCATGTTGTTAGCTTTAAAATTGTCTTTTATAAAACGCAATTTTTATCATCAGCAAAAGACGCAATATAACCTACAACGCTTTTTCTCTGCTACGGTGAAACGGCCTCTTCGTTCTTCACTAACATCAGCTATGTAACTAAACAATTCTCCACCTGAAGATGATAGTGTGAACCATCGAAACGCGTAGCGGCAAAATAAATAAGTGACTGACACAGAAAACAGTTTTATTTGTAATTAATGTTAAGTTGCTATCAACGCGAAGATTTATTTGAACACCTAGGCGTAGATACAAAAAGGGGGAGGGGTCATGACCCTCCCAAACAAAAAGAATATTTTACTTAAAGAACATGCTGCGACATACTCGTGAATAAAAGCAGTGATCCAGAAAGTATAGAACGTGTTTCTTCTATTTCAGTTTATCATCACAAACGTTTTTGTCCTCTGACAGTTGGTATCGGTCAGTGTTAACCATCATCAGATCATTTCAAAACATGTACTACTCAAATTAGGCCAGAATGGCAGCGCAAAAAATTAGATCGATTCTTGTAGAGAAAAAAAACAACAACCAGCCACTTTCAGTAACGCTGTTTATTCCCACAGACAGCGCCATCACTGGTTTCGAACCGACAGGTTGACCATCAAACGGATGTTCACGTTAAGATAAACATTTGTTGTTGTTGCAATTAGTTTTCACTTTTTTTTCCCTCTGGTGGTGACAATTCCTTGCGATGGTGGTGGCCTATAGCCAAAACATGATGTGAGAAACTGCCTGTTTAGCTGTAATTGTGCATAATAGTGGTTGAAAACATTGTAAACAAATCGTGAAAGTGAAACTGTTGTTGACATTCTTTTAAATCAATATTAGGTACAATAACAAATAATCAGGCCGTTTCTAACATCAGCTGGAGTTGTAGGGCACCCCATGGAATTTTAACCACAAGCGTGAATAAAAAGTGAAAACCAATGAAACCAACAACGAATGTGTATCTTAACGTGTACAGTGATATGATGATGAAACTGTTGGTTCGAAACTGGCAACGCCGTTGTTGATGTGAATAAGTAGCGCCACGGAAAGTGATTGGACGCTGTTTCCTTCTTTTCAAGAATCAACCTGCATTTTGTATACAGCCACGATATAAAAATGTCAGTGTTCGCCGAAATAGCACAAAAAACAGCATGACACTGATTTTTGTTTTTGTTTTTTGACGATGCCGCTCTGACTGTGTGATAATAGGACATGTTTTTTAAACTCATGTGATGATGGTCACCATCGACCGAATTCGATTGTCAGAGGAGAAAAAATTTGTGGTCATAGCTGGAAAAAAAGAAACACACATATTTTACTAAAAGCATTTCCATTTTTACATATATTAAATTCCAAAAATTTCAGCTAATTTTCGGAGAATAGCTACATTATCGCGAGAGCTGAAAGTCTAAAAAAGTGGTAGGTAATTCTAAAAAAATTACAAGCTTCGTTTAACACTGGGTACTTTTCAGTTGCGTTCCTGACGATATGCGCCAAGTGAATTGGTTTGCTGCCTTAGAGGCTGTAGAAAACACACCTAGGAAATAGGTTCCCATTCAAGAGGCTGACTGTACTCGTCGCCAACAAGAAGTGTGACATTGTTCGTGAGTCCACACGTGGAACCGGCAGATCACAGGAAGTAGAGGGAAGGAAAGACAGAAGGAGACATATGCTCAACTAAGAACAACGTAGCTGGAAATAACAGGAGGCTGCACTGCATCGCCTCCCATTATATGTTATCCCGTAGCTGTAGATTACAGATCTGCGTTTACAGTCTTAGACCTAAGTGAACTTACTTCGAATTTACACCGTACAAATTAGGGAGGTGTCGAAGTTAAAAATGTCTGCTGCTACTATACCTCTTTAAAGAATTGCATTTCACAAGTTCTTGTCAAATTATGGATAAATGATTTTCCGGTGTTGTACTTATCCGAACAGCAATTTGTTGAGAGTCACAGTAACCAGGTTGGCTCTGAGCACTATGGGACTTAACTTCTGAGGTCATCAGTCGCCTAGAACTTAGAACTACTTAAACCTAAGGACAGCACACACATCCATGCCCGAGGCAGGATTCGAACCTGCGACCGTAGCGCGGTTCCAGACTGTAGCGCCTATAACCGCTCGGCCACACTTGCCGGCAGTAACCAGGTTCAAAAGGACGTTGGGTGCAGTAATTATAAAGAGATGATGAGGCTTACGAAACATAGATTAGCAAGGGGAGCTGCATACGACCAGTGTTTGGACTGA
The DNA here is from genome assembly GCF_021461385.2 of Schistocerca piceifrons. Taxonomy (NCBI): domain Eukaryota; kingdom Metazoa; phylum Arthropoda; class Insecta; order Orthoptera; family Acrididae; genus Schistocerca; species Schistocerca piceifrons. The sequence continues at coordinate 350,544,637 of NC_060138.1, read as the reverse complement.
AGACGACGACAACAGCAGCAATATGATTATCTTGTCGATATAATGGATTGATGTAGTCTGTGCTTACGATCTCGATAAAGAATTAACTTCAAAACAGAAGAGATCACATCTAAACTATCTTCTACTCTTTATATCAGAGCTGTAATAATCTCAGTTATATATAATGCTCGACAGCTGCTAAGGAACGGAGACGTCGTGGGACAGGAATAATGACAGGGAATGATGGACAACATGAAACACGGTACATAGTGATAGAGGTGGACAACGAAAAATGGTACAGATTTCACGACATGGAAAAGCAGCATAACAGACATAAACAATGTTCGTGTTTGACACAGGTCAAACTCCCAATATGAATGTCGATATCGGACTCTCAGCTAGGAATATGTCATCCTTGGGCACTAATGCACATTTTGCACCTGTTATTCATGCTTGCTACTAAACCGCCGGCGGATGTTGTCCAGCTCCTCTCTCAAGCCGATTTTCAGTTCTTGCCCGGTTCAGGGAGGAAGTGATCATGGAGAAACACATCTGTCAAGAGCATCGCAGACATGCTCTATAGCGCTCAGGTCCTGGGAGTATGCAGGCCATTCCAAACGTTCAGCGTCTTCTCTTTCCAGTGTGACAGATGTATCAGCGCTTCTGTGTGGACGCACTGCACCCCTAACCAGACGTACAGGATCCAGAATAATATCCCTGCATTACCAGTGTGCTGGTATGGTACTTCGCGCACGGATATGTGGCGGCGTTTGTCGAGTGTGCAAAATGCCTGTCCACACCATTACGCCTAGGCCATACCTTTGACGTTCATGAACATTGTGTGGTACTTAACTTGTTCCCCTCTCTGCCCACACTTACAGGTGGTCAGAATCACATGCCACAGGAAAATGGGATTCGCTGGAGATCATCACTGTTGACCACCGTTGGTGACCCCCACCAATGTGCTCCCTGCACCAACGAACTCTTTCTCGACGATAGCGTGGTTGAAGTGGGTACCGGTAGCAGTTGCAAAGTCTGCAGCTATCTGCCTGGGAGTGAAATGTCTGTTTCTTTTGACCACTAGGGCTACGTACAGATTCTCTTGCGCTGTGGTGCTCTGTCCGTGACCGCCGGCATGCTTTTGCACAGCATTTCCATCTTCAATGGCCTTTTAAAATCGCGAGATGATACTATTGGACACCCCCATTACCGTCCAACTGGTCATCCACAACAGTAAGCTCTCAAATGCGGTCTCGCAGACATTTTGCCGCACTACATGGGATGTCGCATTAATCAGTTCCACAACAGCCTCCGTCAAACACGGTACTGCATGAACTGTCGAATGGGAGTTGTGCGCAGACCGCGTTGCAGGTAACACGTCCCACCATCTACATTTGCTGTTGCTGTCACTGGTTGAGTGTTCCGTAGCAATTGTCCGTTGTTCCATAGCAACTGGCAGCTGTGTTAGTTGTTCCTGAGCAATTGCCTAGTATTTATCAGTCTTGAAACCAGACCTTAAACTTGGACGACACGGAGCAATGTCGGCGAGGGCAGAACTTGAAGAGTCTGTGCGTTCCCCGTGTCTCCGCAAGCCGTCATTGTCGACGGAGTTCGCCGAGAGTCCCGACTACAACACTTAAGAGGCGGATTCTTCGCGAATTCTCCGCTCGAGGAACCCGAGCACACTCCAGCAGAATGGGACTTCGGGCCAGTCCGCCGAGTTCCTTTGTGGCAGCAACACGGTGCGTAACGGATAAACGCCGATCGCAGGGAGTGCCGCTTTTGTTTGACAAGTACCAGCATGCGCAGACTCCTGGCGTGCGACAACTACGCCCTGCCTAATGAGCAGCAATCTGCATACTAACCTCACGACCGGGAGGTGCGCTGGCGACACTGAGTGAACCCGCGAAGGAAAACTCGAGTGAAATGCTTATGAACGCGAAACTTCGCGCAAATGTTCTGACAGGAACAAAAATTCCATTTTTTTAGCAACGGAAACGTAGCTGGGTTGCCGAAGCTAATGTATTCGGTTCCCATGGAAATGGCAGACTTATTTTGAAACTCAATCCTTTCCAGTTAGAGCACTAAGTCGTCTTAAATAACGGTAAAGCTATTTAGTAAAAAAACTGTCGTAATGGCCGTGGCGCTGTGAAAAAAGAAATGATTTCTTGCCGAAAGTAAAGACAGCAACGCGCCACTATTAAGTGGTCTACTCATTAAAAAATATAGCGCTATTATTGGTTTCGAACAGACAGATCAATGTTCTTATTTATATTACATCTCTTACTGACTACATTGCGTCGCCTGTTGCCCGCTGTGGTGAAAATCTCGCGCAGTGGTTGCGCCCTACAGCAATAATCGATATTGAAAAAGGATGATTTCGTATTTTAGTAGTTCTAAAGACGAGCTGTAACAATTTCACTAATTTTATAAGTCGATTAACGAATCCTTTTGAGGTTCTGGCTAGATATTGAGCGGAGCAACAAGTTTGGACACTTACGTGATTTGGAAGACACACTAAATATACAGCGCGCGCGCACACACACACACACACACACACACACACACACACACACACACACAAGGATGTATTCATATATTTTAACGTTGTAGCTCTTGTTACGTTCTGTGCTTGCGTAGAAAAACTGGCGAGAAATTCCGCCGTAGGTAAGACACTTTTTTTACCCACAAATTTTTACAGCACTTGGTATGCTATCTTCAGTTGGTTTTATATTATTCTCCCACAATTCTGTCAGTTATTTTCCACTGTTTGTACAGCTTGCCATGGTTTCTTATTCTGTGGATGTGTTTTCTTAGACATGTTACAACACTAGTTCCCTTTACTGTCGCTATTGTTAACCGTTACACACGCATTTTACTTGTTCTACCAGAACAACACGAGGCATCTGCCGTTAGCTCACGAATTATTGTAGCTACAACAACAATAAATAAGGGAAATAAAAATGAATCAATTGGTTTTTGCATAAGGCAGAAGTCCTCTCCAAGAGTTCGCAGCTCGTGGTCTTGCGGTAGCGTTCTCGCTTCCCGCGCACGGGGTCCCGGGTTCGATTCCCCGCGGGGCCAGGGATTTTCTCTGCCTCCTGAAGACTGGATGTTGTGTGTCTTTCATCATCATTTCATCCCCGTCGACACGCAAGTCGCCGAAGTAGCGTCAACTCGAAAGACTTGCACCAGGTGAACGGTCTACCCGACGGGAGGCTCTAGCCACACGGCATTTTTCCTCTCCAAGAATGCCTTCTTTGCCACTTTCTGTCCATCGAGCGTTCATATGCTCCTTATATGAATACGGAAGCGCGTGTTATGAAGCGCTAAATCGCCGATAAAAAGTAACCGATAAGTAACTTTCTGTAGCTAAGTACAAGTTACATATCTTTTTCATCCAGAACTATACAACAGAGAGTCACGGCTTTTACAGTAATTTCCACGGCATTTATGGTTGGAGTTTTCAGTAAAAGGGATGTAACCAAACAGAACAAGACGAGTGGGGGAGAGGAAGAACTAACTAGTTTTCCTTAAAATTACGCTGTCCGTACCTAGAAGCGATGACGAAGCAAACACCTTTTGGCTGTCCAGTAACAGTTCTGCGTGGTTCTTTCGAACTTTTGTGCCGTGAAATGTTAAGTCCAACGTTTGTAATCGAGATCTGATAGTATCTTTTTCTCCTCCGTTAGGTATGATGATTTTTGCTAGATATTTAAAAAAGAAAGAAGGAAGATTAGGGGTTAACGTGTCGTCGACAATGAGGTCATTAGAGACGGAGTACAAAACCGGGTCGTTTGTTAAGGATGGAGAAGGAAATCGACCATGCTCTTTCAGACGAGCCAAACAGGCATTTGCGTGGAGCGATTTAGGAAAATCACGGGAAAGCTAAATCAGGACTGTCGGACGCGAACGGATAGCTCGGTTAGCTATCTGAATTTGTTTGTTCGTCTGCTGCTTCTGAACTTTGTATATATTTATTTTAATAGACTTGAGCACCTTCGTTCAATCGCTTTTTATTTCTTTGTCTAACGAGAACATTTTAGTCTCTTAATGTTCTTCCAGAGATGACCGATGATCCAATATGGCAGTCTCGACTGCAGGTTCTTTGAGAATATGACACTCTTCAGTTTCTTGTGTCAGTCTGCTTTCCACACTCATACCTGGATTATTTGACGTCCGTCTAGAATTTGGTGGCAACTCGCACAACAGATAATCGTCTCGAGTGTTTTCCGTGTTATGTTCTCTGCTGTCGTCTACTGCAGAGGCCCCTAGCAAGCAGCAAAATATTCACGGCATTCTTCCCCTACATTGCGAGACAGAATATACAGTACATATTTTTAGAAATTTGGAGGGAGCTGAAAAAAAACTTTACGGTAAATTCTCTTTTATTTTTATACAGCTTTGGAGCAATACTCTTCTTCAACAAATTCTGCGCCTATAGAGAGATTGCCACAGTCCTCTTTTCGCGAATTCCAGTTTTATGAAAAAGGAAAAAAGGCTAGGTACATACGAGGGTTGGAACTTAAATACTGGCAACTATTTGTTTACAGTTCGTACAAAATAGATACGTGTTTCAAAGTTGTACCGACCTTCAAAGTAGTCACCAGCATTGTGTATAACCCGTTGCCAGTGATGTGGAAGTCGTAGGATACTCTTAGCAGGGCCAGTTGTGTTGACAGTTCGAGCGGCGCGGTGTGTTGCCCGAAGAATTCGTAGCAGTTCTGAAGCGAATGCTGTGAAGTGTTTCCTTCAGTTTAGAAATCAATTTGAGGGCTTAAGTCAGAGGTGTGCAGTAGGTGGCATAGCACTTAGCAGCTCCATCAGTCAAACAAATCAGTAACAGCTTGCACTGTACGTGCTTGAGCATTGTCCTGCAAAATGATGGTCAGGTCCTGCAGAAAGTGTCGTCACTTCTGTCTCTAAGCTGGTCGTAGGTTGTGTTCCAAAAATGAGCAGCATAGAGACAGAAGTGATGACACTCTCTGCAGGACCTGACCATCATTTTGCAGGACAATGCTCAATCACGTACAGTGCAAGCTGTTACTGATTTGTTTGACTGATGGGGCTTCTAAGTGCTATACCAACTACTGCACTCCCCTGACTTAAGACCTCGTGAATTTAATTCGATTTCTAAACTTAAGGAAAAACTTCACGGCATTCGCTTCAGAACTGCTAGAAATTCGTCGGGCAATAGACCGCGCCGCTCGAACTGTCAACACAACTGGCACTGCTAAGAGTATCCTACGACTTCCACATCCCTGGCAACGGGTTATACACAATGCTGGTGACTACTTTGAAGGCCAGTAAAACTTTGAAACACGTATCTATTTTGTACGAGCTGTAAATAAATAGTTGCCACTATTAAAGTTCCAACCCTCGTATATCCTTTTTTGCACGCACCACGCCAAGATACATAGGCTATCTCGATTTTCTTCTGGCATCTTACAGTGTGTATCAGCAGATGAACCTTGGGGCGCGGGTTTTATGTGATGATAATGAGGACACAAAAAAAAAAAGAAGGAAAAACAGGTCTCAACTCGGGGCGTCGAACCATTACCTTGTTAGCCCAGGTGTCGTGCCAGTCAACTAGGGCACGGCCAAACAGTTTTTCTTATCGGGTATTCTACATTGTCGGCTGAAGCTGATAAAAAGACCAGAACATCCACGACTTGGATCAGAAGGCGTTTGTTCGCAGCATGACGTCGCGCTTCCACATCACCTCTACAGTGGCTGTTCAAGGCACTGCCGACTTGCGAACAGAAGTCAAGTCTTTGTCGCTAGACGTCACTGGTTTCTCGGTCCACAAAACAGCACCTTTTTATGAAAAAAACAGTTCACTAGATTTTCAAAGGGGTAGAGGAAGATAGGCTCCTATCTGCAAAACTAACCGAAGCACAGGTGTCTCCATAAATTAACGCGACCAGTCGGCATTTGTTGTATTGCTCAATTTTTGTTGTCCATCACCGGTTTCGAATCGCCTAGTGATATGTCATCAGATGGTACACATTCGCTGCATGTTTGCAGCATTGTGGGGGTCGTGTAGAGTAAGTAGTATCTATCGGCTTGTTCTTGGTGCACAAATTGTTTTGGAAAACATAACGTGTGTTTTCCAGTGACGTTAATTTTACACCCCCACAAGTCACAATTTCTACGAGCATTACAAGACGTCATGTAAAGCATGTGGACGCTGTTACCTGTGGCTAAATTTGTGAAGTGGTGTAAAATTAACGTCACTGGAAAACACACGTTATGTCTTCCAAAACAATTTGTGCACCAAGAACAAACCGACAGATATCAGTTACTCTACACTATCACCACAATGCTGCAAACATTCAATAAATGTGTACCATCTTATGATGAAACGATAGGCGATTCGAAACCGGTAATGGTTAATAAAAACTGAACAATAAAACAAAAGGCGACTGTTGCAATAATTTGTAGAATGCCTTTTTCATCACAGTCGCAGTGTTCCACATCCATACCGGATAAAAGTTTTAAAGTATTTTTGGTCTTATACGCAAAACTCTAAAAAATACCGTGATTGTAGCATGTAGAACTGAGGAAAGAATTTGTCCGAACACTCTTAGTTAAAAATAAGTCTCCCCCTCCCCTCGCCCCACACACACACACACACACACACGCTTTTCATTAGTTAGTCCAGTCTCCGTATTATATTCCACTAGTGACTGTCATTAATACGTCACTTCAGTGCCCAAATACGTAGTTTGTAGTAGTGCATTAAGACAGCAGTTGAGACGAGTAAGAGCGAGAGCAGTAACTTTTGAGAAAGTACCTGTTTTTCTGCTTACATAAAATAAAAATGATTCCTATAGTTAATAATGTGGGGCGATTAGCACAATACGCAATTGGTCGTTGGTGTACACCTGAGTCACCTGCAATGACTGCTTCAGACATTTAATGTATAAATTGGCGCGTTCTCGTCACTGAAGGCTCTCCATTATAGTGAAATTTACGAACCACGATGTGTGGCTGAATGAATAAATGAAAAATAAATACTGCAAAAAGTCGATAACTTAAAAATCGATTTGCTTTATGTTGTTGAGCTGTAGCGTGACGTGTTTTTGACGTGTAAGCGGCATTATGTTTGCAATGTATTCTGCTAGAATCTTCGTAGCCACAGAGATATAAAGAAAGAACTGTGAGAGAGCTAGAGTCATTAGCGTCCCTATGTGCGTTATGTAGTATAAAACTAAGTATGTTCGCTTCTTAGAAGGGTCTGAAAACACCTGAAACCAGTGAAACGTAATATAAGGAATATGTGAGCAGAAATAGTGAATGGTTGCTATCTTTCCTCAATAACAACTTGAACATTCTTTTTAATTCTCACAGTTTTCTTCAACACATCGGACAGTACAGTATTTGCAGCAATTAAGTAACGAATAACAGAATGTGAGAGCCACTGAATCACTACTAAGACAGTAATTTCAAGATTACAACGGCGAGATTGATCAGTACAGCAAATACATTAGTATTGAAGTACAAGTCTGCAAGAGTTCCAATGTACCCGCCCATCTTTCGTTAGTAGAGGCACCTTTTTTGTGTTTCTCGGTCACCTTTTTTGTCTTCTCTAGAGTTCTTGTTTTTTAAATTACTCAGGGAGTTGGAACTGTACGCAAGGATAGTCATACTGTGCGCAGTAATTGACATAATTAAGGCTCAAATGGGAACACACAAACACAATTAGCTCACTAAACTTAACAAGCGGAGAGAATAAACATCTGTAAAAGAGCGCAGTTTAAAAAAAGGTCAAATTCACTGCTTGTACTACACACGCCACCTCCCGAACCGGCAGTAGTGTTATATAACTTTAGTAAGGGGTTTAGTTTAACTCTTGAAGGACGAAAGAAACGCTGGTGATCAGTCTGCAAGCTAGTCTGCTGAGCTACATATCCAAACTCACCACAGTGGTTTATAGAACGAGTTACCAATGCACTGGTGATATAAAAAAAGAATGGATATACCCTGATTACTCACTTGTCTCGATTAACTAGGACACCGTGGTAGCGGTAAATTTCACAGCTGCTCACAACAACACCCACGTACACTACCTGGTCGAAAAAATCCAACACTACTACGTGATGCGAAATTGACCACTAAATGTACTGAGAGGCGAACTCGCGAGCATAAAAAGAGGCGGAGAGTATTGTGTCAGTGGAGACGCAGTTAGATCAGAATGGCTCGGTCAGAAGAGCTCACTCACTTCCAACGTGGTCTAGTGTTTGGGTGTCTCCTGACTAATAAATCCTTCAGGAACGTTACTACAATTCTATAACTGTCGGTGTATATTTATGATGTGGAAACGTGAAGGAACAACCACAGCCAAGTCATGACCAGCCAGTCCTCACTTTCTGACGGACAGGCACCGTCGATCACTTCTGAGAGTGGTTGTAAAAAGTCGCATGAGATCAGCGGAGAGAACCACTCGTCGGTTCCGAAGTGCTGCCATCAGTCCAGCTTGCACGATGACTGTGCATAGGGAGTTTAAAAAAAATGGTCGATTAGTTCCTCATGAGTCACACATTTCTGTAACTGGTGGCAAGTGACGCTAGAGGCGGTCTAAATAGAGACGCCAATGGCCGCTGGATAAGTGGAAACGAGTGATCTGGAGTGACGAATCAGGCTATACTACGTGGCCGTCCAATGGAACAGTTTCGATTTGGCGAATGCCCGGATAATATTACTTGCCATCCTGTGTAGTGCGAACTGCGAAGTACAGACAACGTGTTGTTTTGGTACGGGTGTGTTTTTCGTGGACGGGGTGTGGTCCCTTATTGTGCTTACTAAAACGCTAAGTGGAGAAGGATAGAAAAATATTTTACAGTACTGTGAACCGTGTACAGCAGAGGAAAAGTTCGGAGACTGTGATTCTATCAGCTTGACAATGCACCCTGTCATAAAGCACCATGTGTGAGGCGATTGGTTGTGAACAATAACACTTATCAGATGGACTGGCCAGCACTGAGTCCCGTCTTGGATTTGCCCCTAGAACCTGTCATAAAGGCAAAGAGTGAGCGCACTCCATATTGGTCTCTATTATTACACGGCTATACCGGGGAACGGCACACGATCACAGTTCCAAGTTGCCGATCAACCGGCTACCACGGGCAACAAAAATTTGGTTTTCAGTATTTTATACAGGGTGTCCCAGCTATCTTGCCCACTTAAAATATCTCTGGAACAATAACAGCTATTGGAAAACGGCTTTCACCGGTATCAATGTAGGGCTGGGAGCCATGAATGTACATATTTGGAAACATTCTAAAACGAAAGCATATGTGTTTTTTAACACAAACTTATGTTTTTTTAAATGGACCTCCTATATTTTTTCTTCAGCAATCCATAGCATGACAAAGCACATACACAATGGCGTTGATTGCATCGCAATATTCCCATTACATCCCGAGATATTGAGACGCGAAGTTGACGCTTGAAACACCCGACATGCGCTGCTAGCGCACGTCCTGAGGCTCAGGCATGAACCCCATGCTGCCCGTAATCGCGATGTGATTGACATGTGTAATCACACCTCCATACTTATCAAGAGGGACACTTACTTGTCAATCACATCGCGATTACGGGCAGCATGGGGTTCACGCCTGAGCCTCAGGACGTGCGCTAGCAGCGCATGTCGGGTGTTTCAAGCGTCAACTTCGCGTCTCGATATCTCGGGATGTAATGGGAATATTGCGATGCAATCAACGCCATTGTGTATGTGCTTTGTCATGCTATGGATTGCTGAAGAAAAAATATAGGAGGTCCATTTAAAAAAACATAAGTTTGTGTTAAAAAACACATATGCTTTCGTTTTAGAATGTTTCCAAATATGTACATTCATGGCTCCCAGCCCTACATTGATACCGGTGAAAGTCGTTTTCCAATAGCTGTTATTGGAATATTGTTCCAGAGATATTTTGGGTGGACAAGATAGCTGGGACACCCTGTATAATTAGTGACAGAATTTAAAAATTTAAAATGCTGCCATAGTCCACCCAATAAGAGGTATATGTCATGGCAGATAATTCAGCGAATTCAAAAATGGTTCAAATGGCTCTAAGCACTATGGGACTTAACATATGAGGTCATCAGTCCCCTAGACTTAGAACTACTTAAACCCAACCAACCTAAGGACATCACACACATCCTTGCCCGAGGCAGGATTCGAACCTGCGACCGTAACAGCATCGCGGTTCCGGACTGAAGCGCCTAGAACCGCTCGGCTACAGCGGCCGGCTAGCGAATTCAAGAATGTGGACAGTAAACTGGGCAACATTTACAAATATGATGCACTAAAGCACCGAGAGTACCTATCACACCCCGATGCTGCATTTCTGAGACAACTTTCGTGCCGCGCGGAGTAGCTGCGCGGTTTGAGGCGCCATATCAGGCACTGCGCGGCCCCTCCCACCGGAGTTTCGAGTCCTCCCTCGGGCATGCGTGTGTGTGTTGTTCTTTGCATAAGTTGTCCGCCCCCGGTAGCTGAGTGGTGAGGCCGGTCCCGTCCTTAACATGCAGTCTCTTAGATATCCTTCGACCAGCTTCTCTCGATCCACCGACCAATGTGGCACCTATTTCTCCATTATTGTACCACGTCGCCAATTGTTTTATAGAACTCAGCTACGTTCGGGCCGATCTTCCAGTCACCCGTCCTCCCCGTACAAAAGATTATTATCGTTTGTTTATGCTGTCCGACTCTTGCGACCCCCTGGTGCTACAGCACCCTGACATTAACTGGTGAACGGTTTGGGGGTGTGTGCATGCACCCTTTTTACCGTCATCTGTGTCTGCACTCTGGTATGTTCTAGTCTATGGCAAATTCCCGACTAATAGTCGACTTTATCGCATTGGACTGGCCACCTCCCCACTATGCCCTGACTGTCAGCTCGAAGACACCGACGAGCACCGTCTTACGTGCCCCCTGAAACGAAACGTATGGCTCCTCATCCAACGAATCGTGGGCTTTTACCTCCGTGCCCCACCAACGACGGTAACCCCGGATTTCCTGTTGTTGCCCCAGACATTTCACTACCCTCTTGCTAAGCATACCCTAATCTGGTTTCGAGGACAGTCTTTACAATACCTCTTTCAGAGTGGTCCGTATACAGTCCTTGACTTCTGGTACAAAGTGGTGACCGCGCATAACACCCTCACCCGAAAACCATCTTACCGACAAACTTTTGCCGGTTATCTCCGCAGTGTCTTCCTTGACCCCCCTCAAAGTTGGGGCGTACCATGCCTGCCTGTCACATGATGCAACACCCTTATCCACGTTCTCGTGCATCGACCAAAAAATAAAAATAAAAAAAAGGAAGAAGACAGAATATGTTATATTTTGTTGTATTTAATGTTATTCTAATATTTTGTTTAACTAACACTCATTTGTATATGTTTAAAAGGTACCTTGAAGAACTGTTGCTTTGTGTGTATGTATGTATGTACTATGTACTCTCAGTTTGTTTAAAAAAAAAAAAAAAAGAAGAAGAGTGGTCAGCGCGACGGACCGACGGACTGTCAATCCTAAGGGCCCGGGTTCGATTCCCGGCTGGGACAGAGATTTTTCTCCGCTCAGGGACTGGGTGTTGTGTTGTTCTGATCATCATCATTTCATCGCCATCGTCGCGCAAGTCGCCGAAGTGGCGTCAAATCGAAAGACTTGCACCCGGCGAGCGGTCTACCCGACGGGAGGCCCTCGTCACAAGCCATTGTTATTATTAGCATAAGTTAGTTTAAGTAATGTGTAAGTCTGGGGACCGATGACCTCAGCAGTTTGGTCCCTTAGGAATTCACACACATTTGACCATTTTTTGAACAACTTTCGACCTGGGTACGCACCTTCACCAGTAATACTTAGCATTTTTTCTTGAAAACTAATATTACGTTACAAATACTTCATTACGTATGCACTCAAGCTGGTGATTGTTCTCACGCCAAGGAGCTAATGGAGCCGGTGTTGGGTTCCACACAACTGGACCGGCTTACTGTAGTTTGTCTACCTTGGTAAGGTGAGGATGAGTCATTATGCTGTTATTCCCAGGCATGGAAAAGAAACGGTTGCGCTCTCTGCTCCTCTCTCCATAAAGTTGGTCGTATTTCGTCGCCCCACAAAGCTGGAACCGTTACGCACACGTGTTCCTAATAATAGAATCTGACGGGAGATCTAAATGTTATGCCTGGAGATAGGTGGAAAATCTCCCGGCAAAAAATAATTACGACGTCTGCAGTCGCTCGGGGCCGGGCACTTTAAATGTAAAATACATCTCGGCGGCCGTATTTCAGTTTAAGAGCCGGGCAGGGGGCAGCTCCTGGGCTTGATAAGTTACTGCCCAAGTGTGGGCCTCCACCCAGGGGTGCACAAGGCGGCGACCGCCCGGAGCCGGGGACAAAGGGTCACTCGGCGAATGGCTCTCCCTCAGAAGTGGACGCCGAGAGCCATTTGCGTATAAACATACGGCTGTCTGTCAGCCACTGGAGACTGTTGTACCAAGAGTAATCGCCAAGCATGCGTCGGGGAAGCTAGCTTAAGGAGATAATGGGAATAAAATCACTTTATTTGGCACTTTTCTATTTACGTTTATTACTGACAGGCAAAAAGGTGGGAATTTAAGGAGATGGGACCTGGATAAACTGACTAAACCAGAGGTTGTACAGAGTTTCAGGGAGAGCATAAGGGAACAATTGACAGGAATGGGGGAAAGAAATACAGTAGAAGAAGAATGGGTAGCTTTGAGAGATGAAGTAGTGAAGGCAGCAGAGGACCTAGTAGGTAAAAAGATGAGGGCTAATAGAAATCCTTGGGTAACAGAAGAAATATTGAATTTAATTGATGAAAAGAGAAAATATAAAAATGCAGTAAATGAAGCAGGCAAAAAGGAATACAAACGTCTCAAAAATGATATCGACAGGAAGTGCAAAATGGTTAAGCAGGCATGGCTAGAGGACAAATGTAAGGATGTAGAGGCTTACCTCACTAGGGGTAAGATAGATACTGCCTACAGGAAAATTAAAGAGACCTTTGGAGAAAGGAGAACCACTTGTATGAATATCAAGAGCTTTGATGGAAACCCAGTTCTAAGCAAAGAAGGGAAAGCAGAAAGGTGGAAGGAGTATATAGAGGGTCTATACAAGGGTAATGTACTTGAGGACAATATTATGGAAATGGAAGAGGATGTATATGAAGATGAAACGGGAGATATGATACTGCGTGAAGAGTTTGACAGGGCACTGAAAGACATGAGTCGAAACAAGGCCCCCGGAGTAGACAACATTCCATTAGAACTACTGACAGCCTTGGGAGAGCCAGTCCTGACAAAACTCTACCATCTGGTGAGCAAGATGTATGAGACAGGTGAAATACTCTCAGACTTCAAGAAGAATATAACAATTCCAACCCCAAAGAAAGCAGGTGTTGACAAATGTGAAAATTACCGAACTATCAGTTTAATAAGTCACAGCCGCAAAATACTAACGCGAATTCTTTACAGACGAATGGAAAAACTGATAGAAGCCGACCTCGGGGAAGATCAGTTTGGATTCCGTGGAAATGTTGGAACACGTGAGGCAATACTGACCCTACGACTTATCTTAGAAAATAGATTAAGGAAAGGCAAACCTAAATTTCTAGCATTTGGCAATGTTGTCTGGAAACTCTCTTTCAAATTGTAAAGGTAGCAGGGGTAAAACAGAGGGAGCGAAAGGCTATTTACAATTTGTACAGAAACCAGATGGCAGTTATAAGAGTCGAGGGGCATGAAAGGGAAGCAGTGGTTGGGAAGGGAGTGAGACAGGGTTGTAGCCTCTCCCCAATGTTATTCAATCTGTATATCGAGCAAGCAATAAAGGAAACAAAAGAAAAGTTCGGAGTAGGTATCAAAATCCATGAAGAAGAAATAAAAACTTTAAGGTTCGCCGATGACATTATAATTCTGTCAGAGACAGCAAAGGACTTGGAAGAGCAGTTGAGCGGAATGGACAGTGTCTTGAAAGGAGGATATAAGATGAACATCAACAAAAGCAAAACTAGGATAATGGAATGTAGTCGAGTTAACTTGAGTGATACTGAGTGAATTAGATAAGGGAATCAGACACTTAAAGTAGTAAAGGAGTTTTGCTATTTGGGGAGATGGTCGAAGTAGAGAGAATATAAAATGTAGACTGGCAATGGCAAGGAAAGCGTTTCTGAAGAATAGAAATTTGTTCAAATGGTTCAAATGGCTCTGAGCACTATGGGACTCAACTGCTGAGGACATTAGTCCCCTAGAACTTAGAACTAGTTAAACCTAACTAACCTAAGGACATCACAAACATCCATGCCCGAGGCAGGATTCGAACCTGCGACCGTAGCGGTCTTGCGGTTCCAGACTGCAGCGCCTTTAACCGCACGGCCACTTCGATCGGCAGAAATTTGTTAACACCGAGTATAGATTTAAGTGTCAGGAAGTCGTTTCTGAGAGTATTTGTATGGAGTGTAGCCATGTATGAAAGTGAAACATGGACGATAAATAGTTTGGACAAGACGAGAATAGAAGCTTTCGAAATGTGGTGCTACAGAAGAATGCTGAAGATTAGATGGGTAGATCACATAACTAATGAGGAGGTATTGAATAGGATTGGGGAGAAGAGGAGTTTTTGGCACAACTTGACAAGAAGAAGGGACCGGTTGGTAGGACATGTTCTGAGGTATCAAGGGATCACCAATTTAGTATTGGAGGCAGCGTGAAGGGTAAAAATCGTAGAGGGAGACCAAGAGATGAATACACTAAGCAGATTCAGAAGGATGTAGGCTGCAGTACGTACTGGGAGACGAAGCAGCTTGCACAGGATAGAGTAGCATGTAGAGCTGCATCAAACCAGTCTCAGGACTGAAGACCACAACAACAACAGTTAACTGCAAATACTATCACTGACATAATAAACCTCTTATTTGTACTTTATCTTACCAAATATGCTGAAAATGGTGGCCATCAACCTCAATGGAAGCATGACATCGGCGAACAAGTTTCTGACGCACCCTGACAAATATCAGTGGTGTGTTTCGAATCACATCACAGGCAGCTACAATTCTGGCAACTAATTCCACCTCCGTATCCACTGGCGTCTCATGCACATGTGACTTTAGATATCCCCATAGGAAATATTCATGGATATTCAGGTCAGGTGACATCGCATGCCATGGAAAATGAACTCTTTCAATCCAGCGACCAGGGAATACAGTATTGAGATGGTTTCGGACATCCACACTGAAGTGAGGCGCTGTTGTGTCCACTTCCTATCAAAAACAGCGACGAGTACGCTCCCAACAACTCAGGTAGAAGTCTTTGCACGAACTTCAAGTACAAGTGGCTATGTAGACGGCCAAGTAGAAGATATGGCTCGTCGATCTTGTTTCCTTACAGAAAATAAAGAATGTACACGTAAATAAAAACGGCGCACTATATGTAAACTTGTACGCATGTTCTAACAACTTACGGGTTTGCTGCCGGGTGACGTCGTCGACCACCGCCGATATTTCGACAGGAGCACACCCTGCCATTCCCAAGGCACAAATACGAGGAGGAAGAAATGTGCAAGGAAATTTAATACCTCGGTTCACAGAGGAGAAACAAGGAAGATACTACACACAGAACAAGTGTCAACCCAAAAAAAGATGATAACACCAGAAATATCGATAGCGACTAATCAACAGGTGAGGTAGCACTAATTCTGTCCCTCTGTTTTTTGATTAGGTACATAGCCGGATTCCAAGCAGCATTTAAACAAAATCCACCATCTCTGTTAATAAGGTTGCTTGATAGTTTGATTTCAACAGCTTCCTTAATAACACTATCCCAATAGTTGGACGTGCAAGCCAGAATCTCCGTGTTGTATTCCATAGGTTGACCGGTGTCAAGGCAGTGTTCTGCAAGAGCAGATTTGCTCGGCGGTTGTAAGCGTGTGTGACGCTTATGTTCAATACACTGGTCTTCCACAGTCCTGATTGTCTGACCAATGTTGCTGTTGAAATCAAACTATCAAGCAACCTTATTAACAGAGATGGTGGATTTTGTTTAAATGCTGCTTGGAATCCGGCTCTGTCTCTCATCAAAAAACAGAGGGACAGAATTAGTGCTACCTCACCTGTTGATTAGTCACTATCGATATTTCTGGTGTTGGTCATCTTTTTTTGGGTTGACACTTGTACTGTGTGTGGTATCTTCCTTGTTTCTCCTCTGTGAACCGAGGTATTAAATTTCCTTGCACATTTCTTCCTCCTTGTATTTGTACCTTGAGAATGGCAGGGTGTGCTCCTGTCGAAATATCGGCGGTGGTCGACGACGTCACCCGGCAGCAAACCCGTAAGTTGTTTGAACATTCAATTCGCCGGGAAAAGTTAAGGTCTCACATTGTACGCATGTTAGTTGTAAATAAGCTGCAAAACAGTAATTCTAGACAAAACAGGAGACAAGTTTACTTTCATATCTCCTTAAGCTGGTTTCTCCGACCCCAGATTCCCTGCCTCAAATTGTTCAGTTGTCCTGTTCAATTTTTGCACGCTATTACGGAAACACCCTGTATAGGCAATCTCGAATTAGAACCGTGCACCATGCACTGGGTTCGACGCTTCGTAATATGAATACTTTTTTTTCAAATATAGGCTTTAAATGAAGTTTCTAAAATCCTTCTCACGCGCATTTTTCCTGCAGCTGCTGATCACATGTGACTGAGATTCGAGACGCAGTTTCTCTCGAGAGCGTTGGTTAGTTTTTCGAAAAATATCTCCAGTGTTCGCGAAGAAAGTCGGTGATCCGGCGCCGAAGCAACTGCAAGCATTTGAAATGTGGTGCTGTCGAAGAATGGTGAAATTGAAGTGGATACACAAATAAAGAAGCACACGAGAAGTAGGTGAGGAAAAGAGTCTGTGGATGACCAATACCAACAGCAGGGACAGGTTAGTGGGACATCAACTACGGTATCCACGAATAGCGAACTTGGCGTTGGAAGGAGTGGTACCGGGAAAAATACCGGCTGCTCCAGAAGTGGGTCCTCGGTTACAAACATTCATAAGGCATAACATATGAAACATTCATAAATACTTTTTATCTTAAATTGCATGGGACATATTAGGTTTTTGTGTACATCTTTACTTACTGTTACTTTGTTTGTTACGGGGCTTAATCACGTAACAACAGCAAGACGCCAGCTGCTAACAACGTGCACTTAAACGTGTTCTCTGGTACCACGAAACACAGTCACCAAAAACAGTCCACGTGAAATGTGGCTTCATCTGAGAAAATGGCACGTTTAAGATAGTCATCATCTTCTTCAATCTCAGCCAACACGGCAATAAGAAAATCATAATGACCACTGTAATCCGTTGGTTGGAGGGGGATGCACGATCTGGACTTTGTACGCAAGGAAAAGAAGTTGTTTATGTAGGATGCGGTGCACTGAAGCGCGGACTAACGTCTTGGGACTTGTGACGTAGGTCTGCGCGTTAGATCCAGTTCTAAAACATCCCAGACGCTCCTTGTTTTCTGAAACTTCGCATACCACATTCTGATGCTTTTAACGTCTGGTGGCTGTCTATGGTATGCAGTCTGGAAGTTTCTCTGGACTGTTTGCGGTGACTGTGTCTCCTGACGACAGAGGACACATTGAGGTTTGTGCTGGTTTGAGAACATGTTGTTTGCAAATGGTATCCGATCCCGCTATTGCTAAGACGCTGAGCCCTGTAATAAATAATATACTAGTAAGTATGTATATACACAAAAACATGAATACGTCACTTACAGTTCAAGATAAAAAGTATTTGCCTGTGTGTCATATGTGATGCCTTAAGAAAGGGAAAGACTTCTGGCATACCCGGTATACAGCTAGGGCAGCCAAAGGCTAGAATATGCAGAACAGGTTACAGAGGATAGGCATAAAAAGATTAGCACAAGACAGGAAAAAATGAATGCGACATGAAAGCAGAAGAAAGACTGGGGATTGTACTACTCGGCAGAGGAGAAACTAGCACATTACAACGAACGTGTGTAGCTTAACCACCAAATCTGTAATACAGCACAGGAGAGCACATTCAGTTGTATCAACAATGTATGAAGCAATATGCTGTTTCAACAATGCAGGAGTATACAGGTGGCAACTAGCGTAGCGCGCCAGCGTCACTTCTGGTATCTGAGCTCTCTTGTATGAGCATTCTCTGACTTGTCTTGGCCTAGCACGCTCTTGGTTTAATGCTACAGCCACTGTTGCGGGCTATTCGTAAATATTCTAGGGAAAGTTGTTTTGCTCTGATGCAGTCGTTTAGTGGCAAATGTTATGGATTTGTGTGACGAAAAAATATTAATGAAAGTTACATGTCCAGTTGTATCACAGTGCTTCTGTCGTTAAGCAACTGATGAATCCTCAAAGCTCAAGTGATAGTACAAACCAACTTCTGACGTGACCTACGTATTTGGAACGAAAAAGGAATATCGTAATACGTACAAAAAACTCGAAAATAACAGTTATCGCTTGTATAAAGCTGTTACATGCGATGAATCCTCTCTTTATTTAAATCCCTTCATAGGAGTCAATACCGCAGCAATTCAGATAACCTGGGCTATCATCAAGATATGGACGCTTGTTTTCTTCGCGGTGAGAGGGAGTTGGATGAACGTGGTACTCCAACTCTGAAGGAACAGAAATAAAGGCTCGCAAAATAGTGGGTGGCACTTAAATCCATTGGTCTATGGTCATTATCGATTGGTTGATTACTCTAGCACAAAAACAGTTTAACATATCAGTCAACATTTTGTGCAGACATTAAGTTACAAGAGTGTAAAATTTCTAGAGATACTTTTCTTAAATTTAGACCCCATACCGTGACTTGGTCAAGTTGTCGCAAGCGTTGGTTTAGATAAAGCGACGGCGATGTTTTATGACTGAAGATGATGAATCTATGAGTAACTTGGTTAGCTCATGACGCTTTGAAAAATTGTGTTATGAGCACAGAGATAAGCATTGGATGCTGTAGATTTTTTCCCTGTACTTCCTGACGTCACTATATTCCACTTCCAAAGAGACTTCGTTCAACAAGGTTGTTGTTGTCCTCAGTCCGAAGACAGGTTTGACGCATCTCTCCATGCTACTCTATCCTGCGCGAGTTTCTCCGTCTCCGAATAACTATTGCAACCTACATCCTCTTGAATCTGCTTACTGTATTCATCTCCTAGTCTCCCTCTGCAATTTTTACTCCCCCTCCCCCCCCCCCCCCCCCCCGCCACACACACATACACACGCACACTTCCCTGTAATACTAAGTTCTTCGTGATCCCTTGATGTCTCAGAATGTGTCCTACCAACCGATCTCTTGTTCCTTTTGTAGCTCTGCATTACGAATGTTAAATAGTACAATTACTTCTCTGCTTTATAAATCACCATTGCTGTGGAAGCGGTAGGCGGTTAGAAAATTTTACTACTAACAGCTTTACAAAGATGGGCAGCAGATTAAAAAAAGTTGACTTCCCCTGGTCTAGATGAAGATGTGGAAAAGCGCCTGAAACCCCAGTGAGGCTAGCCAGTCTACCAGATCAACGGAATACATCTTCAGTCTCAATCGTGATTAGTTTATTCCTCCGTCATAAGATATAAGACATGAGGGGAAAAAAAACAAACACGGAAGTGTGGTTAGCATTTTCAGTGCTGGAGGGACTCACAGGCATCGCATGTCTGCTATGTACGGTCGGAGGACGACAAACGTTGCGATGATATTTGCTGGAGTGATGTAACCAACTACGAAAGGGACGCCTGTTACCGCGAGAAGGAACACGCTCAGGACAGGCTGACCGCGTCATTAGGCTCCGTATCGTAACACGAGCAAAAACTACTGATGGAAAGGTTTTTGTTTTCTTTTTCCTTCGGTATAAATCACGGTGACACAAACATCATTAGCAAACACCAGCTGCAATGCCAAAACTTCCTGCGTAGCGCGTTTAACAGCATAACACCCACAGGAACTCGTAGAAAAACAGTCCATGCTATGATGGTTTACACCAGGGGTGGCCAACTCGTGGTCCGCGGGGCTCTAATTTTTGGCCTGCAGAGTTGTTTCATATGAAAGAAAAATTTAACTTTTATTTCACGTAAGACTCTCGAAAGAGCATCCGTCAAGTATCTTTCATATCCAATTACAACACGAATATCTCGGTTCACTGATTCACGTATCGCTAGATTTTCGTCTATATTTCTGTTTGAAAAAAATTACTATGTTGGATTTATTTGGAAAAGCCCGCGCGCCATCTTGAAGAAGTTTAGTTCGCCTTGGTGATATGTGACCAACAATCAGAAGCAGTACGGATTGCGCAGCCGGATACGTTTGTTGAGCTGCGCGAGCGAGTACCAGATATAGCCAATACATTCCAAATTTAATTCTACTGCAAACTCGCAACACTTATCGGCCGTAAAGTTACAGCCCTTCACGTGTTTACGTGGTGCGCATTCGATCGCGATAGACGTATCATCAGTTCAGCTAAGTAAAGCAGTTTTTATCTTCTCACAATTAATTGTTTTTAATTTTAGTAGACTTGCATTTATTTCATGTCTTCAGTTATGGTTAGCAAGTACACCAATGGCATTAGCAATTGTTTCTGCCTCAGTACTTTCTTTGAATTTTAGTACTACAAAATAAATAATACTTCATTGTAATAATGTGTTTATACTGATGACGTTTAAGGATTCCGCATTACAAAGGTAGAAATGGCATCATCAAAGTGCAACTTTGTCCGTCTGTCACTCTCTCTTACTTACATCAGCTAATAATGTTATCGACTTGAAATGTACAATAGTTTTAAGAAACAATCATAACAAAAGAAACCGAAATGGGGGTCGAAATTTTAAAATAAGTCTACTAGGTTAAATGAAGCATACGTAATTTTTTTTATTTATGATGCATGACGCTCAGAACTAAAATATCAATTTCCTAAAACAGTTGAATACCGTTCTGAAAAATTCTCTCGAGGACAGACTATGAAGTTTCCCAAGTGCGTATACTACTGAAATGAAAGAGCGATAACTCAACTAGCAGTGTAGCTCTGTAGTAGGATGCTAGCCTTCCGTGTGGAGAGCAGGGTTCGATTCCTAGGTGGGTTGTATTTTTAAACACAGATAGATAGTTGCTACATATTTTGAAACATATCCACATGTTCTACAAGCACTGGTAATTGCTGGATAGCTGGTTCGAACGTAGTTTCGAGCATTATTTTTTAATTTTTTTCATTGAGTTCGAATACCTACGTCACATAAATATATGCTAATTAGCACATGTTTAACCGCCATTTTTATGAAAAAGGCACTTCTTATTTCTAATTACACGTCCCACACAAAAATCCAGTTTTCAATGCACATCTAAATCCCTAATCACCGATCCTTTATTATATAAGGTTGTTTTAAAAAAAGAAAAACGTTTCAAATTAATTTTTTTTCCATTTTCATATAGCCTATGTTTCACGGAAACACCCGGGGCAACATGAACCTTTATTTAAAAATTTACAACTGGGAATCGAAAGCCATCCTACAACACAGCCCACAGTACATCAAAATAAACAACTTGCTTTACGATGTTAAACGACTTGGAAACTTTAAAGTAGATTTTGTAGGACATTTTTAGGAGTTGCATCGAACTACTTTAGGTAACTGATATTTGATTCTTAACTTCACGTCCCATACATGTAAAAAAAATTACAAAATCCCAATTACCGTTTGGTCTCTCTGTCAGTTTACGACTTATGGTGAAAAAATGTCTCTTTCTGTTCAAGACTTAAAGTTGGTATGGCGTCAACTAGTAAACAGGTAGGACCTAAGAAGAGGAGAGTTATAGAGGAGCTGAGAAATTTTCGAGACAAGTAGACTGTAAACCATTTTCTTGCAGACTATAACAAAAAAACATGTATCTGATATGCAATGAATCAGTCTCAACAGCAATATGGGCCTAAACATGTAGTTATGTTTGATAAGTGCAAGGGACACTTTCGACCAGATCAGGTAAACGACTTAAAAAGGTTACTTTCTGCTCAACGGCAGACATTTACAAAGGCGAATTCAGAGTCAACATGCTATGTGAAAGTGAGTTATGCAGTAGTTCTGATATTGGCAAAAAAAATCAAAGCCGTATTCAGGTGGCGAAATGGTTAAGGAATGCTTAGAAACCGCCGTTGTAATTTCATGTCCAGAAAAGAAAAAGGATTTCTCAAAAATCCGTATTACCCTCCTGAACCCACCGATTCCATATTCTGCTAACAGTCATTGGATCTCGACCAACGTGAGCAGCAATGTCGCGATACGATAAACCGCTATAGTCTACAATCTGACCTTTATCAAAGTCGGAAACGTGATGGTACGCATTTCTCCTCCTTACACGAGGAATCACAACAACGTTTCACCAGGCAACGCCGGTCAACTGCTGTTTGTGTATGAGAAATCGGTTGGAAACTTTCCTCACGTCAGCACGTTGTAGGTGTCGCCACCGGCGCCAACCTTGTGTGAATGCTCTGAAAAGCTAATCATTTGCATATCACAGCATCTTCTTCCTGTCGGTTAAATTTCGCGTCTGTAGCACGTCATCTTCGTGGTGTAGCAATTTTAATGGCCAGTAGTACATCTGGTGGTTCTCTGTCAATTACTTGAACGGCCTAGAATAAATTTATTTATCCTTTTCCTCTAGTAAAAATTAAATCCCGCATAAGCTAGAAAAATGTACTTTGTAAAACAGTAAATGTAGAATGATATCATTCGTACTGACATCCATTAATGTTACATATTTTTGGTATTGAGGTGGTTTTTTAGAGAAAGCTTACATTCCGCATCCGTGTCTGTTGCAACAATATATATATATATATATATATATATATATATATATATATATATATATATATATATATATATATATATATTCCGCGTCGAAAAAATACCATTTCTTGTCGTTCAATATTTTCTATACATGTTTCACTGAAGTTACAGCGTCACTGGTGGTCTTCTTTTTATTTAACTATATATATATATATATATATATATATATATATATATACACCGCCTGCCAAGCGCAACATCATTACAGATGACGAACTGTACAAATTCGAAACGAGGACGATAAACAGTTCATACAAGAGGGGAACAGAAGCAATGCAGTGCTGTAGCACAGTGCTGAAGATTAGATGGGTGGATAGAATAATTAATGAATTGAACTGGGGAGCAAACACATTTATCGCATAGTGCGACTAAGGGAAGGGGTCGTTTGACAGGACAGATCTTGAGGGATCAAGAAATCGTCTATCTGGTAATGGAAGGAAGTACGAGAAGAAAAACTGAGAGGGGACCACGGCTTCACATCCGTGAGCACGTTCGAATGGATGTTGGTTGCAGTAGTTAATACGAGAAGAAGAGGCTTGCAAAGGACAGAGTAGCATGGAGAGCTGCACCAAACCAGTGCTCAGAATGAAGAGCATGACAACATAGATATATCGCGTATACTGCACATAGGCATAAAATGAGCTTTCAAATGTGCTGGTAAGTAAAATAATGAGAAACCACTAATACTGGTTTAATATCAGGGAAACATTTATGGGAAGAAGTGAACTCTACGAAATCGTGTTTTGCTCAACGCGGAACCCCAGGAAAATATTTACTGTTATGTACTGCTTTTAATTGTTTCAATCGATTTTTGTTAGTACTTTATTTGCAGTCATCGCGTCCTTCGTGCTCCAAGTACGGCCGTAGTAATTGTACATACCCGACACAGCTTCGAACTAGTGACCTGCGCTTTGAGATGCGGCGAGGTTTACCCAATGACTCCAGGAGACGACGAGGTGATATACTTGCAAGGTCACCCCCTCTCCCCCCCCCCCCTGTTATTTCCCCCGAAAATGATTTAAATGCAACGTCTAGTGAGGAGGTGCAGTGGTTACCTCACTGGACTCGCCAGTGGGAAGACCTGGCATCAAATCCCACGTCCAGTCGTCCACATTTAGAATGTCCGTTGTTTCTCTAAGTCGCTGTATTTTTCCTTTGAAAAAGACACAGCCTACTTCCTCCACCATCCCTGTCAAATCCAAACTTGTGCTCCGACTTTAGTGATCTCCTCGCTGTCGGGGCGGCAACCCATATATTCATTTCTTTTTTCGAAATGAAAAAAAATTATTTAAACATATGGGGCAGAAACAGAGTACGAAAACAAACCAGTGACACCAGTAATAGTCTGAATGACCGTACTGAAAATACCTGTTCGCTCCCTCAGAAATTAATTGTGTAAGCTCGTCCCCTATTACCCACCCGCTGGATAAAATTTCGATGCTCCTCCTAACGTGAGGCCTACATTTTTTAGTGAGTTTACAAATTACAAACGATGGAAGAATTCTATTCTGCCAGTTTCGGGAAAGTTCTCTAACGTTCGCAGAGTAACAAAGAGGCCGTCAAACACTGCAGGAAGCCTAAGATGATTGCAACTGTCCCGGCTCATTTGCGCAAAACGTCCATAGTGACAGTTATTCATTATTTTAAAGACCATGTGCTACTATTATACCCTAAGGATAATACGTATTATTCGTCTCGATAAACGCGCCCGAACCGTGCGGCTTACTACCAAGCGCGAAGCTCCCAGACATGCGTCCCAGCAGTGACTCTTTCTCAGGCATACTCCGTCACAACATACGCTGCATACTGGCGATCACCAAACCAAGCCAGAAACAAACAGTGATGTACTCTTCACGTTACACAGCAGTATATAATTCACAGTACTTACCTGAATCCCACATACACTCTAACACAAAAAAGACGCATCAGAAGGAATGATCCGAATGGGACGGAAATGTGATGTACGAGGGTCATTCAATAATTAAAGAGACAAATTAGTCTGGGGAAAAAAATGTTAGTAGAGCAAGTTTGGTACTTTTAAGGCTTAAGTTGGCATCACTGGGATGAGCCCTGATGAGCTGATGTATCAACATTGTTTTGTTTATAACCTCAAAAATAGGTGGCTCGGATGGTAGAGCACTGGCCCGCGAAAGGCAAAGGTTCCGAGTTCGAGTCTCGGTTCGCACACAGTTTTAATCTGCCAGGAAGTTTTACCTCAAAAATACAAGATGGTGAGTCCGCTTGAAACGTCCACATTAGTTGAACAAAGTTCTGTTATTCGTTTTTTGCTTGCTGAAGGCGAGAAACCAGTGAATATACACTGTAGAGTGTCTAAAGTTTACGGTGAAGATTGTATGAATCGTGCAAATTTTTACAAGTGCGTAGAGCAGTTCAGAAATGGTCACGACTCAGTGACTGACTAAACCATTCCGGCCGACCAGTTGCAGTTTCAACTCCCTCACCTGAAAGTCAAATTGATGACATTATTCATGCAGACCGCCTTGTGACTGCGGGAATAATAGTTGATAATCTTCAAGTTAGTAGTGGTACAGTTCATAACATTATCTGCAACAAGGTGAAGTACCGAAAAACATGTGCGAGATGGGCCCCAAAGGAGTTGACGTGGCTACACAAGGAAACAAGGTTGAGAGCGTGCACAGAGCTAAAGGAATGTTATGAAAGAGAAGGTGAGCACTTCCTCGACAAAATTTTAACTTGGGATGAAACTTGGGCTCACTATTATGAGCCAGAACCAAAAAGACAACGCATGGTGTGGTAGTACACCAACTCACCTGTCAAGGAAAAATTCAAAACCCAAGCAACAGCACGAAAAGTCATGTTGACGGTATTTTGGGATACTGAAGGTCCAGTTTTCTGTGATAATCTCGAAGAGCAGCGTAGAATGAACAGCCAATAATACTTTTGAACAAGATGAAGCCAGCCATGAGAGAGAGACGTCCTGGATCTCAGAGGAGAGGTGTGATTCTCCAGCAAGACAACGCAAGTCCTGATATTACTCAACTAACCCGTGAAACCATCGATAAAATAGGTTGGGGAGTATTGCCTCACGCCCTCACAGTCCTGATTTAGCACCTAGTGATATCCATTTGTTTGGTGCACTGAAGGAGGCATTACATGGGAAGAGGTTCCAGGACAATGAGGACGTCAACAGATAAAGAGTTCTTCGCAGCCGTAATAATAGTACCCTGTTGGAACAAGTGCATAAATGTTCAAGGTTATTATGTTGAAAAGTAGAAAAAGTATTGTTTTGTAATAATATACGCTTTTATCTCCAGACCAGTTTGTCTCTTTAATTATTGAATAGAAATTCTTCGAATCCATATGTGCCATACAGCAAACCAGTGTTTAATAGTATTGGTTAAAAACAATCTTGGTTGCAATTTTAGTTTTGTTATTTTTCAACGACGCATTTCGCCTTATTTAGGCATCTTCAGGTTATCTTTTCTAGATGGACGCGAGACACATCAAGATCTGCATAACGCGTTCCCGTTCACAGGAGCATCTAACAAGTGAAACAGGCACTTTCCCACCGATGGCGACTCCCACATACTTTACAAAATGTAAACAAACCAACGGGAGTGGCTGTTGTTGTCTCGAAAGTTTTGTGGAGGCAGAGATTTACTTTGCTCATTTTTCGTTTTGTGTGGCATTCGTAATAAAATATGTATTTATTACATCACTTTCTTTATAAAAACTACTATTATGTTTTTACATTGCAAAATTTTCTTATGCTATTTACAAAATCTACAACAAAGTGTTTATGACAATATTTCTGGTAGTGAAGTTATGTTTGGCATGTTTCTCATTCTCAATAAACAGAATAGTATACATTTGGGGAGGGGAGGGGGGAGGGGGGGGAAGTAGGGAAGGAGAGAGGGGAGGGTGGGTGGGAGAGAGGGGAGGGCAGAGAGAGAGAGAGAGAGAGAGAGAGAGAGAGAGAGAGAGAGAGAGAGAGATATGTGGGAGTCGCCATTGGTGGAAAAGTGCCTGTTTCACTTGATATTTAACGACACTAGTAAGCACACATTATGTTTTCCAGAGCAGTGCTTGCCACAAGAATAAAAACCGTGAGTAATACCATCAAATTAATCTTACAATTGTAATATTCTTTCGGCATACAGTGCTCACTTTTTCGTCTCTGTATTTGCCACAGATGCAGGACCTCCACAATACTCCAAACTAAATTGTATCATCTGATGATGAATCACCAGGCGATTCGAAACCGGTCATGAATAAATAAAAATTGAAAAAAAAAAACGGCGGTTGGTTGCAGTAATTCCTGAAACCTTATAACAAGACAGTCGCAGTGTTCCAAATCCAGAATGAATTAAAGTTTTAAACAAATAATTGTCCACGGGGCGTTAAACTCTACCCTTCCTTCCTTCTTCTCTCCCTTCGTGTGGTTCTGAGAGATGTATCACTTTGAATTTTATTTCTGGATATGTTAAACGCTCCTCACAGACCCACCTTATTCTACTGTCTACAGAGACCAGAGTCGGGTCAAAATCTCTGTCAACGTCCGCGAATGAACTGTGGCCCAACGGAGTACAGAGACTGCTGTTAAATAGTGTGACATAACTCGGGCCCGCACACAGCCTTAAGTTTAAACACTGATACACTGGGAAAAATGGTGTCCCGTCGGTAGCAGCACAATATCTGTGAGTAGTTTCCATACACAATGGGGCGCCTCAGACAATGCCCAGATAGCGCTGCCCATTGTTTACCTGAGTGGCAGTTCTCTGTTCACAGGGTACCAGGGCGAGAAAGAGTAGTCGAAGCGCGGATACATTGCATTGTTCACGTCGCAATGTAACAGTGCGCTGACGAAAGCTAGTAAATATCTAGAGAGTTTCCGGTGCGTCTTGTAGAATTCTTGGTAAGAGACAGGAAAAATAAACGCACATATCGATCATGAATAGACTTCGTATTATGTATGAGACTTTGCTCTAAGTTTCCAGATGGATGTCTTGTAATATCTCACCTAGTTGCTGATTTTGTGTGCTTATCACTGAGAGCGTAATATTTAACTAATAAAGAGGGGCTCGTATAAATCCAAACAAAGAATGTATTTAACAATCTGCAGGTATTTAGGAAATCACGTATGAAGATTACGGCTTGGAATCGATGATTTTGTAACGTAAAAAGTAAAAAATTCAATTCTCTGCTCCTAATAAACAACATAAAGATGACACACAAAATGTAACCATGATCAATATTCGTATTTTGAGATATATAAAATAATATCCCAGGGATATTCCATATTCTATCTAGGACAAACAAGCCGAGTTTCCCAGAGCACTGAAAAGCCTAGGTGCACATCAGCATTACTCATACACGTATACAACACAGGAAGTTAATTTGGAAATGCAGAGCAGAATGTTAAAGTACTCCACCGACGAAACTGCGGTCATAAATTGGATTCACATGAAAAAAAGTATGAAGACAGAATATTGAATGAAAAACTGGAACGTGATTCAGCGAATTTCTTCAGATGTTTCGATAGCATCTTTAAACAAGCAGATAAAATAGCAGTACATTAAAATAAGTATCGTTGTAAATAATACATAACTTTTCCGATCACATACGACAAATTCCCTCTGCATGAAAGAATAGTACACATAGTGTGTGGAGGATCTGTAGCATCATGTCTGTTGACTGTATGGGAAAATATCTTTGTAACTGCTACTGGACGTTCCCCGCTTCGAACGTATAGTGTGTGAGTGATGTTTAACATGTGTGGGTTTCTACATGACAACAAAAGTGTAAGTGAAATGTGTGTGTGTGTGTGTTTTCTTTTCAAATCTGCCATGTAAAAATCGATCACTAATTACAAAGTTGAACGTGTTTATACAGTGTCGAGAAAAAGCAACAACCTCAAGGGCTGTGTTCAGCGGCACCAGGGTGAATAATGTACTTATTGAGAGGTTTAGTGTTAGTGATTAATTTGTCACGGTCATCGGCGATCAAATGGCGCTTAGAAGGCCGGGCTGTGCACTCTCTGTGTTGACTTTGCAGGCAGTAACTGCTGTGAGTTTAGGAGGAGAAAAGTATTAGTAGCACTCATTTCTAGGGTGTAACCATGCTCCACTTACGAGGACGTACTCCTGTTCACCCATTTGAACGAGGTCGTATTGTGGGTCAACGGGAAGCTTAATGGACGAATCGAGAGACTGCTGCCGGCCGCTGTGGCCGAGCTGTTCTAGGCTCTTCAGTCCGGAACCGCGCTGCAGCTACGGTCGCAGGTTCGAATTCTGCCTCGTGCATGGATGTGTGTGATTTCCTTAGGTTAGTTAGGTTTGAGTAGTTCTAAGTTCTAGGGGACTGATGACCACAGCAGTTACGTCCCATAGTGCTCAGAGCCATTTTTTTGTTAATTGCGTTACTATTTTTTACTTTTCTTGTTCATCGCTCGGCCTGTTACAAATTTTCCTTCACCTAGTTGAACTTAGTTGGTTACATCACTGTTTTTTTTGGAGTAATACGTGATACGCACTGCGATGTCTTACAATACATTTATTCACCATTCGATCATGGACCATTTTCACAGTGGAAGAATATCTATCGTAGCAACTTCACTTGGCATACGCGCTTTTAACCAGAAAAGTATACGGCACTGCTGATGTGAAAACGTAAGAAAACTGAGCAGTGTCGTATACTATAATGCTTAAATAACATATATGCCATGTGTAGCTACTACAATTGGTATTTTTCAATTGTGAAGATGGCCCATGATCGAGACCGATAGTGAATAAATGTATTTATCGAATCAGTTAATGCAGAGGAAGGTATCAGTCATCATAAGGCTGTGACAGCATCAATGACGATGGGTCCTACAAGGAATGTAAAGAAAGGTAGGAATATATATTTGCTCAGCAAGGGTGACAGGATACAAATTTCGGGATATCTCAGCAGTCAGCATCAAATACTCGGTGATAAGGACGAAGATGTGGAGAACAAATGGAAAAAATTCAAAGACAAGTATGTTCCAAGTAGCGTTTTAAGGGATGGGAAAGATCCACCATGGTTTAATATCCGTGTTAGAAAATTGGTTTAATATCCGTGTTAGAAAAGAGTTACGTAAACAAAGATTTAAGACAATTAAAAACCTAGCTGAGAAACAAAAGCTGAACGAAGCGAAAATGAGCGTAAGGAGAGTAATAAGGGAAGCGTTCAATGATTTTGAAAGTATGACGTTGTCAATCGACCCGAGTAAAAACACTAAGAGATTTTGATCGTATGTAGGAGTGGGTCAAAGTCATCTATTCATTCTCTAAGCGACCACACCGGCGCCGAAACGTAAGATAACAGAGCGAAGGCCGAAATACTGAAGTCGGTCCTCCGAAGTAGTTTCATCGCGGAAGATCTTAACACTGTCCCTCCTTTCAATCGTCGTCGTACGAACGTCGAAATGGCAGATACTGAGATAACCGATAGCGGAACTGAAAAGTAGCTACAATCGCTTAGTAGTAGAAAGGCTTCAGGACCAGATGAGATACCTATGACATTCTATAAAGATTATGCGAAAGAACTTGCTCCCCTTCTAGCAGTAATTTATCGTAGATCGCTTGAGCAACGAAAGGAACCTAACGACTTTAAAAAAGCGCAGGTCATTCCCGTTTTTAAGAAAGGCCTTGAGACAAATCAACACAATTAAAGACCTATATCGTTGACGTCAATCTGTTGTAGAATTATGGAACATGTTTTATGTTCAAGAATTAAAGCGTTTTTGGAAAATGAACAACTCCTCTATAAAAATCAACATGGATTCCGCAAACAGAGATCCTGCAAAACTCAGCTCGCTCTGTTCCTCCATGATATCCACAGCTAAGCGGACAGCGGCGCTCAGTTTGATGCCGTGTTCTTTGATGTCAGTAAGGCATTTGACACCGTCCCGCATTGCCGTTTAATGAAAAAAATACGAGCTTAAGGAGGGTCGAAGCAGACTTGCGACTGGGTTCAAGACTTTCTTGCAGACAGAACTCAACACGTCGCTCTTAGAACAAAATCGACAGGTGTAAAGGTGATATCCGGAGTACCACAGGTAAGTGTGATAGGACCGTTTCACAATATACAGGGTGATTCGAAAAGAATACCACAACTTTAAAAATGTGTATTTAATGAAAGAAACATAATATAACCTTCTGTTATACATCATTACAAAGAGTATTTAAAAAGGTTTTTTTTCACTCAAAAACAAGTTCAGAGATGTTCAATATGGCCCCTTCCAGACACAAAAGCAATATCAACCCGATACTCCAACTCGTTCCACACTCTCTGTAGCATATCAAGCGTAACAGTTTGGATAGCTGCTGTTATTTCTCGTTTCAAATCATCAATGGTGGCTGGGAGAGGTGGCCGAAACACCATATTCTTAACATACCCCCATAAGAAAAAATCGCAGGGGGTAAGATCAGGGCTTTTTGGAGGCCAGTGATGAAGTGCTCTGTCACGGGCTGCCTGGCGGCCGATCCATCGCCTCGGGTAGTTGACGTTCAGGTAGTTACGGACAGATAAGTGACAATGTGGTGGCGCTCTATCCTGCTGAAATATGAATCGTTGTGCTTCTTGTTGGAGCTGAGGGAATAGCCAATTGTCTAACATCTCCAAATACTGTAGTCCAGTTACAGTAGCACCTTCGAAGAAAAAGGGACCAAAAACTTTATTGGCTGAAATGGCGAACAAATTTACAACTAAATGAAACTTTATAGCTCCCTTAATTCGCCGACAGATAGTGCTTAGCTCTGCCTTTTGTCGTTGCAGAGTTTTAAATTCCTAAAGTTGTGGTATTCTTTTTGAATCACCCTGTATTTAAATGATCTAGTACCACAGGGAAGTGTGATAGGACTGTTGCTGTTTACAATATATATAAATGATCTAGTAGAAAGCGTCGGATGCTCTTTAAGGCTATTCGCAGATGATGCAGTTGTCTATACCAGAGTAGCAACTCCAGGAGATTGTAAGAATTTGCAGAACGACCTGCAGAGAATTAATGAATGGTGCAGACTCTGGCAGATGACGCTGAATGTAAATAAATGTAACACACTGCGCATATATACGAAAAGAAATCCACTACTGTACAGCTGCACTGTTGATGACAAACAGCTGGAGACAGCGTCTGCCGTAAAGTATCTAGGCGTAAGTATCCAGAGCGACCTTAAGTGTAATGACCACATAAAACAGATAGTGGGAAAAGTAAGACACCAGATTCAGGTTCATCGGAAGAGTCTTAAGGAAGTGTAACTCATCCACGAAAGAAGTGACTTATAAGGCGCTTGTTCGCCCGAATCTTGAGTACTGTAGCACTGATAGAGGAGACAGAGAAGGTGCAACGAAGAGGCACGTTTCGTCACGGGATCGTGTAGCTGGCGAGAGTGCGTTATGGAGATGCTAAACAAACTCCACTGACAGACGTTGCAAGAGAGGCGTTGTGCATCACGAAGAGATTTACTACTGAAATCTCGGGACAGCACTTTTCAGGAGGAGTCGGTCAACATATTACTTCCCCCTAACCCCCCCCCCCCCCCCCGTCCCCCACACACACACCTACATACATACATATATCTCACGTGTTCACCACGAGGAGAAAATTCGAGAAATTACAGCCAATACAGAGGCTTACCAACAGTCATTCTTCCCACGCACTATTCGCGAGTGGAACAGGGTTGGAGGGATCAGATAGTGGTACCGAAAGTACCCTCCGCCACCCACCATTAAGTGGCTTGCGGAGTATGTGTAGATGTAGATGTACTGTAAGACAGCACAGAGTGTATCATGCATTTCTCCAAGTACATCGATGCTGCTGACAGTTGCCTGAAAAAAAAATTTCCATTGTATTTCTATTCGCAACAGATCTGAAGATGGCAATAGCCGAAATCAGTAATCGTGAATTGTACAATTTATGTGATCAAGACGGACCTTTACGAATAAAGTGCTGTAAAATGATCGCGGACTCATTTACAGACTTTATGACCACAATTCATACCTTCGCGCTCGTGTGCATACTTGAATAAACGCCTGCGTTGACGTCAGAGGAGAGGCTTTGGGCTGGGGCGGGGGGTGGGGATACACTGTGTATTGGTGCGACTGTTTGGGCACCCTTTACTACGACATTCTTGTGTATCACTTGGCCATTTTCAGGTACGTTCTTTGCGTATTAAGGAATTAATACCTTTTTTTTACATGTAAGGTGCTTCATTATTCTTTTGCCTATACTGTAACATACACTGACGAAAAAAAAACAACGCAGCACCCTCACCCCAAGACAAGGTCTTTTTATTTACAAGTGAAATGATGAACTACCTGTCATTTCACTTATAAATAAAAAGACCTTGTCTTGGGGTGAGGGTGCTGTGTTGTTTCTTTTTCCGTCAGTGTATGTTACAGTATAGGCAAAAGAATAATGAAGCACCTTACATGTCAAATAAAAAAAATAAAAAATAAAAAAATACGTATTAATTCCTTAATACGCAAAGAACGCACCTGAAAATGGTCATCATTTCCCGAAAAGCGTCGTGCAGGAGACAAATAAAACAGAATTGTGACTGGCACCAGAAAATGTTAATTAAGAAAAAGGTCAGCGTGTTTATAGTCCCAGGCTTTCACCGACCGTTTCTAATGGCCAAAATAAATTGTAATCGGTGTTGGGTCCCACGGAGATTTCTAGCCTTCGGGGACCGTACACCTGTGGTGTCTGGCCGTCTTTTCTTTCTCCTGACAGCCAGCAGTGAGTCGGCTTTTAGGCGTGGCTCTGTGTGCATCCCTAGGTATCAGCTGAGGCAGCCAGCACAGGGGGAGCTGCAGCCGTCCGGTACTTTTCCACTGCGGCCTCCTTCCCTTCCCATCCCCACCCCTTCCGCTCCCCTCGAACCCTCCACCCTTGCGCCGTGCCGCACCGCTCCAGGAACAGCAGGAGGAGGAGGAGGAGGAGGAAAAAAAGACGAGCGCAACGCGCTCGCCGACGGACGGACGATTCCTTGAAGCAACATACTTTTTACCTCGGCGGACAGCGGGTTGAGAAGCGGTGGCGGTGCGAAGGCGGGGCGATCGACGAGAAGAAGACAGACGGTGATACAAAAAAGGCGGACGGGGGGGGGGGGGGGGGGAGAGGGGAGGATAGAGGAGCGAGGCGGAACAGAGACGGAGAAAAGTAAGTTGACTGCGAATGAGGAGGACGACGAGACAGGGAGTAACTGCGAGTCTTTCATCCGGCGGACAAAGGAGTCACTCGAGAACGGGGAAGAGGCGGAAAAAGAGACAATATATTTGATTACGGACACAGTCGGGCGAGAAGAATATTCCCCCTGCGCCCTCCCGCAGCGCGCCGCGTTCTTGCAACAAGAGAAGTCGCCCGCGGAG
Organism: Schistocerca piceifrons; assembly: GCF_021461385.2. NCBI lineage: Eukaryota > Metazoa > Arthropoda > Insecta > Orthoptera > Acrididae > Schistocerca > Schistocerca piceifrons. Next base: position 350,510,398 of record NC_060138.1, on the reverse strand, counting down.
ACGAAATAAGCGCGACTCGCGAAATATATGACGGAAGCGACAGAGCGTAGTGTCGAAAGACAGCCGTAACGAGCAGCAATGGAAGAATGGGGGACTCCCTGGCAGTGAGCACTTATACATTACGTTAGCGCTACGAGGCCGGAGACGGAAGGGAGGGAGGAGAGTACGAAATTGCGTTTGGCAACGGCGGCAAAAGTTACCACCTCATCCACTTCACTTGCACATCGCCTGTCATAAAGAAAACGGAACTTGACGTAGTAAGGAGATAAAGAGTATATGCTGGCGACGTGTGTATTTCAAAGCTGTGCTGTTAGTGTGCGGTAGCTGGGAGAATCAGTGTGGTTCTGAACATTTGTGATGAAATGAAATCGTTTGCTGAGCTGGGAGTTGTACCAAGATCAGTGTGCTACCAGTCTACGGACCTACCGGAAACTTCAGCTTGTTACCCGTTTTCCTCCTTATCCTCCAATCAGCTACTAGACTGCTGGAGTAACGCTTCTGGTAGAAATGAGGCAGCGAACTAAGCTCGCTTCGCCTAATAGTCATGAATATCGATACGTGTTCTTGTCTGGTATGCTTGTCATAGCGGTACTTCGCAGCCTATATTCCGCTAAAGTGTAGAAAAATGCTGTGGGAAAAAAAAACTTAAGTTCGTTTTATTATTTATGCAGCCACATCTCCTTCTGCCCTCCTTTGTTGAGACGGCAAAACGCCTTTCAACTTCCGTAATAATAGACACATTGCAGTATATTCATGAAGCACGTATCACGGCCGCCTTCACCGAAAACAAGCGAAAACATATGATATAATAAAATTGCAGATTGAATGGGCAGCGACTTTACAATGCTGACAGAATGAGTACCCGAACAGTTTTCACTTTTCAAAAAATGGTTCAAATGGCTCTAAGATCTATGGGACTTAACATCTGAGGTCATGAGTCCCCTAGACTTAGAACTACTTAAACCTAACTAACCTAAGGACAGCAGACACATCCATGCCCGAGGCAGGATTCGAACCTGCGACCGTAGCAGCAGCGCGGTTCCAGACTGAAGCGCCTAGAACCGCTCGACCACACCGGCCGGCTTTTCACTTTTATTTTATGTCACATCACTAAAGAATCTTCGATAAATCTAATTCGAATCACATAGCAAACTTTTTGGAATGTGAGGCCAATAACATAAGTTGCACTATGTGTCAACACAGTGCATACCTGTAGTCGCTAGAAGAAACTTGAATAGAATATAAAGAGGCTGTCATTTGAAGCATTATTCAGGATGCGTACATGACCAAGAGCACCATAGAAGTGAAACAGTTGGTAAGAATCTGCACCGAAACGATGAGGAGGATAAACGGTGTAAGGGACAATCTGAGCAGTCCTCTTAGGTTGTTTGCAGATGATGCTGTCGTTTACCGTCATGTAAAGCCATCAAATGATCAAAACGAATTGCAAAGTGATTTAGATAAGATGTCTGTATGGTGCAATTGACTCCAAATCATTAAAAGTGTGAACTCACCTACACGAGCATAAAAAGAATCCGCTAAATTTCAGTTACGCGATAAATCACACAAATCTAAAGGCTGTAAATTCAGTTAAATACTTAGGGATTACAGTTATGAATAACTTAAATTTGAACGATCACGTAGATAATGTTCTGAGGAAAGCAAACCAAGGACTGAGATTTATTGGCAGAACACTTAAAAAATGTAACAGATCTACAAAAGATACTGGTTACACTACGCTTGGCAGGTAGGACTGACGGAGGATATAAAAAATTTCAAAGAAGGGCAGCTCGTTTTGTATTATCACCAAATACGGAAGAGAGTGTCAAGGATATGATACATGAATTGGGGTGGCAGAGTAAAATAAGGTGTTTTTCTCTGTGCCAGGACCTTCTCATGCATCCTTCTCCTCAGAGTATGAAAGTATTTTGTTGGCGCCCATCTACATTGGGAGAAATGATTATCATAATAAAATAAGAGGAATCAGAGCTCGCACGGAAAGATTACGTGTTCGTTTTTCCCGCGCGCCGCTCGAAAGTGGAACGGTAGAGAAGCACCTTAAAGGTGGTTCGATGAACCCTCTGCCAGGCACTAATTGTGAATTGCAGAGTAATAATGTCTGTGTGCATGTTGATCATGTTAGAAAAGGTAGGAGACTTGAAGAATTGAATTTCTGGAATCAAGGCTTAGTAAGGGAATTGGTTACGTCAGCAGAGACCCCCATCCAATAGTCACATTAGCGATCCTTATAAACTGAAGCGACTTGGTAAGTAAGCTGCTGTTCGTCAGTTTCAAATGTTGGGATATTAATACACAGCGTGGTAAGGAAACGACTGCCACGCATATATACGTATATCCAATGAATTACGCCCTCTTCTTTCTGACTCGCGAACAATAGACTGGAATTCACGAGCTGTTAGCGATGTGCGGTGCGCCAGACAATCCGCGCGACTTAAAAGCACCACCGATTAGCAACGAAACGCTTATCGACGGGTCTTGATAATTATCGGCACAATTAAACTTACAAAACAATTTCAATAAATTTCTCCTTCAATTTCACCCGGCGACAAGGTTAAAATTACCACTATGCAACCTATAGCAACCTATCTGCATTCAAAATAATCCGAACATAGAATTGGAGAATGTGCACCGTTAACTAGCTCTTTGTTGCAACTTCAGCAGGAATCTCCACAAAAGCAAAGCAGGGTAGCAATTCAAAGCTACCTAGGTTGAGTGTCGCAATAGAAATAAAAGACTCCAAGTTTCCAAGTGAAACAAATGACATTCACTAGCTTTAACTCAACATCGAGAAGTCCGCCTGTTTCATCAAACTCCACCTCTAGCTGGCTAATAGCTTCACGACGACCTAATACAAGATCCGTACCTACCAACAACAAGCGCACTTACGAAGTAGCAATCAATTCATGTCTGTCGAAACCAGGAAAACTGATGAGGTCCACCGCTGCGCACCAAAACTCTTCTGAGAACTCTTGTAAGCTTTTTTCAACCTGCAGAATACTTTTGTTTCTCACTATAGATCACTAGGTTCCGGCATGAGAAACCAGTAACACTGTTGAACAAAATCTTCCCCACCTCCCCCACCCTCAACCCAGAGGTCCCACATTTCACCTCCTGCAGCCAGCGGAAATCTGCTGACCAGCTCCCAGTTTCCTAGATTTCCCAGGCACCCCAGAAAATATTTAACCGTTGAGGCCTTTCAAATAATCAAAGCTGAGGCGAAAAATGATTGCTTTTTGACTCAAATGCGGGCACATAATTGGTTACCAACTTTCCGTGGTAACAGCACTTCCCTGGAATTGCATTCGCACCAGAAATTCTTGCAGTAATATTCCCAACTTAAATGATACTGAAAAATTACTTGGCGTCATGGGTATGATTCTAATCCTTAAACTAGTCTACCAGACGTGAGTCATAATATTCACTAAGCACTGGCCGGCCGCTACAGTCGCAGGTTCGAATCCTGCCTTGGGCATGGATGTGTATGATGTTCTTAGGTTAGTTAGGTTTAACTAGTTCTAAGTTCTAAGGGACTGATGACCTCAGATGTTAAGTCCCATACTGCTCACAGACATTTGAACTAAGCACTGTGAGACCATTTTAAGCGAATTAGCGGAAACCAAGGTATTAGGTCTAGCCTTGAAGCTATCACCTCCAGCCTAGACAACCCATGGAAACTCTGCATATATATAACATCTCCTCCGAACACTTGCCTCTGTCGGACCCGGAAACGATACATAGATGAGCCAAAAGATTATGTCCAATTATACGATTACATATGAGGGGTCTGTTCTGTGGGACATGTTTATAATTTTATGGATGCGACGGTTGTTTGATGAAAAGTTTGACTGCAGGTGCACAACCAAAGTCCGAATTCCTAACAGAATCTGAAATTTGCGAATAGGGGAGGGGGAGGGGGAGAGTTTAATGGGCGGGGGTCGTTGCGATGCGGCATGCGAGAAGCTATGGAATTTGTATCTGACGGGAAGCGTGTCCGGATGGCCTAGGCGGTTAAGGCAACAGTTCCAGAGAAGCTGAGCATTCGGGTTTCAGTCTCAGTACGGCACAAATTTTCAGCTCTCGGCGTTGCGTTGCCGAAATGTGCGGCTGGAAGTCGTTATTTCTTTCCTCTCTCTTTCAGATCCTGTTTCATTTCCATTCCTTTCATCCCAATTATTCCTGGGTTATGATCACTGTCCAACGCGAGACTAAATGCCGCCTGGTGGCGTTACTGGCACGTGAGGCAAGTATATAATAGGTCTAGAGACGAATTGCGAATGTTTCTATAGATGAGAAGGGCCACAAATGGGGAAATCCATGGACATAAACTACTTTGACAAAGCACAGATTCTTAAGACCCGGTGCCTGAAAACGAGAAACGCGGAAATGGCGAAGCTGGTCACCTGTTCGCGTCCTACTATCGTGAGAGTCTATGGAAAGTGGTTTAAGGATGGTGAAGCACGAGAAGGCGACAACGTTTTGGACGTCCACGCCTCATCACAGAACATGGACGTCGAAGGCTCGACCGTTGTATGAAGCAGGGTAGGGAGCGACCTGCAGCAGATCTGACAACGTAGTACAGTGCTATTGCAGGCACAAATGCTTCGAATCACACCGTTCAACACAAACCATTCAACACGGGGTTCCGCAGCAGACGATCCCTGCGTGTTCCTATGTTAAGCTAACACCATCGTCACTTTGGTCTGCACCCTCGATCAATGGAAACGTGCCACTTTGCTGAATGAACTACATTTTTTGTTACACCAGGTGGATGGTGCGCCACTGAGCCGTGGGGACGGTATTATGATATGGGGGTCTTTGATATGTGCTGCTGTGGGAAATGTGGTAGCAATAGAAGACATTATGACAACAGTGGTCTACGTTAACATTTCTGAAGACGACCTGCATCCCCTCATACTGATTGTCTTCCTCGACGGCGATGGTTGTTTTGTTGGTTGGTTGATTTGGGGGAGGGGACCTAACAGCTGTTCCATCAGATTAGGGAGGGATGGGGAAGGAAGTCGACCGTGCCCTTTTAAAGGAGCCATCCCGGCATTCGCCTGAAGCGATTTAGGGAAATCATGGAAAACCTGAATCAGGATGGCCGGACGCGGGTTTGAACCGTCATCCTCCCGAACGCGAGTCCAACATGCTAATCGTTGCGCCACCTCGCTCGCTCGCTAGCAGCAAGACAACTGTCCTTGTGACACAAGGTCAGAATCGTTCTACAGTGGACTGACGAGCATGGTAGCGAAAACACGTTGATGTCTTGGAGTCCAGATTTCTCTGATCTGAACCCAAAGAAAGACATCTGGGACGCTGTCAGACGCCAGCTCGGCGCACACTAAGCACCGACCCCTAATTTACGAACTGCATGACTTCTGCTTAGAACTCCACGTACTTCTAGTGATCTAGCAAGGTCTCATCAAATCCATGTCACCCAGAATCACTGCCAAATTGCGTTCCAAAGATGGGGCAATAGTATATTAATCAAGGTGTCATTTTTTAGCTCATCAGCGTATGCTACAGCTCGTTAACACGAGGGAAGAAAAACAGTACACATTAGTACTGAAGTCATAGTACCAATTGAAGGTCTTTTTGTGGTTAGGGTAGTCGGAAACAGTTCCTGCTTGATCAGGAAAGGAGATAAACATAGGAGAAACCGTGTTTGCAGTGCCTTTAGTGAGCTAAATATAGTTTTCCAAACTACGCTTGTGGCCTGTCTCTAAAGGAAGTTTATAGTCAGTGTGTACGGCTTTTTTAACTCATGGCAGTGAGACAGGGATCTTTAAAGTGAAAATCGTTAAAAACTTGGTGTTGCTCAACGAGAAATGCAGAGACATATACTGGGATTTGAGCTATCTACTTGTATGGTAGATGGACCAACCAAGTTCCTTGCTGGAGTCCGTGCGGTAGGAAACGTCTGGAACGCTGAGTTAATAACAGGTAGATAGATGATACCAGGAAACACTCGGAAGTAACGTGGATGGGCACAGGTGAAAACCCAAATTGCTGGAAAAGTTTAGAGGTAGTCTTTATCTAGCTGTGGATGTTAGACGTCTCACTCCTTCATTAGGTTTTTTTGTGTCTCTTCTAGCAACTCGCAACATATACACTACGTGATCAAAAGTATCTGGACACCCCCCAAAACATAGGTTTTTGATATTAGGTGCATTGTTCTGCCACCTACTGCCAGGTACTCCATACTGCGACCTCAGTAGTCATTAGACATCGTGAGAGAGCAGAATGAGGCGCTCTGCGGAACTTGCGAACTTCGAACGTGCTCAGGTGATTGGGTCTCACTAGTGTTACACGTCTGTAAGCGAGATTTCCACACTCCTAAACATCCCTAGGTCCACTGTTTCTGATCTGATAGTGAAGTGGAAACGTGAAGGGACACGTACGGCACAAAAGCGTACATGCCGACCTTGTCTGTTGACTGACAAGAGACCGCCGACAGTTGAAGAGGATCGTAATGCGTAGTAGACAGACAGCTATCCAGACAATCACACAGGAATTACAAACTTCACCAGGATCCACTGCAAGAACTGTGACAGTTACGCGGGAGGTGAGAACTTGGATTTCATGGTCGAGCAGCTGCTCATAAGCCACACATCACGCCGGAAAATGCCAAACGACGCCTCGCTTGGTGTAAGAAGCGTGAACAATGGACGATTGAACAGTGGAAAAGACGTTGTGTGGAGTGACGAATCACGGTACACAATGTGGCGATCCAATGGCAGGGTGTGGGTATGGCGAATGCCCGGTGAACGTCATTTGCCGGCGTGTGAAATGCCAACAGTAAAATTCGGAGGCGGTGGTGTTATGGTGTGGTCGTGTTTTTTATAGAGGGGGCTTGCACCCCTTATTGTTTTGTGTGGCACTACCACAGCACAGGCCTACATTGATGTTTTAAGCACCTTCTTGCTTCCCACTGTTGAAGAGCAATTCATCTCGATCGAGCACCTCTTCATAATGCACGGCCTGTGGCGGAGTGGTTACACGACAATAACATCCCTGTAACGAACTGGCTTGCGCAGAGTCCTGACCTGAATCCTATGGAACACGTTTGGGATGTTTTGGAACGGCGACTTCGTGCCAGGTTTCTCTGACCGACATCGATATCTCTCCTCAGTGCAGCACTCCCTGAAGAATGGGCTGCCATTCCCCAAGAAACCTTCCAGCACCTGACTGCATTTATGCCTGCGAGAGTGGAAGCTGTGACCAAGGCTAAGGGTGGGCCAAGACCATAATGAATTCCAGAATTACCGATGGGTCCGGATACTTTTGATCACACAGTGTATCTCTCCATTTTTCGCTGAGCAACACAAAGTCTTTCAAGATTTTCGTGTTGAAAGTCCACGTCTCACTACCGTAAGTTAAAACTGCCATCGCACACTTAAGTTTCCTGTAGAGACAGGCCAGAACTTCGCTTTGGAAAACCCTGTTTAGCTTACTGAAGGCACTGCAAGACATGTTTTCCTGCAGTTACAGTTGTTCGACGGTATGGACAGCAAGTGCTCGATACTGTGAGAATGGAATTGCGCGGCAACTGAAAACGTACTCTACAACTGAAGTGTGCGTAACGGTACAGTTCTTGTGGGCAAAACGCCTAAATTCCACACAGATTCACCATGAAATTTTGGCAGTATACAGATCAAATGTAATGTCGCGTCCAGCTTTAGTGAAATGGTATCAACGATTTGATCAAGGCCACACAGTCGGCGGTGATGCTGATCGGGAAGGAAGACCATCAATATCGATAGCAGACGATAATCTCCACGATTGAGGAACCGATTCGCAGCTATCGCAAAGTGACTATCGCTTACACTGTTCAGCAGATGCGCACCTCAATTGGCGGTGCACAATTCCGCTGTCCGAGATGAAATGGTTCAAATGGCTCTGAGCACTATGGGTCTTAGCTGCTGAGGTCATCAGTCCCCTACAACTTAGAACTACTTAAACCTAACTCCATTCCCGAGGCAGGATTCGAACCTGCGACCGTAGCGGTCGCGCGGTTCCAGACTGTAGCGCCTAGAACCGCTCGGCCACCCCGGCCGGCCTGTCCGAGATCGTCTGCAGCACGTGAAATTGTGCTCACACTGCATTCCGGGATCACCATCACCTGGACACAAACGCGCAAGGTGTACGGCGTCTCTGAACTTCTTGAACATTCCTGCGCGGAACTCGATGATTTCCTAAGCCTCGTCATTACGGGCGATGAGACATGGGTCCATTATTTCACACCTTCAACAAAGAGAGCGTCTATGGAAAGGAGACACACATCCTCGCCTCCGCGGAAGAAGTGAGAAATTGCGACCTGTCATGGCCACTGTTCCCTTCGATTGTGAAGAAGTTGTGTGCACAGAGTCATAGCGAAGGGCGCAACCATCAATGCTAATTCGTACTGTGCAATACCCGGCAATACAGCACCGGGCATCGCCACAAAGTACAAGATATGTGGAAGATTGTGCAAAGGCATCATTCACAATGCAAACTTAGCTTCACCCTTTTCTGTGTGATGTTTGGAAGCATCCACCAAGCAACCCAGATCTTGCACGAAGCGATTTCCATCTTTTCGGCGAGCTAAAAACATCTGGGAGGGAAGAGATTTTCCGACAGCGAGGAAGCTCGCAGAGCGGTTGTCGGACGGCTCCATCACCAAGGAGAGTATTTCTATTGTCAAGAAACTGAACGATTGGTCGAATGTTCCGATCGTTCCTTACATACACTTGGTGACTCTGTTGAAAAATAATGTATATCTGTTGTCACCTTGAAGTATAGTTCAGCAATCAATAAACATTACTTAGCCTGCAATTGTAATGTGTAACTTAATTTTACATGCCTCTTGTAGGACAGAAAATTGCTTTGTTTTATTTCCACTTTCCCTCACAGAAAGGAAACGAGAATTACTTTGATGCAGTTGCTGCATTGACTGAGAGTGCCGTGATAAGCGTATTGCTCTCGTTCTAGTACAGAGCTAAACTAAAGCGAAAACAAGAATCATTTGGGATTACAAAACACTCCTCGGACATCTCCCTCCCCCTGATTCTCTCTCTCTCTCTCTCTCTCTCTCTCTCTCACTCTCAGTTTGCAGCGTCACCTGCGCCTGTACACAGAAAGGTTCCTGGGAGAACTATTTTCGACTTCCCGAAGAAAACGGCTAAGAACAACAAAGCCGAGATGCTAGGGCAAGGACAGTGGTTTACACTTTAGCCAGAAGCCGGTTCATACGCTGTCGGGACATATGAGATCGTTTCGCAGAAAGCTAAACGCAGCCACCTCTGGTGTCTTTCAGAAGAGCGCAATGTTTTGACGCGTATCGCAGTCAGGGGATCGCTTTCCTAGACAAAGGAGTCCGCGAACTCTGTCAGATGATGTATAAACAACGAAGCACCGGTACCAAGCTTCGAGATTTCCACAGAGATCGACGAGCAGTAGTGGAGGGAAAATGAGCTGACGATTTCACCAGCGCGCAGAGCAGTTTTCGCGGAGGGGCAAAGCAAATAAATTGTACGTGGTTACTACTGGAATTAACTGGCCACTTGGTTGATTTGGTTAAATATGTACCTTCCGCCGACGTTCGCAGTTCCCCGCACTTCCATAATCTCCTTCCCCTCCATACCCCACATAACTCTCTCTCTCTCTCTCTCTCTCTCTCTCTCTCTCTCTCCCCCTCCCGCTCCTGCGCTAAAAAATGCTGCATCCGCCTTTTATCGAGCGCTCTGTTCTACGAATATGTGAAAACGGCAACCAGAGAAATCTGCACTCATCACTCACACAAAAAGCTGTCAAATTTGTGCTCACTATTCCTGGCAACTAGCTGTACACCACGTCAAGGCCTACCTCCAGCCCGAAAGACGTCGTCCACCAGAAACACTCTTTAGTTCTTGTGAGTCACACTCTGTCTGCACTGCAGAAGCTCTCCACCGACTCCAACAGTCAGTTTCAGTACGACCCTGTAGTCCGATACGGGGATTGCACTGTTCCCGATTCCAAGCGTCAGCTGCCGTACGCGCATGCTTCCGCTTGAAGAAAGCGTATGTCCTGCAAATTATGTCTCTCGCTTGCTTATGCGTAATTTATCATTTGCCACACCATCAGCGATGACAACTCGCAACAAATGAAATATAAATTCACTAAACAGCTTGCTACGATCCTGTGTAATGCTCGCATTAGCTACAGCACACACTTCTGAACGCGCATTGGCTGTTGGAGAACGCGTGACGTAGATGCGCAGAACAAGCTCAAACTCGACCGCTATCGTCCATGACTCCAACTATAACTTTCGTAGAGCTCATGTCGTACGCACTGCGTGTTTGTGTCTGTTCCATTGTCTCATTTCTTTATGTAATTCTATCGGCATTGGCAGATTTCATTCCGTTCAGCTGATCTCCCAAGTACTTCGCCATCTATGACAGACAGGGGAGGAAGTTAAGTGTTTAACGTTTCTCTGTCGGACTTAAAGCGTTGCCGACAAACAAAAGAGCTTTTATGTCTTGTCCCTGAACTTTAATACCCTTTCCAAGTTTGTCATAGTACCGTAACGTCTCAAAATAACCTGTACTTAAAGTTCTGTACAACACTGTCAATTCTTTTTCGCTGTAAACTTTGTCGTGTACACTTAAACGAGGCTTCATAGTTCGCGTCGCATGTTCGACACATTGGCCCAGAAGTGTAGGCATTGGTGCGTGTTACAAGTGGATTCTTGCAAATGAGAAAACAACATCCAGCCACTGTTCATAACGCTATTTATTCACACAAGTTTCTCCGTTACCGGTTTGAAACGGACAGATTAATCTTAAGACGGATGTTCACGTTTGGATTACATTTGTCGTTGTTCACATTAGTTCTCGGATCCTTTTTCCCCTCTTGTGACGAAAGCTCCTTGGGTCGTCGGAATCCCCATGTCATTATGTTGGATTACTGGTCGCTTGTGTTCACGAAATAGTAAAAAATACGAGAGACTTTCAATAGTGGACGAGACAAACTGGTATAGAACAAAACTGTGTATTTTTTTACGAAAGGAGACTTACTATATCTCGACATGATCCCCACCAATATTAATATACTTATCCCAACGATGAACTCGTTTTTGTAATTATGCAGAGGAGTCTTTGTCTTGTTGTTTGAGCCGCTTTTGGTTGGTTGTTTTGGGGAAGGAGACCAGACAGCGAGGTCATCGGTCTCATCGGGTTGGAGGAGGATGGGGAAGGAAGTCGGCCGTGCCCTTTGAAAGGAACCATCCCTGCATTTGCCTGGAACGATTTAGGGAAATCACGGAAAACCTAAATCAGGATGGCCGGACGCGGGATTGAACCGTCGTCCTCCCGAATGCGAGTCCAGTGTCTAACCACTGCGCCACCTCGCTCGGTGAGCCGCTTTTCCACGAATTCTTTGGCATTCTCGTTGTTGCTGAACTTTTTTTTCCACGTAATGCCTGCTTGAGTGGACCAAACAAATGAAAAGCCGCTGGAGCCAATTCGGGATGTAGGCGTGATGAGAAAATATCTCCCAGTCTATTTTTTCAAGGGTTTCTCGGGTCAGCTGGGCGTTGTGAGGAGCGAGCATTGTCGCGTAGCAATATGTCTTTTCTGTGAGATTAGCGACCATTTTCTCTCAGTGTTGGCTTTACTTTCTTCATCATCTGAGTAATAGGCACTGTTTACTGTACGCTGATCTTCAACGTAATCACAAAATACGATACAATGAGTATCCCAAAAGAGGTCATTTTTAAATTGCTCTATCAACTTTTAAAAATTTCTGCTGTCCAAATAACTTTCACCACGCTGTCAAATCATTCGAGAAAAGATTTTAGCTGGTTTTTCACCTTAAGAGAGCAAAATCCGATTTCTGAACGTTGTTCAATTAATGTAGGAACTGCAAGCGGACACACCATCACTAAATACAATGTTGTGGTTACCACCAAAACAATTTTTATACGTCAGCTGTTGTCACAGTCCTAATCTATAGATAAACATCTTAAAAGGGACCGTTAGCAAATCTTAAGTAAAAATGTCTGTTAGATTTCGGTTTTGACAGCACTTGGTCGCAACGGTCAAGACTAGGCATTTTGTGTATGATAAATGTATTAAAAGCGCATAACTATGGTTCATTCTGACCGTGTATTAATTCCGTAAATATTAGCAGTTGCATTTTACTGCAATGAACTCACCTATTTCGACAACCTTCTGACAAATGATCAGAGTACTGAGTATCATATTCAGATGTTTAATGTTTTTTATGTTATGCTTTCTGACTTGTTCCACACGCACGAGAATCTTATCATTTTTGGGTCTATGAAACGAAAACTGAATCTAATCTAATCTAAGTTAATCTTTGATGCCAATCAGAACTCATGAAAGCAAAAAACTCCTCCTACAAAATATTTCACTTTTACATCAATTTGTCTCCCTAATTATTTAATGTCTTTCGTAAATAAAACACTTTACTGACATACAACGCCCCCCCCCCCCCCCCTGGACACTAGATTAGTTTTTACCACATGGTGGGCGTATGGTTGCTCTACGCTAAGTCATATTTGCATATCAATATCGCGCTCTACATATTTTTCGCTATTTAGTGAATACAAGCGGTCAGTAGCCTAACATGACGGCACCTATACTGCAACGAACTTTCGCCACAGGGCGTCTTGTGACGGTCCGCGCGGCTCTCCCCGTCGGGGGTTCGAGTCCTCCCTCGGGCATGAGTGTGTGTGTCGTCCTTAGCGTAAGTTAGTTTAAATGAGATTAAGTACTGTGTAAGCTTAGGGACCGATGTAGGGACCGTCAGACCGCATGTGCAGCGCCATCTGCTTCCTGCAAAGGCTGACGACGAATGTCAGCACACAGTAACCCAAGTTCCATACATCGATATCTGTTAACAAACCCGTATACATATCGAGTTATGTGCCTACGAACTACGATATGCGGACAGCATTGGTTTTCTGCTGTCATTTGAAGAAAACTGCTACAGAATCGCATCGAATGATTGTCGAAGCTTTCTCTTGGGAGAACACAGCGGATCGAGTGGTTTAAAAAATTCAAAAATGGTGATTTTGACGTGAGGAACGACGAGCGCGGGAAACCACCGAAAAAGTTCGAAGACAACGAATTGCAGGCCGCATTGGATGAAGATGATACTCAAACTCAACGGGAACAGTTGAAAGTAACGCAGGAAGCCGTTTCTCTTTGGTTGAAAGCTACGGGGAAAGTGGAGAATGTGGGAAAATGGGTTCCGCACAAACTGAATGCAGCAAATCGAAAGACCACTTGTGAAATGCTTCTCACCAGGTACAAAAGAAAGTCGTTTCTCCATCGAATAGTGACAGATGATGAAAAGTGGATATATTCTGCGAATCTTAAGTGCCGTAAATCACGGGTGTATCCAGGCAAACCATCGACATCCACTGCAAGACCAAATCGCTTTGGAAAGAAGACAATGCTCTGTGTTTGGTGGGATCAAAAGGGTGTCATCTGCTAAAACCTGCTGAAACCGTTAACATTGATCGCTACCAACAGCAAATGATCGATTTAAATCGAGCATTACGCGAAAACCGACCGGAAAACGGTAATACAAAGTCATATTGCTCCGTGATAACCCCCCACCACACACAGCAAAACTGGGCAGGAAAACGATCGAGGCGTTCAGTTGGGCAGAAGTAGGGCATACGGCTTATTCTCCAGGCTTGGCTCCACCCGAGTCTCATCCATTTGCATCACTTGGATACGCTCTCGCTGAACAACGCTTCAATTCGTGTAAAACTGTAAGAAAATGGATCGCTGACTGATTCAATTCATAAGAAGAACCGCTTTTTGGCGTGGCATTCATAGCCTGTCGCAGAGGCGGGAGAAATATACAGGGTGGTCCATTGATAGTGACCGGGTCAAATATCGCACGAAATAAGTGTCAAACGAAAAAACTACAAAGAACGAATCTCGTCTAGCTTGAAGGAGGAAACCAGATGGCGATATGTTTAGCCCACTAGATGGCGCTGCCATAAGTCAAACGGATAACAACTGCATTTTTTGTAAAATAGGAACTCCCATTTTTTATTACATATTCGTGTAGTACGTAAACAAATATGAATGTTTTAGTTGGACCACTTTTTTCGCTTTGTGATAGATGCGCTCTAATAGTCACAAACGTATAAGTACGTGGTATCACGTAACATTCCGCCAGTACAGACGGTATTTGCTTCGTGATACGTTGCCCGTATTAAAATGGACCGTTTACCAATTGCGTAAAAGGTCGATATGGTGTTGATGTATTGCTATTGTGATCAAATTGCCCAACGGACGTATGATATGTATGTTGCTCGGTATCCTGGACGACACCATCCAAGTGTCCGGACCGTTCGCCGGATAGTTACGTTATTTAAGTGTTCAGCCACATGTGAAACGTCAACCACGACCTGCAACAAATGATGTTGCCCAAGTAGGTGTTTTAGCTGCTGTCGCGGCTAATCCGCACATCAGTAGCAGACAAAATGCGCGAGAATCGGGAATCTCAAAAACGTCGGTGTTGAGAATGCTACATCAACATCGACTGCACCCGTACCATATTTCTATCCACCAGGAATTGCATGGCGACGACTTTGAACGTCGGGTACAGCACAAGAGAAATTACGGGACGATGATAGATTTTTTGCACGCGTTCTATTTAGCGACGAAACGTCATTCACCAACAGCGGTAACCGGCATAATATGCACTATTGGGCAATGGAAAATCCATGATGGCTGCGACAAGTGGAACATCAGCGACCTTGCGGGTTAATGTATGGTGCGGCATTATGAGAGGAAGGATAATTGTCCCCCATTTAATCGATGGCAATCTAAATGGTGAAATGTATGCTGATTTCCTACGTAATGTTCTACCGATGTTACTACAAGATGTTTCACTGCATGACAGAACGGCGATGCACTGCCAACATGATGGATGTCCGGAACATAGCTCGCGTGCGGTTGAAGCAGTACTGAATAGCATATTTCATGACAGGTGGATTGGTCGTCGAAGCATCATACCATGGGCAGCACGTTCACCGGATCTGACGCCCCAGATTTCTTTCTGTGGGGAAAGTTGAAGGATATTTGCTATCGTGATCCACCGACAACGCCTGACAACATAGGTCAGCGCATTGTCAATGCCTGTGCGAACATTACGGAAGGCGATCTACTCGCTGTTGAGAGGAATGTCGTTACACGTATTGCCAAATGCATTGAGGCTGACGGACATCATTTTGAGCATTTATTGCATTAATGTGGTATTTACAGGTAATCACGCTGTAACAGCATGCGTTCTCAGAAATGATAAGTTCACAAAAGTACATGTATCACATTGGAACAACCGAAATAAAATGTTCAAACGTACCTACGTTCTGTTTTTTAATTTAAAAAACCTACCTGTTACCAACTGTTCGTCTGAAATTGTGAGCCATATGTTTGTGACTATTACAGCGCCATCTATCACAAAGCGAAAACATTCATATTTCTTTACGTACTAAACGAATATGTACTCGTAATAAAAATGGGGGTTCCTGTTTAAAAAAACGCAGTTGATATCCGTTTGACCTATGGCAGCGCCATCTAACGGGCCAGCCATAGCGCCATCTGGTTTCCTCCTTCAAGCTAGACAAGTTTCGCTCTTTGTAGTTTTTTCGTTTGACGCTTATTTCGTGAGATATTTGGCCCGATCACGATCAATGGGCCACCCTGTATAAATAGCAGTTTCAAACAACAGAGTGCAATTATTGCAACCAAATTCCGGTTTCGTGCTCCTACAGCTGGTAGCAATAGTGCGTGCGTGCGTGCGTGCGTGCGTTTTAGCTGCGTGGAGCAGTCAGCTGAGCCGGCCGCACAGCAAGTGGCCAAGTGTACAAGCAGGCAGCAACCTGCCGCCTCCCGCAGGCCCCCACTTATCCCCCAAAGCCCTCCCTCCCACACACCCACAGGCAGGCCGAGGGTCCTAACCGCCAGACGCAACGGTCGTTGACGACCGCTTCCCCCGCCTGCCCAGCAGCTGCGAGAAAAAAAAATCTCCAATCCAGGGAGCGCCGAAAACTGTATTCTGCAAGACATCAACACGCAGCTCTCTCATATCGTCTGCAGGCGAGTTTTCAGCTCTACAAGCACAACATAAGTTTCTCGCATCCCGAAGGCTACATGTTCCTATCTTGTCGGTCTTCTTTCTGTAAGCTTCTTCTTACCATAGCGTCCTTGATTTTTAGTGCTTTACCTTGTTTCCTTCTTCTTGCATAATTCCTGTACCACTATCTTCTCGAGTACCTCCTTACTCACATGACTGAGGAAAACATGTGGATGATCAATTTAGGAGGATCAGTTTGGGAAAAAGCATTTGACAATAGTTGAATCGGTATGCATGAGACACTATTTCTTCCAAGACAGACAGCTGTATCAGGAACAGAATTTAAAAAGAAAATTGACTACAGTCAAGTTGTTAATGAAGAATGTGGAAATGCTCACAATCTGCAAATATCAACAGTTGATTTGTCTGTGGCAACATCGAATGTTTATCCCAACTGTGACCAAGAAGGAGAGCCACATATGAAAGTTAAAGTTGGACCTCCAAATGTGGGATACTTTTCCTTTTTAACTGAAGGGTGGAGCTCAGAACAAGGAAATGACAGAACAATTCAGAATGAGCTCAGTATACGAGAAATTAATATTAATCCTCTGAAAGTTGTGGACATGCCTGAAGGTAAGGATCAGATGCTGTCCATTGACAATGAAGATTATGAAGTGAGACCAGTGCATGTTACACTTCTACCAAAAATTGTTTCTGTATTTTGCAAGACTGAGGCTGCATTGTGAACTGGTAAAATATCAGTTTAGTACTGAACTGTTTCTGTTCGAATTTTGATGTGTGTATACCATTTGCAGTTAAAATTCACTTAATTCAACGTTCAGTGTTCCTGCAACTCAATTTCAAACACACCCAAATTTGTCAAATATATGTCCAACAATGATATTTGTATGAATTTACAGTCATAAAACAGATTCTCAATGCCACTGTATCCCATTTTATATTGTAAAATGCTACCCACAAGAACAGGATTTTCCGCTGCTCATTCGACGGTTTCTAATGGCGATAGGAAAAGTGTTGTCGATAGCCCTTGGTCTACGTAGTTACTAAATTTTTTTCTCATTTTCTTTATCATAAAGAAATTTTATGCAAATTATTAGAGATTTACGAAACTGAATACGGGCGATGCAAAAACACGAACTCGAATTCTTCAGGCGACGATTAAGGATGTCTTATTAGAGGGAGTCAGAGTATGAAGCCACCTGTCGCTAAAGGGTTTTCACATGACGTGTCTTGAGGCGGCAGCTAAATTTGCTCGGCACGGTAACACAGCGTAGAATGTGGCAGCCGTCACCCCTCTGGAGAATAGGCCACGGCGTCATGCGTATTAATAGGGTAGCGGTCATCTGGGCGCTGGGCGGTTCCCACACACGCGCCACCTCACATCATCGCCCTGGGCGAGGTCCTCCAAGTGCAAAGTTGTCGCAGGTGGCCGAGAAGCCAAGGAAAACCACCAGTGGCCACCGGAATTAAGTTCTGTAGAACGCTGTACTCCAAGTCTCTCTCTTCGTAAACGCTGGTGATGCCAAAGTACACGACTATCCATTAAAATAGCTACAACACGAAGATAAAGTGCTGCAGACGCGACATTTAGCCGACAGGAAGAAGACGCTGTTATATTCAAATGATTAGCTTTTCAGAGTATTCACACAAGGTTGGCGCCGGTGGCGACACCTACAACGTGCTGACAAGAGGAAAGTTTCCAAGTGATTTCTCATACACGAACAGCAGTTGACCGGCGTTGCCTGGTGAAACGTTGTTGTGATTCCTCGTGTAAGGAGGAGAAATGCGTACCATCACGTTTCCGACTTTGATAAAGGTCCAATTGTAGCCTCTCGCGGTTACGGTTTATCGTATCGCGACATTGCTGCTCGCGTTTGTCGAGATCCAATGACTGTTAGTAGAATATGGAATCGGTGGGTTCAGGAGGGTAATACGGAACGCCGTGCTAGAACCCAACGGCCTCGTATCACAAGCAGTCGAGATGACACGCATCTTATCCGCATGGCTGTAACGGCTCGTGCAGCCACGTCTCGATCCCTGAGTCAACAGATGGGGACGTTTGCAAGACAACAACCATCTGCACGAACAGTTCAACGACGTTTGCAGCAGCATTGACTATCAGCTCGGAGACCATGGCTGCGGTTACCCTTGACGCTGCTTCATAGACAGGAGCCCCTGCGATGATGTAATCAAGGACGAACCTGGGTGCACGAATGGCAAAACGTCAGTTTTTCGGATGAATGCAGGTTCTGGATACAGCATCATGTTGGTCGCATCCGTGTTTGGCGACATCGCGGTGAACGCACATTGGAAGCGTGTATTCGTCATCGCCGTACTGGCGTATCACCCGGCGTGATGGTATGGGATGCCACTGGTTACACGTCTCGGTCACCTCTTGTTCGCATTGACGGCATTTTGAACAGTGGACGTTACATTTCAGATGTGTTACGGCCCGTGGCTCTACCCTTCATTCGATCCCTGCGAAACCCTACATTTCAGCAGGATAATGCACGACCGCTGTACGGGCCTTTCTGGATACAGAAAATGTTCGACTGCTGCCCTGGCCAGCACTTTCTCCAGATCTCTCACCAATTGAAAACGTCTGGTCAATGGCGGCCGAGCAACTGGCTCGTCACAATACGCCAGTCATTACTCTCGATGAACTGTGGTATCGTGTTGAAGCTGCATGGGCAGCTGTACCTGTACACGCCATCCAAGCTCTGTTTGACTCAATGCTCAGGCGTATCAAGGCCGTTGTTACGGGCAGAGGTGGTTGTTCTGGGTACTGATTTCTCAGGGTCTATGCAGCAAAATTGCGTGAAAATGTAATCACATGTCAGTTCTAGTATAATATATTTGTCCAATGAATACTCGTTTATCATCTGCATTTCTTCTTGGTGCAGCGATCTTAATGGCCAGTAGTCTAGAAGCGTTCATAGTGTAACTAAGAGATGCAGAAAATCTTTCAGGACACACGTAAAAGAAGTACATAAATTTGGTAGGAAGTGTATTAAGAACACTCTATTTTCTTTGTGTAGCTCATTTTCCAGAAATTTTCGTAATACATTAATTATAGGAAACAAACAAGAACATAACAGATGACCATACTGCATGAAACTCTTTCTTACGTGAAATGTTCAAACAGCCTTCTTGTTCACGTCTAAGTTGATTTTTCTTTATGAAAGTGATTGCTTTATCAATAAATACGCTTTTAAAGATTTAGCTTTGAGCGAAAGATAATTTCCTGTTTTTTTTCTTCACTTATACAGGGTGTTCGTAAATTTGTTGTACAGAAGTAGCCTTTAACTGTGAAAACGTTAGATAACTCACAGAGATGTTTGATCTGCACTGAGTGCAATATTTCTCCTAGTTTTATTCACACCTAATACTGTTAGTCCCCGACGTTCCCACTAGGTGGTGGCTTGCGAAATTTAGTCCTGGATTGTCTCTGAACTGCAGTAGCGGATTTGGATTCATATAACAGTAAACAAACTGCGCACGCTCTGCACCGTGATACGAGTCCGTCATGACTTTTGGAATAACTCATTCGCACGTGCCACCTAGCGGAACTTCGGAAACTATCAGTGTTAGGCTATAATAAAACTTGTATACTGTATTCACAGCTTCATCGAACACTTCTGTAGGTTATTTACCCTTTTCACAAGTGACGGTTTCTTTTGTATACCTAATTTCAACACCCTGTGTATGTTTGAAACATGGCTCACCGCCATGAGCAAGTTTTCCTTTTTATGTCTTAACTTTGCACGTTTTCGTAGATATAGCTGTCTATATTCTGCAGTAAACCCGGTCATCTGCAATATTTCTCAGTTTCCTGTTGTAGAAAACCATGTCTCTGTATACGACACGTTCAAGACGATGGAACAACTCAATGTTTCGTAGAGAGTGATACAGCACATCATGCGAATACAGTTATAACGGTCTGAGAATTTGGAAACCACAAAAACTGCAGGTGACAAACTGTATGGAAACATCAGCTGTACTACGAGAAGATGATGACGAAATGTTAAGCAAAATAATGGGAAACCCACTGAAGATGGCTTAACATCAGCGAAACATATAGGGCGAAGAGTAAGGCAAGAAATTGTGTATTGCCCAAGGTGGAATCATTCAAACCATATTTATGATTGTGTCTGGTTAAACTGCAAGAAATTATTGGAAGTGATAAGAAAAAGGAAAATATTCTTGGCTGGGGCATATACTATGTAGAAATTATCTGCAACAAAAAATTATAAAGCGAAAAGTGGGAGGAATGGTAGGAAGTGAACTGGAATGATGGATGACATTAGAAATGGACGCACATACAAACAGATGAAGGAAGACGCTGAGTGTCCGCGCGGTTTAGGCGCCATGTCACGGACTGCGTGGCCCCTCCCGCCGGAGGTTCGAGTCCTCCCTCGCGCATGGGTGTGTGTGTGTGTGTGTGTGTGTGTGTGTGTGTGTGTGTGTGTGTGTGGTTCTTAGCATAAGTTAGTTTAAGTCGTGTGTAGGTCTAGGGACCGATGACATCAGCAGTTTGGTCCCTTAGGAATTCACACATTTTTGAAGATGCTGAGAACATAACACGGTAGACAGGCTCCTGTTAAAACCTGCCACGAGACCAACACACTAAAGGAGAAAAGAAGACTAGTGATAGTTTTATTCCTCTGTGGATCACTTTCACAAAAATAAAGCAGATGTCGTGATATAACGCCTTACGAACAAGATACAGAGTTTTTACATATAGGCATTTACGTGTATACAGGTCTAGTTTTACAAACGTTGGGACAGGTAGTTGGCAGTGGCCTTATAGCAGCTTGTTAGCACACACAAAAAAGACTTTAAAGTAGCGTGCACTCTTATGAGAACACAGAGATAGTGAGGCCTGAGAGTGAAAAATATTATAAAAGAATTTCGGTTAAAAACTATTGTTTGATTTGAGGGAGTATGTCGACGTTGTGACGTTAACAATATTTCCTCGTCCTACGTTGCTGATTTGCGTCAGAGATTAGGCTGTAAAGTATATGGCACGAGATAGGAATATTATTCATCACAAAATTATCTTAGTGTGTAAAAAAATTACCCTTGTGGATCCGCTGCAACATCTGAGAGAGCAGTCGAGAAATCCGGACGCACCTTCATTAACTGTGAAAGGTGAATTAAGCTATCGTTTCCCCGATCAAGAAAATATACTGCCTACATATAATCTGTTCTCAACGTTTATCACGACGCAGTAGCACGAGTCCGTATCAAACAGACTGTGTTAGCCACGGAACATATGCCAGACCTCCGATATAGGAGTTGTTAGGCCAAATATTCGCAAGAAAACGTAACTGTTACCGATGTGAGCGTAATTTCCTCGCTTCAGGAAAATACTGCGAAAATAATGCAGCAATTAAATCCAGTTGTACCAGCAATTTCCGTAGTTACAAAACAGTGCTCGCGTGGGTGGTTAACTGTACCGACTTGCACTCTAGTTCTTTGTTACACTATTGCTGGTGCTCTGTGGAAGATCGGTTTTAAAGAGGTAATGCAGTCTGGCTTTGCATGTCCCGGATTCACTGCTTAGTACGTCATTCCAAGTAGGACCGTCCACTTAGCATCGGAGTTGTTGAAAAGAGTCTTTGTGCAAGTTTAGAAACCCCGGTGACGGGCAGGAAACAGGTCAGCGGAACATTGTTCTATGTAATCAGCACTTAGACCACATTTCATCGACCGAAGTAAAGATTGAGTTGGCTCTGAGTACGTAGCACCACCCGCGAAAAATACAACCCAATTTTGAGTCCACTCCGGCATCCGATTTTAGCTGATCACGCTTGTTTAACATATTGAACATGTAGTTACTTTTCTCTTATTTACACTGTTTGTCTGGACAAATGGAATGTCATCTGAGGTGATGCATGTTCTTCATTTGGAAAAAAATAGGTCAACAAAGTGCCCTATCTTACTTAAAAAATAGCGGGCAACGACAGGATACTGTAGAGCCTCAGAGGATGGTTATTATTCTGTTGCCGAGCGGAAGGATTCGTTCGGGTCGCATTTAAGCGACAGTCCACAACATTTTTTCTACTATAGTATGAGCGTTTGCAGCTTCTCCAATAAACAGTCAACTTCGTCATCGTCTCTGTCAACAACAACAACAACAATATCCTTACCATCTTCGGCAGAAAGTTACCAGCTGCTCAGTGTCATAGCAAAGACTTCATTGTGTTTGAAACAGAAGGCAGGCAGGCGATAATAGTGAAATGTTTTCTGCAGATTTGTCAATTTGATCATGTAAGCTTAACTGGCAGAGCGAGGATTAGCGAACGTCCGTCATCTATCATGAAGTTTAATTTTTAAGAACATTTAACGATTTCCACGTAAACAGATTAGTACTGCTTTGTACTGTCAATATTATCTGAAAGATAGTAGACCGTGCGTCCTTAATCCTTCGTTCGTCCTGTGGCAGACATATCTTCTAGTGCCGTTATTGGTTTTGGAAGACCAGTAACGAAAAGTGACTCGGGTATCTTATGGAAACCTTCGTCAGAGCATGGTAATAGTTTACCGTGATACTTTCAGGAACTCGGACACTTCTTATAGGTCATTGGTCGAATCGGTCAATTTTCTTCGCCGCAAAACTTTTTTCTGTTTCTATGCGTCTCACCACTTCTTTTCATATCATATCCATGGACGCATAATACAGTGTGTGTACCATATGTATGACTAACGATCACCATCTCTGAAGGCACAGGTGTGCTTTTCCTACTGATTTAGAACACACTCTGATCAAAAAGTGAGGGTAAAGCAAGGCCACAATCTAAAAATGAATCAAATAATACTCTCACCTTAACTTACCATCAGCTAGTGACAGACTTAACCTCCAACCCGCCTGTCCTGTATGATGCAGTTCATGAGGAATGCTTTTGATGTAGTATGCCAGTGGCAGTCTTTAGATTTACCGCTAGCTCTTTTGCACTGTCTAAAAAAAGAGTTCGCATCGGGTATGATTGTTTGTTTTACGGCGCAAAAATAAAGAAGGTCATAAGCGCCCAATCGTGTATGATGGTTTGCTAGTAACAAGTTCCGCATTTACATCCAACCCAACTGTGAAAAAGGTGCCTCTTTAAGGAAGATGCATCGTATCTAAATGTCTCCTTTCATCTTCTAAGCTTCTCGAACAATGGAACACTGTACACAGCTATAATCCTAAGTTTGATTACTTCTGGTGTACAACTACGCCCCTGTGATCACATACCGAAGTCGAAGCGCGTTTTTCAACCTCTAGCCACATAAAGGGAACCACAGAGTTTATAAGGACAGGCAATAAATAATTACGAAACTTCGGAGAAGGTGCCTTTCACAGAAACGGCGAAATGCCTCTGAAAAATTAAATAAATACAAGGTGTACAACTTTGGTTCCTCCGTTTGCCGAGAACGATAAGTAGCGGTCGAAAGAAACAGATCGCAGACGTCAGGCAGTTAGCTTGAACCTTGGTCAACATAACCTCATTCAAACAAAATGTCAGTTTACGAGCCTAATTCCCGTCAATTGCGGGAGGTGTTACTGTTTTCTTTCAATATGAAGAAAACAGCGGCTGAGTCTCATCGAATTCTCTCAAGTACGTATGGTAAGGACGCTATTAGTGAAAGAACGAGTCGTGAGTGGTTTCAACGCTTTAAGAACGGTGATTTGAACGTCGTAGACCGGCATAGTGGTGGAAGAGAGAATGTTTTCGAAGATGCAGAATTTGAGACATTGCTGAGTGAAGACTCGCGACAAACTCAAGAAGAATTGGCACGATTAGTGGGAGTGACCCAGCAAGCCATTTCAAAACGTCTCAAGGTTATGGGCATGATTCAGAAAGAAGGAACTTGGGTCCCGTGTGTGCTGAAACCAAGAGACGTTGGACGGCGTTTGTGTGTTTGTGAGGAGTTGCTTCAGAGGCAAAAACGGAAGGGATTTCTGCATCGCATTGTGACCGAGACGAAAATGCGTTCATTATGATTTCCATAGGGATATCCCGGCCATGCTTCCACGTCAACGGCCAAACCGAATATTCACGGCTCCAAGATCATGCTCTGCATTTGGTGGGACCAGCTCGGCGTCGTGTACTATGAGGTGTTAAAACTAAGTGAAACAATCACAGGTGCTCGTTATCGAACGAAATTAATGCGTCTGAACACAGCATTAAAAGACAAACGGCCGCATTACAGCGAGAGAACGATAAAGTGATTTTGCAGCACGACAACGCTCGACCCCACGTTGCAAAAGAGATCAAAACGTACTTGGAAACGCTAAAAAATGGTTCAAATGGCTCTGAGCACTATGGGACTTAACTTCTGAGGTCATCAGTCTCCTGGAACTTAGAACTACTTAAACCTAACTAACCTAAGGACATCACACACATCCATGCCCGAGGCAGGATTCGAACCTGCGACCGTAGCGGTCGCGCGGTTCCAGACTGTAGCGCCTAGAACCGCTCGGCCACTCCGGCCGGGAAACGCTAAAATGGGAAGTCATTGCTCCCTCTGACTATCACCTGTTTAGATCAATGGCGCATGGCCTGGCTGACCAACACTTCCGATCTCATGAAGAAGTCACAAATTGGATCGATTCGTAGATCGCTTCAAAAGATGAACAATTTTTTCGACGCAGGATTCGTACACTGCCCGAAAGATGGGAGAAAGTAGTGGCCAGCGATGGAAAATACTTTGAATGATACATGTGTAACCAATTCGTTTCATTAAAGCCTCAAATGTTGGGGAAAGAAACGGCGGAAGCAAAGTTGCACACCTTGTATTTTGCAGTAATAAAAAAGCCATGTTATGGGTCATAATGAAACAGGTTGTACATCTCCTGGAAGAAGCGGAAATGTTGATGTGGAGAAGGATGCTAGAAATAAGCTGGAGAGAGAAAAGGTGAACGAGAGTGCCCTCAAGGAAGAAGAAGAAACAAGGGGTTTGATCACTACCACAGAAGAGAGGGAATCAAAATCCATTATCCACACAATAGGTTACAGTGAATTCTCGTCCACCATATTGGAAGGATAGGTTATAGGAAAGAAAGGTACATGATGACTGCAAAAGAATCATCTGAATTATGAGACGGATGGAATTAAATTCAAACAGTACGCTGACTTGAAACTCTCAGTAGAGGAGAGAGAAATATGGTTGCAGCAACAAGGCTTAGCTTTTAGAAGCTGGGGAAAATGGTCTTATTGTTCTAATTTTACCATGGAAGAAAAAGTTGGAAAAATATTATGCACGTTTCACGAATTTCGTCATGGGATCACGAACCTTGCACACGAAATTATTCAATCTCCCGCTAACAATAATGCGGTTTTCTTTTCTTTTGATTGACCGTTGCATTTCCGAGTACTGTCTGAAAGTGCAGGCGACGCCGCTTCATTGCACTTCGGCGCCGGGGAAAAGAGACTTGTTCGCAGGCACTAGAGCATGCTAATCGTCGAGTCTTTTGTTCAGGCCAACTCAAGGCAGCCAGTTAACGCTGCACGTTTGACCTCGTTTCTGCGCTCGTAATTTAAAGATGGACAAAAGCAGCGGCCACGGCGACAGGGTAATTTGCATCGCAGTGCAGCGGCGCATTTGTCAAGCCGAAAGTCATTTCCGTAAGCCAGCGCACCGCTTTCGCGTATAGTTCGATAGTCGCAACCACATCGCTAGCAGTTCCGTTCTTAGGTTCATTTTTCAAATAGTTCAAATGGCTCTGAGCACTATGGGACTTAACTTCTGAGATCATCAGTCCCCTAGAACTTAGAACTACTTAAACCTTACTAACCTAAGGACATCACACACATCCATGCCCTAGGCAGAATTCGAACCTGCGACCGTAGCGGTCGCGCGGTTCCAGTTATTTATCCTAATGTCGGAAGCGTACTAGTTTCATATTGACTAGCACCCCAGTAAATATATAGTTACGGGTGAAAATGCAACAAATGAGATATTGTAAATTTTCTCCTCATTTTAGACGTGCCCAGA
The DNA here is from genome assembly GCF_021461385.2 of Schistocerca piceifrons. Classification (NCBI taxonomy): domain Eukaryota; kingdom Metazoa; phylum Arthropoda; class Insecta; order Orthoptera; family Acrididae; genus Schistocerca; species Schistocerca piceifrons. Next base: position 350,484,295 of record NC_060138.1, on the reverse strand, counting down.
ACTTTGCAAAAACTGTCGCAGTAGCTTGGAGGAAATCATTCTCTATGAAACATGCTTTGTCAAACAATGAACCCCGCTACGAACAACTCCGTGTCATATCTCAATTACCTGTAAGTTCCAGCCTCTTACATAGCGTCCGTTATTAATCATTACATATACGGGGCGATTTTGCTACATGAGGACAAACTGAAGGAAACGACGCCTGAGAGAATAAGGAGTAAAATGGGCCAAACAGGCATATGAGCGGAAATGTGTTACAAGGCAGGTACAACCACTTGCTGGAGTCGCGAACGATGGCGTTCGGGTTTAGGCTTGTTCTGCGCATGTACGTCACGTATTCTCTGACAGCCAATGGTGCGTTCAGTAGTATTCCGAACACTCTGCTGTGAATGTCGTAGCTAATGTGAGCATTAAACGTTATCGTAGCGAGTTATTTAGTGAATTTCGATTTCATTTGTTGCGAGTTGCCATCGCTGATTGTGGTGGAAAGTGATAAATTCTGCAAGCGAGAGACGTCATTTGCAGGATACGCGCTTTCTTCAGACAGAAAGGATGCGCATGCGCCTACCGCAACTGTCGCTTGGAATCATCAACAATGCAATCCCCGTCCGTGCCTCGACATGCGCGAACCGCCATCGTTCGTGGGTCGGACTAGAGGAGGTGTGGACCGTATACCAATCAGGAAGAAGCACACTTGGTTTTTACACTACTGGCCATTAAAATTGCTACACCGAGAAGAAATGCACATGATAAACGGATATTCATTGGACAAATACGGTATATTATACTAGAACTGAAATGTGATTATATTTTCACGCAATTTTGTTGCATAGACCCTGAGAAATAAGTATCCAGAACAACCACCTCTGGCCGTAGTAACGGCATTGAGTCGAACGGAGCTCTGATGGCGTGTACCGCTACAGCTGCCCATGCAGCTTCAACACGATACCACAGTTCATCAAGAGTAGTGACTGGGGTGTTGTGACGAGCCAGTTGCTCGGCCACCATTGACCAGACGTTTGCAGTTGGTGAGAGATCTGGAGAATGTGCTGGCCAGGGCAGCAGTCGAACATTTTCTGTATCCAGAAAGGCCCGTACAGGACCTGCAACATGCGGTTGTGCATTATCGTGCTGAAATGTAGGGTTTCGCAGGGATCGAATGAAGGGTAGAGCCACGGGTCGTAACACATCTGAAATGTAACGTCCACTGTTCAAAGTGCCGTCATGGCGAACAAGAGGTGACCGAGACGTGTAACCAATGGCACCCCATACCATCACGCCGGGTGATACGCCAGTATGGCGATGACGAATACACGCTTCCAATGTGCGTTCACCGCGATGTCGCCAAACACGTATGCGACCATCATGATGCTGTAAACAGAACCTGGATTCATCCGGAAAAATGACGTTTTGCCATTCGTGCACCCAGGTTCGTCGTTGAGTACACCATCGCAGGCGCTCCTCTCTGTGATGCAGCGTCAAGGGTAACCGCAGCCGTGATCTCCGAGCTGATAGTCCATGGTGCTGCAAACGTCGTCGAACTGTTCGTGCAGATGGTTGTTGTCTTGCAAACGTCCCCATCTGTTGACTCAGGGATCCAGACGTGGCTACACGATCCGTTACAGCCATGCGGATAAGATGCCTGTCATCTCGACTGCTAGTGATACGAGGCCGTTGGGATCCAGCACGGCGTTCCGTATTACCCTCCTGAACCCACGGATTCCATATTCTGCTAACAGTCATTGGATCTCGACCAACGCGACGAGCAATGTCGCAGTACGATAAACCGCAATCGCGATAGGCTACAATCGCACCTTTATGAAAGTCGGAAACGTGATGGTACGCATTTCTCCTCCTTACACGAGGCATCACAACAACGTTTCACCAGGCAACGCCGGTCAACTGCAGTTTCTGTATGAGAAATCGGTTGGAAACTTTCATGTCAGTACGTTGTAGGTGTCGCCACCGGCGCCAGCCTCGTGTGAATGCTCCTAAAAGCTAATCATTTGCATATCACGCCATCTTCTTCCTGTCGGTTAAATTTCGCGTCTGCAGCACGTCATCTTCGTGGTGTAGCAATTGTAATGGCTAGTAGTGTACAGACGGACAGGCAGATGACAACGAAGGGGCGGCAACTTGACTGTACTGGGATAAGTAGGCCTGCCGACAGCAACCGCAGCAATAATCTGTTTGCAAAAATGGTTCGTCCTTTGTGTGCTGCAGGCTCTTTTACTGAACTGGGTAACCACGAAAGGTGTTGGAGCACCAAGCGTCGGACACTTGTAGGGTATCAGTCAGGGATCAGCGCGAGACAGGTGGCCCCACTTACTCTACATCGAGTGCAGTCCTCATTGTCTGCGGTCTCGCCTCCGCGGCGACGGTTTTGTCTCTGTTTCGTGGTACGGACCACAACCGTGCTGAGATTTCTGTCATCCATCTTATTCACATACGAGGCTTCTCTTACGGAGGTTGTATAGTCAACCTCCACAACACACACACGTGGCCCATCGAGAAACCGCGTGGTACGGTGACAGCGAAACGTCAGGACCAGCTCAGCTTTAATTTGTGATCAGCGACTAGTAGCGACCGACTCGTGGGACCAACCATCCTTCCACAATCGCCTTACAGGCGAGGCATACCTGCATTTCCTGCTAGAAGACGAGCCTTTGGTGGTACGAAGGGTAATGTGGCTACGACACTATGGTGCTTTAGCTGACTACAGTAGTTCCACGCGGAGGCATCTCGACAACATCTATCCTGGTCGACGGATCGGACAACGTCGCTGGACGTCAACCCTTTTGATTTCTACTGTTGGGACACCTGATATTAGGAATGGCGGTTATCGCTGGAACAATCGGTTTCCATCTCCAGTTTAACATGACTGTTAAAAACAGCTTAAAATAACAGGGTTCTGATATAAATAATTTTCTGTTTTTTTATTGTTACTGTTTCCAGTAATAAACGTAGGCTTCGAACAAAGACCGAAAAATTATAGTGAGGGTGAGGGAGCAGGGGATCTCGATCGATAGGGGGTTGAGGCTGTAGCAGAAACTGGCCGCATTGCATCCAGCATAGATGACAAAGATGAAGGAGACGGGCGCGGCAATAGTATGAGCATGTCACAAGTTGATGACTTCCCTGCTTCATCATTTTTGGATGGTATCTATTTTTCACTCTGAAGCAATCACAAAATTAAGAGGTCCATTATTACCCCAAGTTTACAACGTGGCAATAAAATTATAGGAGAAGCAATCAAAATGACCTTCTCTTCCATGGAATATTGTCGATGTTTTCTCCTTACATTATGCCGCAAGGTTGTTGTAGCTTCTCCATTATAGAGAATGGAACACTGTACTTCACTGTTACCACATTTTGTACAATACTTCCAAAATGGGGAGGTGCCATTCTGCAAAACAACCGATATCCGAGGATAACAGTGGAAAACTGAAGAATGGACCACGCACAAGCGTATCATCAAACAGGTTACGCAACACGGCAACGGCCACAAGGACAATTATTGTATCAGCAATGTTATACCGATTCTTATGTATTCTTTGCTCGTTGCCAACATCGACACTATAATTAAAATGACACTGATCACTTTCCCCACTTTCTATAATAACCTCATATTTTAAGCAATGGAAATTTTGTGAATTAATGTTATTAGCTATTCAAATGTTTCATTTTAAAAACAAAAATGTTCATACTGCTGTTGTGGCAAATTGATGTGCCGGTTATTTACCCAGTTACTAGTAAAAATGAAAAAAAGTTATTATAACCGAAACCGAACAAAGACCGAAAACACCAGTTATTCGGGAACAAAATGCCGGTATACGTTTTAACCGGTCAGCTTTTACATCCCTACCTGAAGTACCGGGTGGTTATACTTCCCGTATTGAAGACGTTATAACACGGGAACTAACTACTATACGAATACCAATCGTGGTAGCAATAAGATCCAGAGTGTGGGAGTGCACGAGTTCCATGTCTCACAGCATGACCGACCAGTTCCAACTATGGCCACCAGGTGTCGTGATCAGTCATAGTGATTCATGGTCTCACGCACCTGACGAGACGCAGCATTTTTAAATATAATTAGAAAATATAATCTATGCTTTCAGATTCAACATACAACAAAACAACAGAAACACATTCATTATGTACTCACATAACGGCACTCCAAACATTTATATACATAAATCTCTACACCACTATATACACAGATATCTCGTAAAATTATTAGCTTACATCCTCACTATCACTCATCATAACAAAACTACTGATATGCGAACGAAGCAGCGGTTAAACATCTAGTAATTGAAAAATGTGATATGATCCGACTGCAACAGCAGTTTTCTTCTCTTACGAATGACTGTAGTTGTCGAAAGTAAAATTACTTTACCACGTTTCATTTTAGGATATTTAAAATCTGAGAATAATGGGTCCCGAGAATCTCAGCTGGAGAATGTGTATCTCTTTGCAGAGACTGACAGGTACAATATTCTTTTATACCTTTACATTCAGATTTTCCTTCGTAGTACTATTGAAGGTACATAGATAGAATTGTCTAATCGTACTGCATCACCTTCAACGCTCCTTCCTAACGTATGGGCTGTGTTATAAAAAAACTTTTCCCGTTCTATTGTTTGCTGACTTAACCGAATTAGTACCACAAACTACACAGCTGATAAAAACTCGCTGCATTTGCGCTCTAAATTGTCATTTCACAACTATTTGATTATTTTCGTATCATTAGACTCGTTTTGCCTATAATAATGTTGGGAAGAGAGAGAGAGAGAGAGAGAGAGAGAGAGAGACAGGAAACGGGAACGCTGGATTTGTAAGTAGCGAGGTTCATATTTCGTGATAAGGTGATCGAAGAAGAAATAACAGGGCGTGCTGAAATGCGATGCTTCCGACTTTTTAATGTGAAGCTGACGGAAGCCGCGATAGCGTATATAATTATAATCCCAGCGTCGTTTGTGCGTATTTGTTTCATCATAAATTAGAGCTATGCATTAAAATCACCGTGTAGGAGACTTACTGCAAGCCTCTCCGATATCAATACTTGTGACTGACCTTTCGCCTGTGTCACAGATCGCACATGACAGAACATACCGACGTCTTAGTAAACAGGCTACCAGACAAAACTGGGAAGGAGACTGTTTTAATGCGTGGAACGACAAAAATCTAATTTGAATTCCTACAAAAGTACTGATGCTCTAAGTGCTTATTAACGATGAAGTATGGATGTTAATGAGATACCAAGAAGCTATAATACTAAATGGAAGACGGTGAGTAGTTTCTCAGCACACAAACACACACCGTTGCTACCCAACAGATATTCTGCCGTTCTGGAAATTCACGCAGCTTAAAGACCTTATGATGTCCCGAAAACAATAACAACAACAAAAGCGACAAACAATTTGTCATGTGCTGATGTTCTCTATAATGATACTCATTCGGAATCATTCGACGAAAATTTCCTTTACTACTGACGCACTACACTTCAAAGATCCGGCTTTTGAGGTTGCTAAGCCGTCTCCACGTAAGCCATTACCATTACTCGCGCTGCCTATGGGACGCGTCCGAGCTCTAATACATTTTTTTTCTGTTAGCACACAGGAGTAATACACATGGTGCAAAAAGAGATTCGGGTACAGATGATAAAAACTCACTGCACCTGTGTTCTAAATTGTCATTTCACAACTATTTGATTATTTTCGTATTTCTGACGCGTTTCGTCTATAATAGTGTTGGAAAAGAGAGAGAGAGAGAGAGAGAGAGAGAGAGAGAGAGAGAGAGAGAGAGAGAGAGAGAGGGAGAGAGAGATGTAAGTAGCGAGGTTCATATTTCGTGATAAGATGATCGAAGAAGAAACACCAGGGCGTACTGAAATGTGATACTTCCGACTTTTAATTGTGAAAACTCTTAAAGCTTTTTGAATAAAACAAACGTTATTAACATTCTACATCTTTATTCTTCACGTTTGCATATTGATTTCTCAACATAGTCACCCGGCGACGAACGCATTTCTCCCACCGAGAAACCAGTTTGTTGATACCGTCCCTGTAGAATGTTTCACTTTGTTGACGTAACCGCAACCTCACCTCTTCTTGCACTTCTTCGTCACTATAAAAGTGAAGTCCTCTAAAGTGTTCCTTAAGTTTTGCATACAGGTGAAAATCGGATGGGGCCAAGTCGGGACTGTATGGAGGATAATCGCCGGCCGGGGTGGCCGAGCGGTTCTAGGCGCTACAGTCTGGAACCGCGCGACTGCTACGGTCGAAGGATCGAATCCTGTCTCGGGCATGGATGTGTGTGATGTCCTTAGGTTAGTTAGGTTTAAGTAGTTCTAAGTTGTAGGGGACTGATGACCTCAGAAGTTAAGTCCCATAGTGCTCAGAGCCATTTAAACCATTTTTTGGAGGATAATCGATGACAGAGAACCCAAGGCATCGAAATGTTGCAGATGCAGCGCTCGTTTGTGGTTTGGTATTGTCATGCTTAAGGAGACGGTGCTCCTTGTATGGACGAACTTTGCTAATTCTAATTTCAATTACAGTACGCTGTTTGTCACGCGCCTACTTAGTTAACGTTACACACCTGCATCTTACACTACGATTCCGAAGCCTCCAGTGGCAGAGAGCTGCAAATATGTAGATGCGAAGAATAAAGCATAAAAGCGTAGCGTTTTTGTTTCGCATGGTCATATTCCGGTTCTTATGGGTTCATTTATCGACTGTCATTTCTTATTTGTAGTCCACTGTTGCTATCTGAGTTTCCTTATTGTCACTTGGAGACAGTAAATGGAGCTGTGAACGCTACAGAACAGTGTGCCAAGTGGAGAAATCGAAACGTTTCCGACATATTCTAGTGTTTGAGTTCAATAGAGGGGTGACAACGCCGGAGGCACCCAGAAACATTTGCGTTGTGTGAGGGGATAATGGCGCTGGAAAGCCACGCCAAGAAAATGGTTTTCTCATTTTAAATAGGATCGCTTTGATATTAGTGAATCTCCACGTTCAGGACGACCTTCGGAGTCTGATGAAGATCGTTTATTAAATGCGTTAACCACAACGATCCACGTCAACGTGTACTCGAGAACTGGGAAGTGTGATGAGGCGGTCGGGGTGGCCGAGCGGTTCTAGGCGCTACAGTCTGGAACCGCGCGACCGCTACGGTTGCAGGTTCGAATCCTACCTCGGGCATGAATGTGCGTGATGTCCTTAGGTTAGTTAGGTTTAAGTAGTTCTAAGTTGTAGGGGACTGATGACCTCAGAAGTTAAGTCACATAGTGCTCAGAGCCATTTGAACCATTTTTGAAGTGTGATGAACTGTGATCATTTCACCATCGTGCGACATGTGCATGTGTATGGATACCGCATGTTCTAAGCCGAAAGCACATAAATCAGCGGATGGACATATGTGCTCTCTGATGGCTTGTCATCAACTAACTCATGAACAACACCGACCATTCCTAACCTGTATCGTTATTGGTGACGGGAAATGGTGTCTCTATGCTATTGTAAGGAAAAGAAAGGAATGGCTGAGCTCGAACGAAGCAGCAACCCCCTGTACAAAGACCTGCGCACATCCGCAAAAGCCGGATGGGGGGGAGGAGTCTCACAGGCCGGCCGCTGTGGCCGTGCGGTTCTAGGCGCTTCAGTCAGGAACCGCGAGACTGCTATGGTCGCAGGTTCGAATCCTGCCTCGGGCATGGATGTGTGTGATGTCCTTAGGTTAGTTAGGTTTAAGTAGTTCTAAGTTCTAGGGGACTAATGACCTCAGATGTTAAGTCCCATAGTGCTCAGAGCAATTTGAACCATTTTTGAACATCCGCAAAAGATAATGTTACGCAGGTGGTCGAAAAGCGACGGTGTAGTGTACTACGAATTGCTTCCCCGAGCTTTAACCATCACTGCTGACATTTACTGTCAACAACTGAGGCGTCTTGCAGAAGCAGTCCAACAAAAACGACCAGGAAGTCTGATGCTACTCCACGATAACGCCCGCCCGCAGTCAGCTCGACTGACAAAAGAACACGGTACGGCAGTTGGGTTCGAAAGTCATTCCGCACTCACCTTATTCATCTGATCTTGGGTTCTCAGATTTTCACCTTTTCTTCTCTCTGTCGCACAATCTTCAAGGAGCTTCCTTTCCGGAATGCGCTCCGAACATGCTTCGACGAGTTCTTCGACTCAGAACCACGTGATTTCGCCAGTCGCGGAATCGAAAAATTACCCCAGCGCTGGCGGGACTTATAAATAGAGAAGGGAAACATATCACTGATGACTAAAGTCTCTGTTAAGTGTGTCTTTGTGTTTATTAAGCTTATGGAAAAACTCTATGAATTTATGCAACTGCCTAATAGAATATTAATAAACTGTGTCTTATTTAAAAAGCTTTAAGAATATTCACATAAAAAAAAAATCAGAGGCATTACTTTTCATCACGCCCTCGTAACAAAGCACTTTTAAGACTACAAAATTAAAATGTTTGACCACCTCTTACGGTTGAATGCTATACGCAAGGTTGCATAGTATGCTCACATTGCTTGCACACGTTAGCACAATAATGTGAATATAATTCAGATGCCGGCCAGTGTGGCCAAGCGGTTCTAGGCGCTACAGTCTGGAACCGCGCGACCGCTATGGTCGCAGGTTCGAATCCTGCCTCGGGCATGGATGTGTGTGACGTCCTTAGGTTAGTTAGGTTTAAGTAGTCCTAAGTTCTAGGGGACTGATGACCTCAGATGTTAAGTCCCATAGTGCTCAGAGCCATTTTTATAATTTAGAATCACCAGAGGAAATGTTATTTAACTTTGCCTTACTAACATAGATAAAAAGCATTTGTATCCTGTTAACTTGTTCGTACTACTACGACAGTTGCCAGTTTCCGTTGATAGCCTAAATGGAAAGATTTATAAGGTGTATATGAAGGCTGCCTACAAACATCCATAGATTATTGAATAGTTTAACATGAAGAATCCATGTTTCACAATGGGCCAATATTGAGGAATTGTGTTTCAAAAAAGATTGAAACAAAAGTTTGCAAAACGTTCCTCGTAAATGGCACTCTACGATTCATGGTACATGGTTTCAACATCAACATGTTGCAGGAGTTCAGACGAGTTTGTGACAGTTTTTCTGAGTGACATGTTTGCGAAGATCGAATAAGGCGACATTTCTACAGAGCCCAAGACGTTTCAAGTAGCTTCTTGCTTTCAAATTCCTTGGTACAACTGTCACTCAAACTGCCACGTTCCAACGTAACCTAGTCCTCAGCATAAGCTACAGATCACTCTGTCACTACAGTTACGTTTCTGATTTCACATTTGCTGGGTTTCCAGCAAGAGTCGCGGGCTTCGCAGATGTGTCTCTCCGCACAGGTATTCCAACCCAGTTCACGGGAACTGAGGTTGAAAGACACCCTGACATGCAGTTTGGGCAACTATGGATTGTTTTAAGTGCTCCTCTTTCATGATCAACATGCTAATCAGGTAACATAGAGATGAAAGTCTTCTGAGTTCATTTCAGAAGCCTAGTTTACTGAATTACTGTCGACACTCACAAGGGAACCTCCCCATCGCACCCCCCTCAGATTTAGTTATACGTAAGTTGGCACAGTGGACAGGCCTTGAAAAACTGAACACAGATCAATCGAGAAAACAGGAAGAAGTTGTGTGGAACTATGAAAAAATAAGCAAAATATACAAACTGAGTACTCCATGCGTAAGACAGGCAACATCATGGCTAATGTGAACACAGGAGCGCCGTGGTCCCGTGGTTAGCGTGAGCAGCTGCGGAACGAGAGGTCCTTGGTTCAAGTCCTCCCACGAGTGAAACGTTTAATTTTTTATTTTCAGACAATTATCAAAGTTCAGGCACTCACACAAAATCAAATTCGCTCTCCAATATTCCAGGACATGTTCAGATTTCCTTGGACATATGCAGGATTTGATGGTCTACACACGGAAAAATTTGAAAACGTTAAAAACATATGTTCTGACAGAGCACAGGGAAGACTGTGCGACCGTGAAACTGTTGCATTCATTTGTTGCAGTTTATGTGACAAACTCTTATGTTTTCATCACTTTTTTGGGAGTGATTATCACATCCACAAGAAAAGCTAAATCGGGCAACGTAGAAGAATCTTTTTACCCATTCGCCAAGTGTACAAGTTAGGTGGGTCGACAACATATTCCTGTCATGCGACGCACATGCCGTCACCAGTGTCGTATAGAATATATCAGACGTGTTTTCCTGTGGAGGAATCGGTTGACCTATGACCTTGCGATCAAATGTTTTTGGTTCCCATTGGAGAGGCACGTCCTCTCGTCTACTAATCGCACGGTTTTGCGGTGCGGTCGCAGAACACAGACACTAAACTTCGTCAATGAACGAATGGACAGATATTGACTTTGCGAAAATAAAGAAAGTAAACTTTTCGCTCGAGGGAAGATTTGAACCAAGGACCTCTCGCTCTGCAGCTGCTCACGCTAACCACGGGACCACGGCGCTGCTTAGCTTACACTATCCTTCATGTTGCCTATCGTGTACATGGACTACTCAGTTTGCATATGTTGCTTATTTTTTTCATAGTTCCACACAACTTCTTCCTGTTTTCTCGATTGATCTGTGTTCAGTTTTTCAAGGCCTATCCATTGCGCCAACTTATAACTAAATCCGAGGGGGGTGCGATGGGGAGGTTTCCTTGTCAGGTGTACCAGATTGTTAAGGAAGGACGCTTCAGCGGAACTTACACACTAGTCTCCAGGGATGTCTGTGCGACATCCATATTAAATGTGTCAAGATCATGATTTTCAACATATTGAACATTTTATTTAAGGGTAACTTACATACAGTAACTGAAGATACATTGAACAATGTTGCAACAAACGTTAACCTTTCATGTCTGGTAGCTGTTGCATTATTCACGCAATTTGTTTTGTAGATTTTATTTACCTGTTTCTGTGTACATTATATTACAGTCACAGAATGAGCTGGGCAGTTGATGGAATTTTTTTTTTCTACAAAAATCAGTGTGATGCGTTCTCAGAGACATCAAATGTCAGATATATCAACATTAGAGCAATCAGAAACGAGTGGAATACATGGATTCTCACGAAACCTGTCAGTAAACATCCCCGAACGACCACTGAATGTTAGTCGTCTTAGTTCTTGTCTGAATCAGTACACAACGAAGACGCTTATTGTTAACCACAGACTTCCCCATCAAAATGTAATAATTACGTTCAACAAGAAACTACTCAGATCTCTTGGCTGGTTTATTTCAGTGTAGTTATCAGTGATGGACTTCAAACAGATCTTCTCTACTTTCCCCACTTCGTTCCCTTTAGCTTTCCTTTCTCAGGTGTTCCGTAATGGTTGTTTCGTTAGCGTTTCTTTTTTTTCGGAGGAAGGAAGTCCAGAATTGCCGTTTGCTCCTCTAGATCGTATTTTTCTCTAGTCTCCCAACATCACTTACGGTGCAAATGGAAAAAAGACCTTTCATTAATTCTTTCTCAGACACTCTATTTCTCCGTCTATAAAGTCATCGATGTTGACATGACAGCAACCTCTAACACACCCTCCTTCTGAGATTCGTCGCATCACTTCAGACGCTCAGGTCACTTGAAGCCTCTTACTTCTGCTACCAAATGGTTCAAATGGCTCTGAGCACTATCGGACTCAACTGCTGTGGTCATAAGTCCTCTAGAACTTAGAACTACTTAAACCTAACTAACCTAAGGACATCACTCACATCCATGCCCTAGGCAGGATTCGAACCTGCGACCGAAGCGGTTGTGCGGTTCCAGACTGTAGCGACTTTAAACCGCTCGGCCACTCCGGCCGGCTTCTGCTACCAGTAAACCTGTTTTGTCACTGAGAAGACAGCCATTCCACGACAACTTATGATAATGGTTCTTTCGATTTTTGATGTTCGTCTACATTTATCAATTTCTAGTCTGCAGCGTACTCATCGTTCCCGGATGTGAAAGGCACATAACTCTAGCGACATCTACATCTACAATCTGCGTGCCATGTTACGGTGTATGGTGTAGCGTATTTTATGTACCACTGTCACTTCCCCCTTTTCCTGTTTCAACCGAGAATACTTCGGTGGAAGAACGATTGCTAATAAGCCTCCAAGTGCGACGACTCATAATAATTTTATCTTCATGGTCTTTTCGCGAGATACACTGAGGAGACAAAAGTCATGGGATACTTCCTAATATCGTGTCGGGCCTCCTTTTGCCCGGCGTAGTACAGCACTTCTACGTGGCATGGACTCAACAAGTCGTTGAATCTCCACTGCAGAAATTCTGAACCATGTTGCCTCTATAGCTGTCCGTAGCTGTAAAGGTGTTGCTGGTGCTAATTTTTGTGCGCGAACTGCCCTCTCGATTATCCCCCATAAATGTTCGATGGGATTCGTGTTGGATGTTCTGTGCGGCCAAATCATTCGCTCGAATTGTCCAGAATGTTCTTCACACCAATCGTGAACAATCATGTTCCGGTAACATCATGCATTGTCATCCATAAAAAATTCCATCGTTGTTTCGAAACATGAAGTCCATGAATGGCTGCAAATGTTATCCAAGTAGCCGAATATAACCATTTTCAGTCAATGATCGGTTCACTTGGACCAGAGGACCTAACCGATTCCATGTAAACACAGCCTACACCATCAAGTAGCCACAACCTGCTCGCACAGCGCCTTGTTGACAGCCTGGTTCTAATGGCTACGTGGAGTCTGCTCCACACACGCGTCCACTGACAGCATTTACCAACCGAAATCGGGACTGCTTCTGACCAGGCCACGGTTCCAAATCGTCTAGAGTTCAACCGACATGGCCACCAGCCCAAGAGAGGTGCTGTAGGCGATATCGTGTTTTTGTCAAAGGCACTCGAGTCGGTCGCCTGCTGCCATAGCAAATGGCTCTGAGCACTATGGTATTTAACTTCTGAGGTCATCAGTCCTCTGCCATAGCACATTAACGCCAAATTTCGCTCCACTGTACTAACGCGTATGTTCGTCGTACATCCGACATTGATTTCTGCGGGCCGGCTGGGGTGGCCGAGCGGTTCTAGGCTCTTCAGTCCTGAACCGCGATGCTGTTACGGTCGCAGGTTCGAATCCTGCCTCGGGCATGGATGTGTGTGATGTCGTAAGGTTAGTTAGGTTTAAGTAGTTCACATCGTGCGGCCATAATCACTGAAACTTTTTCACATGATTCATCTGAGTACAAATGACAGCTCTGTAATGCACTAACCTTTTACACTAAGTGTATGCGATATAAACGCCATCTGTACAAGTATATGTGCATATTGCTATCCCATAACTTCTGTGACCTCATTGTATGTGTACGAGGAAGCAATAAGTCTATAGAGTCTTCCAGGAACGTACGCACTAGCAGCTTTTAACAGTTACGTTTCTTTTTTTGGACAACATGGTTGTGGAGAGAAGCAGCGATTAGTATGATTAATCAATAATTCAAGAACAGTCTTAAACGCATTTATTATTGTTATAATACCGCCAGTCGGTTTCAACCCGAGGTAGTGGTCATCTTCTCGGGGTTTACTCCATTGGTCGACTGCTGGTGGTGTCACTCCTGTCTACATAACGGCAGGAAACTATCAGATAGTTTCTGATAGTTATGTGAAAGATAGTTTCCTGCCGTTATGTAGACAGGAGTGACACCATCAGCAGTCGACCAATGATGTAAACGCCCAAAGATGACCCCTACGTCGGGTTGAAACCGGTTGGCGTTATTATAACAATAATAAATGCGATTAAGACTGTTCTTGAATTGCTGAGTTACGTTTCTGATTTCACATTTTCTGGCCAGCAAGAGTTGCGAGCTTCGCAGGTATGTCTCTCCGCACAGGTGTTCCAACCTAGCTCACGCGAACTGAGGTTCAAAGACACCTTGATATACAGTTTAGGCAACTATGGATTGTTTGTAATGCTCCTCTTCCATGATCAACTTGCTAATCAGATAAGATGGAGATGGAAGTCTTCTGAGTCCACAGTGTACCAGAACGCCCCTCTTTCACTGTCTGTTACTGGAGTTGGCTGAACATCTACGTGATGCTTTCGTCCTTACTAAATGAACCTGTAATGAACCTAAAACGAAACGCGCTGCTCTTCTTTGGATCTTTTCTATTTCCTCTGTCAGTCATACATGGTACGTATCCCAGACTCACGAGCAATATTCAAATATTGGCCGCGACGTGGGTTTTGTAACCTATCTGCTTTGTTAACGGGCTATAATTCCTGAGGATTCTTCCAATGAATCTGAGTGTGGCTCTGCCTAACCTGCGTCTAGTTTATATGGTCTTTCCACTTTAATCCACTCCGTACGTACACTCCTACATATTTTATGGAAGTGACTGCTTCCAGCTTCCCATATAGTCTTCTCGTCTTTCACGTAACTGACATAGTTATTGATACACACATAAGCAATTCTAGTTCGACGTTTCCTTATCGTTGATCTTATATCTGTGGACTGTCCACGAAGGTGGAAATGTGGTAATTAGAAGCAGACATTGCAGCTCTGTAAACGGTTCCTGTTAAGCGTACAATGCTATTAAAGGACAGGAAGCGCCGCTAAGTACCCTTCCAGTTATGGCAGAACTGGGTCAACCATAGACACAGTTCACTGTTTTCTCCAGAGCACTAGAGAAGCCTGAAGTGTCATAAAAGTTAACGGCAGTGGTTCAGACGTTCCAAATATGGATTCACAGCACGACAATTCGATTTCATACCGTGCTAATGTGATGCACAAAAAAAATAGGAGCGCAAACAAGCTGGCACACACATAAATGATGGTTGTATCCACAGCTCAAAAGCCAGGGTAAGCATTCACATGTCCTGTATCACGATTCGCGGTATAACAATCTGTTTAGTTTGTAATATTTCGGTGCTTTTCTGCTTTTCGGTGTCATAATGTGCTAATTTCAGTCCTATACTGTAATATCTGTTTCGGTGTTTCTTGATTGCTATACTGTCTTGTTGAAAAAGAAAGCACAATGTAGACTGGGGAAAATTGACGATGTTAGCGGTAAACAATATTTTTTAATAAATTCGTTTATGGAGATATGGCTTTGGAAGACTTAAGATCAAATAAGGCAGAAGGGATAGATAACATTCCATGGGAATTTCTAAAACCATTCGGGGAAGTAGCAACAAAACGACTATTCACGTTAGTGTGTAGAGTGTATGACACCATCAGATTTTCAAAAAACTTTATCCACACAATTATGAAGACAGAAAGAACCGATTAGTGTGAGAATTATCTCCTATTCAGCTTAACAACTCATGCATCCAAGCTGCCGACAAGAATAATATACAGAAGACTGGAAAAGAAAATTGAGGATGTGTTATATGGCGATCAGTTTGGTTTTAGGAAAGATAAAGGCACCAGATAGGCAGCTCTGACGTTGTAGTTGATAACTGAAGCAAGACTGAAGAAAATTGAGAAATTTTCATAGGGTTTGTTGACCTGGAAAAAGTGTGCGAAAATGTAAAACAGTGCGAGATGTTCGAAATTCTGAGAAGTCTAGGGGTAACGTACAGGTAAAGACGGGTAATATACAACATGTATAAGAATCAGGAGGTGATAATAAGACTAGAAGTCCAAGAACTAAGTGTTCGGATTAAAAATGGTTTAAGGTAGGCATGTGGTCTCTCACCCCTGCTGTTCTATCTGTACATCGGAGAATCATTGACGGAAATAAGAAAAAGGTTCAAGAGTGGGATTAAAATACAGGGTGATAGGATACCAATGACAAGATTCGCTGAAGACATTGCTGTTCTCAGCAAAAATGAAGAAGAATTACATGACGTGTTGAATGGAATGAACAATCTAATGGCCGGCCGTGTTGCCGAGCGGCTCTAGGCGCTTCAGTCTGGAACCGCGCGTCCGCTACGGTCGCAGGTTCGAATCCTGCCTCGGGCATGGATGTCTGTGATGTCCTTAGATTAGTTAGGTTTAAGTAGTTCTAAGTTCTAGGGGACTGATGACTTCAGATGTTAAATCCCATAGTGCTCAGAGCCACCTGAACAATCTAATGAGTACAGAATATGGATTGAGAATAAATCGAAGAAAGACGACAGGAACGAAAAACAGAAAAAATGAGAGCTTAATATCAGCAATGTGGATCAGGAAGATCACGTTAAGGAATACTGGTACCTAGGCAGCAAAATATCCCATTACAGACGGAGCAAGGAGAACATAAAAAGCAGACTAGCACTGGCAAAAAGGGCTTTCCTGGCCAAGAGAAGTCTGCTCGTATCAAACAAATGTCTCAATCTGGGAAAGAAATTTCTGATAATGTAGGTTTAGAGCACAGCGTTGTTTGGTAGAGAGCCCTGGACCGTGGGAAAGCCGGAACAGAGAAGAAGAAGAAGAAGAAGAAGAAGAGGAGGAGGAGGAATTAGTGTTTAACGTCCCGCCCACAGTGAGGTCGTTAGAGGCGGAGCGCAAGCTCGGATTGGGGAGGACGGAAAAGGAAATCGGTTGTGCCCTTTCACAGGAACCGTCTCGGCATTTGCCTAAAGCGATATAGAGAAACCACGGAAAACCTAAACCAGAATGGCTGGACGCGGGTCGGAACAGAGGAGAATCGGAACCTCTGGGATGTGGTGCTACAAAAATTGTTGAAAATAACGTGGACTGATAAGATAAGGAATGAAGAGGTTCTTCACAGAAGCGGCGAGGAGAGGAATTCATGCAAAACACTGGTGAGAAGAAGGGACAGGATGATAGACACTTGTAAAGACATCAGGGAACAACCTGTATTGTACTAGAGGGTGTGATACTCGTTAAACACAGAATGTACACATAGTTCGAGTTCACATTCTTTTAACCCATTAACTGCGTTACTGCCTGTAGATACCTTGAAATAAGCAGTGCTTAATACGTGACGAGATCGTAAACTTGCCCCAGTCAGCTATGTTAGAAGTGCACGATTTTTTTAACAGGATTAACAAGATCAGACACGAATAAATAGTGACTTTCAAAGCACATTCTCTGTTTAGTCATCTATACTAAAGAATAACCAGGTATCTTACCAG
This sequence comes from Schistocerca piceifrons, assembly GCF_021461385.2. Taxonomy (NCBI): domain Eukaryota; kingdom Metazoa; phylum Arthropoda; class Insecta; order Orthoptera; family Acrididae; genus Schistocerca; species Schistocerca piceifrons. The sequence continues at coordinate 350,467,210 of NC_060138.1, read as the reverse complement.
TTACTCCACAAGACGTTATGTTAAACGTCTTTAAAATTTTAACACGTTGATTAATGTAGCCTACAAGATAGTTATCTTACGCACACTGAACTGGCGGCAGTGGGTTCACTGTGTATGTTTTTAGTCCTGCACCGTATGAATCGTTAGTACTGTCCGTATGACGATGATTCCTAGAAGTATGGAATTCTTCCAGGTCAACGTGACCTGGTATCCCTGCCTATATTAATTACACACTATGTTTCATATTTATGTGTATTTCTAAGGGAAGTGTGTGACGTGGAACGTCTAGAACTGCACGAAAAATGTGCTTATAATATAAATCGTTCATCGAAAAAACAGCGGTATGAGCTACTCGCATGAAAAACGCAGCTATTGTCTGCTAATGTCCGTCGACGATGGAATATTATACGTTCACTAACAAGTGATTGTGTGAACAGTATAGCTGCAGGACGAGGCCGTCTTTTGGAGTATTCTGTATGGATAAGAGTGTAAAGAGTGTATATAGGTATCATGAGGCTAACTGCCAAACTGGTAAAGTTGGACGTGCTGCGTACTCCAAGTAAAGTGACACGATAGTCATTTCATCACCATATTTCACTCTACGCTATGCAAACAACTTTCTCTGCCGAAGTACACACCTACGTTACAATATGCCTGGCAAAAGACAGGTGATGACACTGTTGTATCAATATCGTCGTTTGAAAATGTAGTTAGTGCAGCGTTTGATGCTGACCTGCTTGAATGCAAAAGTGATGTTGAATGTGAGAAAGTGGCTTTAGTCACATGTGCGAATTTGTTGTGTTCTACTTTGCTTTGACCACTTCACTGAAATTCCACAGCTGCACTGTGAAGACTGAATAGCTGTGCAAATACTAGTCTATCAGGCCAGTAGAAAAAGTTTGTTGTTCAGATAGCGTAATTACACTACTGGCCATTGAAATTGCTGCGCCACGAAGATGGCGTGCTACAGACGCGAAATTTAACCGACAGGAAGAAGATGCTGTGATAAGCAAATGATTAGCTTTTCAGAGCACTCACACAAGGTTGGCGCCGGTGGCGACACCTACAACTTGCTGACATGAGGAAAGTTTCCAACCGATTTCTCATACACAAACAGCAGTTGACCGCCGTTGCCTGGTGAAACGTTGTTGCGACGCCTCGTGTAAGGAGGAGAAATGCGTACCATCACGTTTCCGACTTTGATAAAGGTCGGATTGTAGCCTATCGCGATTGCGGTTTATCGTATCGCGGCATTGCTCCTCGCGTTGGTCGAGATCCAATGATTGTTAGCAGAATATGGAATTGGTGGGTTCAGGAGGACAATACGGAACGCCGTGCTGGACCCAACGGCCTCGTATCACTAGCAGTCGAGATGACAGGCATCTTACCCGCATGGCTGTACCGGATCGTGCAGCCACGTCTCGATCCCTGAGTCAACAGATGGGGACGTTTGCAAGACAACAACCATCTGCACGAACAGTTCGACGACGTTTGCAGCACCATGGACTATCAGCTCTGAGACCATGGCTGCGGTTACCCTAGACGCTGCATCACAGACAGGAGCGCCTGCGATGGTGTACTCAACGACGAACCTGGGTGCACGAATGGCAAAACGTCATTTTTCCGGATGAATCCAGGTTCTGTTTGCAGCATCATGATGGTCGCATCCGTGTTCGGCGACATCGCGATGAACGCACATTGGAAGCGTGTATTCGTCATCGCCATACTGGCGTATCACCCAGCGTGATGGTATGGTGTGCCACTGGTTACATGTCTCGGTCAGCTCTTGTTCGCATTGACGGCACTTTGAACAGTGGACGTTACATTTCAGATGTGTTACGACCGTGGCTCTACCCCTCATTCGATCCCTGCGAAACCCTACATTTCAGCAGGATAATGCACGATCGCTGTACGGGCCTTTCTGGATACAGAAAATGTTCGACTGCTGCCCTGGCCAGCACTTTCTCCAGATCTCTCACCAATTGAAAACGTCTGGTCAATGGTGGCCGAGCAACTAGCTCGTCACAATACGCCAGTCACTACTCTTGATGAACTGTGGTATCGTGTTGAAGATGCATGGGCAGCTGTACCTGTACACGCCATCCAAGCTCTGTTTGGCTCTATGCCCAGGCGTATCAAGGCCGTTATTACCGCCAAAGGTGGTTGTTCTGGGTACTGATTTCTCAGGATCTATGCACCCAAGTTGCGTGAAAATGTAATCACATGTCAGTTCTAGTATAATATATTTGTCCAATGAATACCCGTTTATCATCTGCATTTCTTCTTGGTGTAGCAATTTTAATGGCCAGTAGTGTAATTTAAGCAGAGAGAAATGTAAAAGTGAGTCATTACACAGAAATATGTGTAGTTCGGTGATATTATATCGATAATTTGATTCTTCGCGTTATCGAAGTTCCTCTCTTATACGTTGAATAGATGATCATTCAGATGTGTCTCCAGGTAAGACGCTTAGTCATGCATGAGAATGGTGCTAACCACAGTGTCTGGGCTGAGTGATTTATATTCTAAGCGCACTTTCGAGCAGCTTGAGCGTTCGAGGTCACGAACTTCTTGCTTGAGAATATTTACATTTCGAGAGACTGTAAATGTAACTACAGAGCAGAGCCGGTCAAACGCTGCACACTGTGCAAAAGTGCGGAAATGCAGCACAGGTACGCATATCTCAGCCAGTGGTCAAGACGGAACAGCAACATCTATGACTAGACATGTATGCCATATGAGCGGTGACGGTTCTGCTTTCTTATTTGCGCTGTACCATGAGGACCGAAGCACACCCAGTCTTGCCTCCGTCTGGCGGCTGTTGCCTTACGTGAGACGTACTGGGCCGGACGGAGTGGCCGTGCGGTTCTAGGCGCTACAGTCTGGAACCGAGTGACCGCTACAGTCGCAGGTTCGAATCCTGCCTCGGGCATGGATGTGTGTGATGTCCTTAGGTTAGTTAGGTTTAAGTAGTTCTAAGTTCTAGGCGACTGATGACCTCACAAGTTAAGTCGCATAGTACTCAGAACCATTTTTGAGACGTACTGAGAAATGGCGAGCACTGCAGGAAAGCGTAATATGGGAGATCTGTGTTCTCAGTCAGCCGAGTAATTGGCGTCCAGTACAAGGTCACGATTGAAAGATACTATAACTCATTTCATAAAGACGAGTGTAATGTGCTGAACAGTGAAGACGGAAAGCCAAATTAATTGCGTTTAAGAGAATGGACGAGGCACATCAACAGGATTTTAATGTACGTCACAATAATTGTTAATTCTTAAATTCTTCGTTTATTGTGTTTCATTTGTTTCTATTTTACTGCACAGCGTACTGCTTCCAATTTTCCAGAGTAACGATCACACTACATCTGCGATGCGAGCAGTGTTTCAAAATTGCGTTAACAGTAGTTTGTAATAGACTGTGTCATTGATGCCGATGAATTTTTGTGCCCCGCTAACGTCAGCAACTTTCAAGAAATCGGCGTTTCCAAACGAAGTGACGCGAGGTGTAAGTGTTATGACCGGCGATCTGCACAACCCAAAGGCAGTTAATGAATAAGGCTAAGGACTTTGTTGCTTTCTCTGTGTCGTTGGATGAAGCAATAGATCTTATTTTTCTCCACAATGAAAATGAATAAATCAAGATTTCCATCGAGTATTCACCATCAGCATCATCATTTAAGACTGATTATGCCTTTCAGCGTTCAGTCTGGAGCATAGACCCCTTATAAAATTCCTCCATGATCCCCTATTCAGTGCTAACATTGGTGCCTCTTCTGATGTTAAGCCTATTACTTCAAAATCATTCTTAACCGAATCCAGGTACTTTCTCCTTGGTCTACCCCGACTCCTCCTACCCTCTACTGCTGAACCCATGAGTCTTTTGGGTAACCTTGCTTCTCCCATGCGTGTAACATGCCCCCACCATATCAGCCTGTTCGCCCTGACCGCTACATTTATAGAGTTCATTCCCACTTTTTTTTTTTTTTTTGATTTCCTCATTGTGGACACCCTCCTGGTATTAGTGACGAAATTCTTCGCAACTGCCCATGTTTTTCAGTGTGCCGTGCTTTATCGTTCTCATCACCAATGACAAACATGTTTCGAATTTCTTTCTTTTTCTGCTTTACAATTGTTGTTTACTAACTGTGCTCCTTGTTACATAGGCGAACATTGTTATCTGAAAAAATTGGTACTAAACTTGTTGTTCAAGGTATACTTACATGCTTCAAAATTATCCTTTGATTATTAAGAGACCCTTACCATGAAGGGTATTCAGGTACCTAACTTGAGCGTAAAACCAATCCGGCATATTTATGCACCATTTATTCTTATGTTTTAGAACCGTGACGTTTGTTGATAGGACGATGGAATAACATGATGCCTTCCCGTGATTGCACTGTACACTGTGAAAAGAGCACGAAAATGCCCCAGGTAAAGAGTATCCCAGCTAGTGGGTTATGTGAAGCGGCGACATCTGTGTTTACAGACATACACTAAGCGTGATGGTTCCGTTTCCCTGGTTACACGCCTGGTAAGTGTGCAGAATGTCTGGCCGGCCCTGCTGTAGTGTGTTCCTCAAACAGTTTTGACAACCTGGAGGGATGAAGTGGTGCACCATTTGTTGAAAGTATAGGTCTGCTGCTGTGTTCTGTAAGTAAATAGCTGTAAGATCGCGAACGAGCGGCAGATCGTTCGCTGGTGAGAGATGATGGCAGACGTAGTCCCATTCCATTCTCACACAAATATCCACCACACGAGGAACCTTTCATAATTTGATTTCGACATGCTGGTACTTGGCTAACAGCTTGTTGCTGCGGCTCATCAGCGCAGGCGGTCCTTTTTCCATGCTTCGAGCGACCACTGACGGTGTTCTGGTGCCCAAGGTAATCACTGTCCCTGCGACGTTGAGTGAGAAGAGGTACACGAGTAGACCAGAAACTGCTTTACCCGAAAGTGAGCAGATGGTTCTCGTTGCTACAGCTTCTCATGCTGACCCAGTGTTCTCGCGACAGGAGAGACCCACGATAATGAAGAATACAATGGGAATTGGAGTAGACTATTTAGTCCAGTTCTTGAGTAACGCCAATGCTACCTAACAACGCCACGCTCTCATCCGGATCACAGGAGGCTATTGTAGATAGTAAAGTTATTGGATCGCCAAGTACTGGCGTCTGAATAGTAGATATTTAGCAGAACCTAGGCGTCGCTCTGAATAGACCGTCGAGCTTCAAGAACCATCTGTCAAACACAGCAGCCACACTTAGAATTCGCAGCAACGTCTTGTACAAACTTGCTGGCTCCTCGTAGAGTCTTCATGCGTCACGCTACGGTCTTCAGCTTCAGGTGTTATCTATCAGGGGTGGTCGTCAAATACTGTGCACCGGTTTGGCTCAGTAGCACTCACACTAGTCGCATAAATGTCCCACTAAAACAAAATATCCGCCTAGTAACAGGAAAAAAAAAGGTTCAAATGGCTCTGAGCACTATGGGACTTAACAACTGTGGTCATCAGTCCCCTAGAACTTAGAACTACATAAACCTAACTAACCTAAGGACATCACACACATTCATGCCCGAGGCAGGATTCGAAACTGCGACCGTAGCAGTGGCGCGGTTCCGGACAGTAAGAGGCATAACACTATTCTATTAGCTACCCACACTAAGCAATACAGCTCCTCCCCAGTCGCACTAGGAAAAATCACTAATTAGAAAACTCAGATACATCGGGCACAACCCTCTTCTACAAATCCCATCAAGACATCTCCCACCGTCACTAGACTGCGCTTTAGATATCCATCACTAAACAGTGCAACTATTTTCGACTGAAAATGCATTCAGCCTAATTTATCGCTGGAAAGATGAAAGGACCAAACCGGAACACCCTGCCTCCATAATATGCCTTGGTCACTATCACACTACCCGGTTTCGATTAATTTCGCAATATCTGGTCTCTCCTAAACAGAATTCCAACCATCTGTGGTATACAAGAGTCACTCCATAAGAAATGCACACTATTTTTTTTTAATCCATCTTTTATTCTACATGTTTGAAAGTTTTACAGTGTGTAGATACATCCCTTAGGAACAATATTTTCATTTCTCCACATACCTTTCCATCCCTCTCAACTGCCTTACGCCATCTTGGAACCAGCGCCTGTATACCCGCACGGTAAAATTCTGGACCAACCTGTTGGAGCCACTGTTTGGCAGCGTGCACAAGGGAGTCGTCATCTTCAAACCTTGTTCCACGAAGAGAGTCTTTTAGTTTCTCAAAGAGATGATAGTCACATGGAGCCAGGTCAGTACTGTAAGGCAGGTGTTTCAGTGTTGTCCACACGAGTTTTGTGATCGCTTCCATGGTTTTTTGACTGACATGTGACCATGCATTGTCGTGCAACAGCAAAACATCCTGCTTTTGCCGATGTGGTCGAACACGACTCAGTCGAGCTTGAAGTTTCTTCAGTGTCGTCACATATGCGTCAGAATTTATAGTGGTTCCACTTGGCATGATGTCCACAAGCAAGAGTCCTTCGGAATCGAAAAACACCGTAGCAGAATGTGTGGTTTTGAATTTTTTTTTTTTCCTTGGGTGAATTTGCGTGATGCCACTCCGTTGATTGCCTCTTCGTCTCTGGTGAAAAATGATGGAGCCATGTTTCATCACCTGTCACAATTCTTCCAAGAAATTCATCTCCACCATTCTCGTACTGTTCCAAAGGTTCGCTGCATACCGTTTTTCTTGTTTCTTTGTGAGCCACTGTCAACATCCTGGGAACCCACCTGGCACAAACCTTTTTTAACGCCAACACTTTCAATATTCTGCAAACACTTCCTTCCCCTATCCCAGCGTAGCGTGACAACTCGTTTACTGTGATGCGTCTGTCAGCAGTCACCAATTCGTTAACTCTCTGCACATTGTGTGGAGTGTGTGGAGTACGAGGCCTGCCGCTGCGAGGTCAATCCTCAATATTGCCGTGCCCGCTTTCATCACGTAACCTGCTTGCCCACCGAATAACTGTACTGCGATCGACAGCAGCATCTCCATACGCCTTTTTCAACCTCTTGTGGATGTTTCCCACTGTCTCGTTTTCACAGCACAGGAATTCTATGACAGCACGTTGCTTCTGACGAACGTCAAGTGTAGCAGCCATCCTGAAGACATGCTGTGACGGCGCCACTCACGGTAACAGGTTGAACTAAGTGTGGTGCCACTGCCAGACACCACACTTACTAGGTGGTAGCCTTTAAATCGGCCGCGGTCCGTTAGTATACGTCGGACCCGCGTGTCGCCACTATCAGTGATTGCAGACCGAGCGCCGCCACACGGCAGGTCTAGAGAGACTTCCTAGCACTCGCCCCAGTTGTACAACCGACTTTGCTAGCGATGGTTCACTGACAAAATACGCTCTCATTTGCCGAGACGATAGTTAGCATAGCCTTCAGCTACGTCATTTGCTACAACCTAGCAAGGCGCGTTTACTGTGATGCGTCTGTCAGCAGTCACCAATTCGTTAACTCTCTGCACATTGTGTGGAGTGTGTGGAGTACGAGGCCTGATATTACTATTGATATTGTGAATAATGTACAGTCAAGGGCGACGCTCATCCTTAATGGATTAAAGTTAAGTATTCCACCAGCTACGTCCGTTTTTCTAAATTATAATTTCCTTGTCCTGTTCCAGACGTCACGCCAGCCTGCGTGAGTTAAAACGCGTGCCTTTCGGCTTCCTCTTGTAACCCGATGTTGGCTCTCCTGCCAACCCAAAACACTAAGTTTGAAAACAAGCGGGAAGGATGTATCTACGCACTGTAAAACTTTCACACAGGCAGAATGAAAACTGTATTTTTACAAAAATAGTGTGCATTTCTTTTGGAGTGACCCTCGTATGTGCTTAAATGTTGCATAGATAGTTAAAGATTGCCCACTGATAGCCTTGACCGCTCCGAATTCCTGCAATCCATCAACATGGCGGTAGAATATATCAGCAGTATAGATATCGGGCTGTAGTTGTGTTTCTCGTATATTTTGTGGTTTATGTGTTTATATGTATTTTTATGCGTATCCCTTTTTTAATGACCTGTATGTATTGTATGCAACTTAATGTTTGGATCGTAGACTATTAATGCTTACTTACTTCGTGCGATGTTCAACGCCATATGCCAAATAAATAAAATAGACACACTGGCGGAAAACAACGCCAAGAAAGAGTTGTTCGACATAGACGAGAGTTGGTTGGTAGGAGTGTTTCAACATCTGAAAGATGCCGTCTATTTGAATTTCGCGCCATGAGTTTAAGAGTGGCGCTAGTAGCGACAGTATGAAGATGCAAATCAGGTTTGCTTTAATGAACGGTCGTGAGCGTTAGTTACCTTTGGGATTGGACGTGGTGATATGATGATAGTCAAGAATGCTTTTAAGATGACGAAAACGCCATTATCAGCACCTCACTGAGTTTGAACGAGGTCGTGTAATAGAGTTACGAAAAGCTGGATGTTCCTTCCGCAGTATTGCAGGAAGAATTCGCAGGAATGTAGCCACTGTACATGATTGCTGCCAGCAGTGTTCGCGGGAAGATACGGCCGCAAGAAGTCCGAGGTCCGGTCGGCCACGTGACACTACCGAGGGGGAAGACCATTGTGTTCGATTTATGGCTCGGCGTGCCGTACTGCGTCTGCAGTAGCAGTTAGAGCAGGAGCTGACACCACAGTGAAACAACGAACTGTAACAAATCGGTTATTACTACTGATGTAGTCAGTTCTGTCTCGGCACCAGTGATAGCTGTGTGTTGGTTAGTAGGAGGCCAGGTGAGAGTCTGCAATGAACCTGTCTGCGGCCTGGCCACACTGGATGAACATCTGATGTTATCGTCTGGTGTGCGATTTCGTATTACAGTAGGAGCACTCTCGTGGCTATCCCTCGCATCCTAACTGCAAATTTGTACATCGGTCTGGTGATTCGACCTGTTGTCCTGCAATTCATGAACAGCATTCCAGGGTGTGGTTTTCAACAGGATAACGCTTGCCCAGACACCACTGTTGTAACCCAACATGCTCTACAGAGTCTCCACATGTTGGCTTGGCCTGCTCGATCACAAGGTCTCCAGCTGATAACGAATGGGACATCAGCGGACGAAACTCTAGCCTCATCGACAATCAGCATTAACCGTCATTGCACCGACCGACCTAGTGCAATAGGTGTGGAACTCCATCCTACAAACTGATGTCCGGCACATATACGACACAGTGCATGCACGTTTGCGTGCTTGCTTCAACGTTCTGCATCTACATCTACATTTATACTCCACAAGCCACCCAACGGTGTGTGGCGGAGGGCACTTTACGTCATTAGCTCCCTTTCCTGTTCCACTCGCGTATGGTTAGCGGGAAGAACGACTGCTGGAAAGCCTCCGTGCGCGCTCGAATCTCTCTAATTTTACATTCGTGATCTCCTCTGCAGGTATAAATAGGGGGAAGCAATATATTCGATACCTCATCCAGAAACGCACCCTCTCGAAACCTGGCGAGCAAGCTACACCGCGATGCAGAGCGCCTCTCTTGCAGAGTCTGCCACTTGAGTTTGTTAAACATCTCCGTAACGCTATCGCGGTTACCAAATATCCCTGTGACGAAACGCGCCGCTCTTCTTTGGATCTTCTCTATCTCCTCCGTCAACCCGATCTGGTACGGATCCCACACTGATGAGCAATACTCAAGTATAGATCGAACGAGTGTTTTGTAAGCCACCTCCTTTGTTGATGGACTGCATTTTCTAAGGACTCTCCCAATGAATCTCAACCTAGTACCCGCATTACCAACAATTAATTTTATATGATCATTCCACTTCAAATCGTTCCGCACGCATACTCCCAGATATTTTACAGAAGTAACTGCTACCAGTGTTTGTTCCGCTATCATATAATCATACAATAAAGGATCCTTCTTTCTATGTATTCGCAATACATTACATTTGTCTATGTTAAGGGTCAGTTGCCACTCCCTGCACCAAGTGAATATCCGTTGCAGATCTTCCTGCATTTCGCTGCAATTTTCTAATGCTGCAATTTCTCTGTATACTACAGCATCATCCGCGAAAAGCCGCATGGAACTTCCGACACTATCTACTAGGTCACTTGTATATATTGTGAAAAGCAATGATGCCATAACACTCCCCTGTGGCACGCCAGAGGTTGCTTTAACGTCTGTAGACGTCTCTCCATTGAGAACAACATGCTGTGTTCTATTGCTAAAAACTCTTCAATCCATGCACACAGCTGGTCTGATATTCCGTAGGCTCTTACTTTGTTTATCAGGCGACAGTGCGGAACTGTGACGAACGCCTTCCGGAAGTCAAGGAAAATGGCATCTACGTGGGAGCCTGTATCTAATATTTTCTGGGTCTCATGGGTAAACAAAGCGAGTTGGGTCTCACACGATCGCTGTTTCCGGAATCCATGTTGATTCCTACAGAGTAGATTCTGGGTTTCCAGAAATGACATGATACGCGAGCAAAAAACATGTTCTAAAATTCTAGAACAGATCGATATCAGAGATATAGGCCTATAGTTTTGCGCATCTGCTCGACGACCCTTCTTGAAAACTGCGACTACCTGTGTTCTTTTCCAATCATTTGTAACCTTCCGTTCCTCTAGAGACTTGGGGTACACGGCTGTTAGAAGGGGGGCAAGTTCTTTCGCGTACTCTGTGTAGAATCGAATTGGTATCCCGTCAGGTCCAGTGGACTTTCCTCTGTTGAGTGATTTCAGTTGCTTTTCTACTCCTTGGACACTTATTTCGATGTCAGCCATTTTTTCTGGAGGGTACACCAATTATTAATGACCCAGCATTTCACATTTGCAATGCCTTTTCTCGTGTTACATTAACCTGTGAACTTGCAATGTAAATCACTTACCTAGACATTTGTGTTCCCGAAATTTCATTACTGCACATTAATTGTTTTTTGGTGTTGCGTTCTTTTTCGTCAGTGTATTTAGAAAACAAATCGAAAGTAACCTAGTTTGCCAGAATCTCGTTCTACTTGTGTCCCTGTAACTTCTTCAGCAAGCACCTGCCTGGACCAGATGTTTCAAACTCGCCGAGTATTGGAGGAGCGGGGAAGACGCGTGACTAGGACAGGCGACTCAGCTCAGGGACAGACAGGTATTCCTCGCGCAGATGGAGGGAGACAAAAGAAGTGGAGCGGCTGGGTGACGCAGGCGTGACTCACGGCCACAACAGGTGTCGCCGTGCAGGCTTTGTCCCTCCGTCGGCAAACAAACCACCTACGCTCCACTGCAAGCCAGCCACGGGGACCGTCTTACACGGACGGGCTCCTCCGCACTTATCTTCTTCAGCGTCAGCAGGTGACCACTCTGCTGTAGCCGCCCACGGACTGCTTGTCTAACGCTTCAAGCATAATGTTTCTGGTTACGTTTACTTTTCTTTTCCGCTGCAGTTTCTTCATTTCCTCTGCTGCTCACTCCAAAGCCTCACATCTAGCGCAGGCACTACATTGGGTTTCAGCAAGTCACGGAAAGCCGCCTCGAATGGGATGGAGAAGCAATAAAATGTATGTATTGTGACCAAGAGCAGCTGTGTCAGTTTCCTACAATATCTCTAAATAAGTTCAGGCGAATGGCTGGAATGATCACTTTTGTAAAGCGTCACCTAACTTCTACTTTTCCTTCACTGCCGAGAAGGAAAGAGAGAAAGCAGTAAACAATAAATCCGAGAGAGTGCTTAGACACTATCTGAAATTCAACTTCAGTAAATCTATAAATCATTGTACGTATGCACGTCCCACGTTCCACATTTCTCTCCTAAACCAGTGTGTCGATTTCAAGCAAAACTGTTACACATCACTTAGTACTAGAAAAGAAGCACTCTGGAATAAGGACCACCTACCTACAACAGGGGTGGGGGTGATATGTGTGACATAAAAAAGGAACGTCTAGGGCACTTTCAATCAATTTTTGCTTTTACGCGACTCATTATTTTTATTACTTGTATAATCATTTCTATACGAATCCTGTGACTGTAACATACCTGTATCTCCCACAGAAATAGTCGTGGGGGTGGGAAGCGGTGATATCTAAAACTATTCGAAACCGACCGACATTACTATCGTAGCAATAGTTTTCACGGTCGTTAGGCTCTTTGGTCGCAGTCCAGGTGATGTTTCACCCTTAGGGGCGCGGGGGAGGGGGTGCAAAGACAGTGACATTCAGGCATACGTCTGTAATGCCTGAAGCAATTTCTACCGTTCTCGCCACACGTATCACTTGCTATTTGGAGAAAATTACTGTGACAATAACACACCCCTAGCACCCTATGGCTTAGGGTGAGGGGGGAAAAGGGATGACATAAAAACATAACTCAGGAACTCCTGGAGCAGTTTCAACCAAATTTGGTGCACATAGTAACGCTCAAAAGTATTTCTTAGAGGCAGTGTTACATCGTTGGTACCGTTTGCAAGGGGTCACGACGGAGCAACGCTTATAACAATGTCACTCCATCACGTAGCTGTGGTTACGTATCTAGGAAACAAGGAAGGTCATCAGTAGCAATGTAAGTGTGTATACCGTACCTTTAGCTCAAAAGTATTTTGTACTTTGGTTTGGTGGTACGGCATTGATAAAATATTGTTACTTAGGTGTTCAGACAGTGTTTTTTTATTTGTAGAGACAATTATAACTATAGAAACACGTGGAGTATTAGGTTGATGTGAGACAAGTTGTTTTTCGTGCGTTTAAGAAAGGAAAGTCACAGTCTAGAGTTACTAAAGACTCTAGCGTACCACAACAGCTAGTAAGACTGTCGAGTCGATGACAAAAACTGGAAGGAACAGTAGCCAGTAAGCCAAGGTCAAATCGTCCTCGAAAAACAACAAGGAAAGGAGGGAGGACAGAATGATCTGCAAGCAGTCGGTTGATGATCCAAGGAAACCGGCTCGACAAGACTGGTATGATCCGAAGTAACACGAGATTAAAACTACACCTCTCCACTGTAAAACATCGTGTAGTAGCAGGTGATTTAAATGATAGACGATCATCAGGAGAGCCACTCATAACTTAAAAAAGAGAAATAGGAAGGCCAGAATAGCGCTTGCAAAGAAATATCAAACTGGGAACGCTACAGATTAGTCTAAAGTCGTATGGAGTGATGAAAGTAAATTTAATGTTTCCAGAATGAAATTTTCACTCTACAGCGGAGTGAAGGCTGATATGAAACTTTCTTGTAGATTAAAACTGTGTGCTGGACTGAGACTTGAACACGGGACCTTTGCCTTTCGCGGGCAAGTGCACTACCAATTTTTAAATTGACCAAAAAGCCAAAGGGAACGACAAAAAGTGCCAGGCACCGATCATTAAGCACGGTGGTGGAGCGTCGTGACGTGGGGATGTTTTTCTAGACATGGGGTTGGTCCTGTAACCCAAATGGAAGGCAAAATGGACCGTCTCCAGTACAATGACATTGTAGAAGAGAATATTGTTCCGCAAGGGAGAAACAATATTCCATATAATTGTATATTTCATTAGGATAATGATACAAGACATACCTCCGGCAGTTCAAAACAATTATCAGATAAATATATTAAACTTTTAGAGTGGTCAAGCCAGACCCTGTACCTAAATCCAACTGAACAACTCTGGAACATATTGGATCGACGATTTCGTCGTAGAAGCTACTCATACAAGGATCAATTTGTGCTGCCTTATTGGACGAATAGTCAAAATTCCCACTTGACCTATTACAAAAGCTTATGAGTTCAATACGAAATAGATGCGCAGCTGAGATCAAAGTCCTTTGGTACGCAACGAAATACTGATTTTAATTTCCGATTCCAAAACGTATTTTTTTATTCTTACATAATTAAGATCTACAAATTACTTTTGAGCCAGAAAAACTGTTGTTTCTCTCTTGGTGTAAGATATATTTGTTTAAACTTAATTTAGTTTTGTAGTAAGTGGATTATAATTAAATACTTTTCAACTATCCACAGGCATACTTTTCTATTACACACTTATGTTTTCATGCAATTGTAACTAATGCTTTCTACAAAATACTTACGTTCGCTAGTGTAAATGACGCATTATTTGTATATAAATGCTGCTGGAGTCAGACACCCCTATTAACCTCAGGGGTAGATGTGGAGGTGCGAATGAAAGGGGTGACATATAAAAAAGTTTGGAAACGACCTGTTGGTATTTCTTTCCTGTATTTAGTTGACTTGGAATACCTCCAAATATTAAGTGCAGGGGGAAATTCGCTACAGATAATTCTTCATAAAACAAGATATCTGTCCCACAACAGACAACTTTAGTTGGGATTTACTCTTATAATCTTTCTTTATCAATATAGATTGCTACTGTAGTTGTGCTTATGACAAGGTTAAACCGTATCGGGTATGTTTGGATGTAAACAGCACCGTTAAAGACTATTATGAAAGAAAGTTGTGAGGTGTTGTCCTCTTATGTCTAGCAGGAGGTCTCATACTACTGACAGCGTGAGGTAACACTCTAACGGCTACATTAGTGAAATTTTTATCAAGGCTACTGTGGATATCTAAATATGACCATTATTGCTTGAATCTGATTAATAATTATTGTAATAGTAAACTCACATTCTTCGTTTATAGCGAGGAATTCCTGGTTATATATTGCTCTTTAAATAAACATGAGAATCGTTGGGTGCCGGCCGCTGTGACCGAGCGGTTCTAGGCGCTTCAGTCTGGAACCGCGCTGCTGCTACGGTCGCAGGTTCGAATCCTGCCTCGGGCATGGATGTGTGTGGTGTCCTTAGTTAGGCTTAAGTAGTTCTAAGTCTAGGGGATTGATGATCTCAAATGTTAAGTCCGATAGTGCTTAGAGTCATTTGAACCATTTGAATCATTGGGTAAAGGCGCTAAAGATAAAGATTATCTGTACACATTGGTCTAAAATAAATTGTTCCACTGTAATGGATCTAAATTTAAAAGAAGAAAGCTCCAGTAAAGTTAGCGGATCCCGTTCTAGAGCCCAGTTTGTTGAACGTGTTTCTGAATAAATGATAGTCGGAGTCCATCAGTAGACTTTAGCCGACTGTCACGTGATCCCTCATGTTCCTAGTTTTACAGTTAAGTCATACTAACTTAGTGAGTATCAAAAACATGCAAACAAAACTAGTTATCCAAGAGCAACAGAAAGGAAATGAATCCCGTGAAAGAGAGATAAACGCCGGACAAAAGAGATTGCGTTAGAGGGGGGCACTACTTGATGTCTATGGAAAGTGAGGAAAACGTTTGACAACGAAAAGTTTTACAGTAAAAAGTATTATCATAAAATTTAAAAGCAAATTCCGTATCGGGAGTTAATACTTCGTGTGTCTACATCAACGAATATTCGTATATACTACGTGCTTTATAGAAGAACGATTCCATGCAAAAATTAATACTGGTTGTGGTTTACCTTTTCAGAATCCCAATTTTAACCGGACTGAAAGAAATCACATTATGTCTCGCCGATACCTATACTCACTGCAGTTACCCCCACAAGAAGATATGTCGTTCACTGTAAAATATTTGCTCAACGCTCTGTGTACTTTACGGTTGTGAACCGATGACCAAACATCCCTTCCGAAATCGTTATTAGACACGCCATTGCAAGGCGCTCATACATTGTGAAACCGTTTCGCAAAACTGTTGATGAAAGAAATCTGAATCATCGGTGTGTGGCTGGCAAGGAAATGAGACATGACACTGTATAATTTTTGAATAACTGGCTGTGAGCCAACGTTCCCTATTCAACTGTCGCGATGTTCCGTTTTTACTTACGTTTTCGTGTGGCAAGCATTTTCATTCTCCGCATCATGGTGAGGTGTTGTGATGCACACGTAACCATAGCAAGTATTTTTCACAAACTAAATTACGTTGTAGAAGATAGGTTAACTCCCAGCAAAAAACTTTCTCATCAACATTATTTGGTTGCAGATGACAAGCTACCTCTAGTAATTAACACACAAGTGATCCGGAAAATTCATGCACACCAAATGTAAAGGTATTTACAAAAAGAAACGATCTTTTATTTGAACTAAACATCAAATTAATTATATAATCATTTAACAAAAATATGTTCACATTACAGAATAAATAAAAACGAAAACCCACTGATGATTGCACAGTGGTGCCGAAACATGTTTGGATACTGAGAGAAAACGGTGTTTTGCATAACAGACGGACCTCACATCCAACAATTTCAACTGCAAACACGGCCAACACAAGGAGCTGGAAATCAAAATGATGAATATTCCCTATTCAATCTGGAACCTCTCCTCAGGGTCTGCACGAATGAGGGAAAAAGAAGTTGGTGGTTCACTGCATGAGGACGTTAAGCTCGATGTGTACTGTGGTTCTATTCAAGAGGTGCGGACTGCTTGCTGGCACCGAGATTCGCCAGCTCCCTTCACCGTCGGTAACACAGACTCATGACACTCAAAACACACTGTCAACAGAACCGCGACCACGTAGAACACAATATTTACAATTCACGATAAAAGGAGCTAGTGTACGCGAAGGAAGTAAGCATTTCCACCTACGCTGAAGCACATCTCAGGTTCTCGACTCAACTGCGGCACACGCCTTTTCCTGTTGCGCGATCACGTGATCCGGCGTCACTGGCGTAACTGATTGACAGACAGAGTTTTGGCTGTCGTAACAGACTTCGACCATCGCCACCTCCATGTTGTTGTTGTTGTGGTCTTCAGTCCTGAGACTGGTTTGATGCAGCTCTCCATGCTACTCTATCCTGTGCAAGCTTCTTCATCTCCCAGTACCTACTGCAGCCTACATCCTTCTGAATCTGCTTAGTGTATTCATCTCTTGGTCTCCCTCTACGATTTTTACCCTCCACGCTGCCCTCCAATACTAAATTGGTGATCCCTCGATGTCTCAAAACATGTCCTACCAACCGATCCCTTCTTCTAGTCAAGTTGTGCCACAAGTTCCTCTTCTCCCCAATTCTATTCAATACCTCCTCATTAGTTATGTGATCTACCCATCTAATCTTCAGCATTCTTCTGTAGCACCACATTTCGAAAGCTTCTACTCTCTTCTTGTCTAAACTATTTATCGTCCACGTTTCACTTCCATACATGGCTACACTCCATACAAATACTTTCAGAAACAACTTCCTGACATTTAAATCTATACTCGATGTTAACAAATTTTTCTTCTTCAGAAACGCTTTTCTTCCTATTACCAGTCTACATTTTATATCCTCTCTACTTCGACCATGATCAGTTATTTTGCTCCCCAAATAGCAAAACTCCTTTACTACTTTAAGTATCTCATTTCCTAATCTAATTCCCTCAGCATCACCCGACTTAATTCGACTACATTCCATTATCCTTGGTTTGATTTTGTTGATGTTCATCTTATACCCTCCTTTCAAGACACTGTCCATTCCGTTCAACTGCTCTTCCAAGTCCTTTGCTGTCTCTGACGAATTACAATGTCATCGGCGAACCTCAAAGTTTTTATTTCTTCTCCATGGATTTTAAAACGTACTCCGAATTTTTCTTTTGTTTCCTTTATTAGACCATGTTATTTATTTATTTGTTGTGTGGAAGGCCACATCGGGTTATTATGTAAAACGATGGTACTAATGAAAAACAGAGAGATAAAACAGAGTGAAAATGTTTTATATATGCCGAGCGGTTCTAGGCGCTACAGTCTGGAAGCGCGCGACCGCTACGGTCGCAGGTTCGAATCCTGCCTCGGGCACAGATGTGTGTGATGTCCTTAGGCTAGTTAGGTTTGAGTAGTTCTAAGTTCTAGGGGGCTGATGACCTCAGAAGTTGAGTCCCATAGTGCTCAGAGCCATTTTTGAACCATTTGTTTTGCATACACGGTACAGCAGTTTATAATGTCAAATTTAATTGCTTAGTTCATTTAACAGCATTAATGACCAGGCTCAGGAAGCTGTAAAACGACGTATCGGGACGAATGTGTTCCCGCTCTAGCCATCAGACAAAAAGAGAAAATAGTAATAATAAAAAATCATGAATTTATTACAGATTCAGGACCGTTCAACAATGAACCGGTGTATTCATTTTATTGGTATCAGTTTTATTTCAAGTCTCTTTATCTTTCATTTGCGTAGTAACCTGTTAAAAAAAAAGAGAAAATAGTAATAATAAAAAATCATGAATTTATTACAGATTCAGGACCGTTCAACAATGAACCGGTGTATTCATTTTATTGGTATCAGTTTTATTTCAAGTCTCTTTATCTTTCATTTACGTAGTAACCTGTCAAAAAAAAAATTCCGAGAGATAAGAGGGATAATTGTAATTATTCCTCAAGTACTGAAGAATGGAAATCTGGAAACGATTTCCGCTGCGTTATTTATTTTACTCTAACTGACGGTAACCGCTAGAAACTCTTTAGATTTTAAACGATTCCTTCTTCTGCCAAGCCGAGGCGTAGGTGCGCTGTGAGGACCGCTTTTCCGGCGGTTGGGTCGGGGTCAGAACGTGAAATTTCTTTCCGTAGAAGGCGTGGTCACTTCCCTCTGTCAGATCAAGTAGGCTTTGGGTGTTGTCCCTTCACATAAATTGGTAAAGGCCTGTTTTTTTTTTTTTTTTTTTTTTTTTTGCTCGGAAGTTCACTAGAGGTTGGCTCCTCAGGAGTAATAAAAAGTGGAACTGCCTAACGCCCCAACCCCATTAAGTTTTGGCTACGATGCTGACCAACAGGTGCAGCTGCATCTCCGCCGCGGACGCGCTTGGCTGTACGCACCTACCGCCTTGGTTTTAGTAACGGCGTAACTTGAACAGAGCCAATGGCTTTGGCGCAGTGTTCACAGCGGTTCCCGTCAGATCACTGAAGTTAAGAGCCGTCGGGCTTGGCTATCACTTGGATGGGTCACTGTCCGGGTCTACCGAGCGCTGTTGGTAAGCGAGGTGCACTCAGCCATTGTGAGACCAACTGAGGAGCTACTTGACTGAGAAGTAGCGGCACCGGTCACGAGAACTGACAACGGCCGGGAAAGCGGGCTGCTGAACCACATGGGCCTCCGTATCCGCATCCGGTAACGCCGAAGTGTAATGTGTGTGAATTCCGAAGGGACCAAACTGCTGAGATCATCGGTCCCTAGACTTACACACTACTTAATCTAACTTAAACTACCTCACGCTAAGGACAACACACACACACACACACACACACACACACACACACACACATACATACATATCCATGCCCGAGAGAGGGCTCGAAACTCCGGCAGGAGGGGCCGCGCAATTCGTCACATGGCGCTTCAAACCACGCGGTGGTGACGCGTGAGGTTGAGGATGATACGGCGGCCGGTCAGTATCGCTGGCCCTTCAAGGGCTGCTCGGTGATTGTTTTCGTTTTGTTTATAACTTGAATAGATCTTTGCAATGTCGCTCGAGCAGGAACGCTGCTTCCTTGCACGGAGAACGCAAACCAATAGCGATCAGAAACTGACGACACCAGCGTTGCGGTAAAGACACCGACGTGACCTCACCCTTGTTGCCTGATCGGTACTTCAGTACTGTCTACCTCTGGTTTAAGTGGATTCCCCATCTACACATTATCGCCCTTTGAATAGCTCAAGTAAATGTGCATTGAGTCGTGAAATTTGTGTGCCCTTTAGCTAAGCTTTCCATCCGTGTATTTCTCTTTAGTAATGTTTAATGTCAGTCAGTGCTGCCATCGACTGAATATTGCGAACCAATAATTTCTGAATAGATCATCCATTGTTTTCTGTTAAAACTGCTATTAGTTTTTCTTCTCAACTGTGAGACTCCAAAAAATGGTTCAAATGGCTCTGAGCACTATGGGACTTAACATCTATGGTCATCAGTCCCCTAGAACTTAGAACTACTTAAACCTAACTAACCTAAGGACATCACACACATCCATCCCCGTGGCAGGATTCGAACCTGCGACCGTAGCAGTCGCGCGGTTCCGGACTGAGCGCCTAGAACCGCTAGACCACCGCAGCCGGCCTGTGAGACTCCTTCCCCCCATCCCTCCCCCCATCTTCTACAGTCTTCGGGCAAAACATGACCCCGCAAGTAGGAATGTTTCCGACGCTTTACACTGTCGGGGACAGAACAGACAATAATTATCAGAACCCCGAAGGCCTGTTAATGTTTACCGCCTGTACAAACAGGAGTGGGTTGCTTTCATATTACACTCTTGGTGCGGGGGCGCTGTTAGCAGACAGCGTGTACTGCACAAGGTCCTGCCTGGTTGTGAAGTACACCCCTACACGATGAGTCGGATGGTCTGAGGTATCTCGCTGCAATTGCAAAACGGGACGGGCACTGGAAAGGATGTCCCTGCGTACCTCATGGTTCGTGCAGTATGCAGTTCTTCACGTACGTAGAGGCAAATCGAACCTAATGGTCTAAAGCGGGTATCTACATCAGTTCGTACTCGTGCTGGTACTTCCTGGATATATATTTGCTCTCCTTTATGGCGTGTATCAAATCCTTTCTCAATATGTTCTGCAACACATTTAATTGTTCGTTGTCCGTGTTTAGCTTGTCAGTTGTAACACGTGGGATGTAGCAGCGCATGGGAAGCGCGGGGTGTCTTGTATCTTCCTATATTCATGTATCAAATGCTCTCTGTCTTCTCATTTTAGGAGGAGAGATCGCCTGGGATCCAGTAAGGTGGTGTACTTTGTAGTCAGCCTGCGGTTGTACTCATTGTTGTATTGAGCTTGGTGTCGTGCTTACTAGTGTGGTTGCTTTGTAGCTGCACCTGAGCACGAAGTTCCGTTGTGCTATACATTAATCGCAGAGCAGTTGTGGGCTGCAATTGTTGATCCTCAACTCGTACCACACAGCTTTTGGAGGATATTGTTCATGGTGCGAACTTCGGCTGTAGTATTGATCAAGCGTGATTGAGAGATCAAGGCTGCGCGGGGTAGCCGCGCGGCCTGGGGCGCCTTGTCACGGTCCTCGCGGCTCTCCCCGTCGGAGGTTCGAGTCCTCCCTCGGGCATGGATGTATGTGTCGTCCTTAGCGTAAGTTCGTTTAAGTGAGATTAAATAGTGCGTAAGCTTACCGAACGATGACCTCAGCAGTTTGGTCCCATAAGACCTTACCACAAATTTCCATTTTTTTTTTTTTTTTTTTTTTTTTTTTTTTTTTTTGAGATCAAGGATATGTGAAAAAATGTGACAACTGAATACATTGGTGCAGGGTATGGCCATTTACGAGAAGGAAAGTATGAATTTCGCCCCAGTAAATACTCTTCGCTATTACTGATCGGAATTAAGACATACCCCGACTGTGGACTACAAGCTATATTGTTCCAGAATCAAAAAAATTATATATTGAGATGTTATTTCACGATAACCGACGTTTCATACGAAACATATGTGATACAGCTTTAATCACACTAGACACGTACAGTGATGTCAGGTTACGACAGAGAGCTGGATGCCATTAATTTAACTGCGTCAAACACCTCTTTCTTGTAACGTTGGTCTTGGAGACTTGCCGCGTGTGTTACGTCACGAAAGTTGCAACACATGCTAGGAGCGCGTCTCTAGACAGGTCACGAGTACGCATGGCGCTCACAGGAACAAAGGGAGCAGTGCCGCCCATATTCGGCGGCTATCGCTGGGAGCACTCCTACACAAGACCCACTCGAGTGTACGTTATCTTCGTAAACAATTACATTGGTTTTCTCACGCTACTCACTACTGTACAACGTATGTGATTACATCTGACCCTATAAAGCGTTTCTCTTGTCTATTCCCCGTGGATTGTTTCTGAAAGCACAGTGCTGCTTGGTCGCAGTTGTTGGTGAACATAAACATCTACATCTACATCTACATGATTACTCTGCAATTCACATTTAAGTGCTTGGCAGAGCGTTCATCGAACCACAATCATACTATCTCTCTACCATTCCACTCTCGAACAGCGCGCGGGAAAAACGAACACCTAAACCTTTCTGCTCGAGCTCTGATTTCTCTTATTTTATTTTGATGATCATTCCTACCTATGTAGGTTGGGCTCAACAAAATATTTTCGCATTCGGAAGAGAAAGTTGGTGACTGAAATTTCGTAAATAGCTCTCGCCGCGACGAAAAACGTCTTTGCTTTAATGACTTCCATACCAACTCGTGTATCATATCTGCCACACTCTCTCCCCTATTACGTGATAATACAAAACGAGCCGCCCTTTTTTGCACCATTTCGATGTCCTCCGTCAATCCCACCTGGTAAGGATCCCACACCGCGCAGCAATATTCTAACAGAGGACGAACGAGTGTAGTGTAAACTGTCTCTTTAGTGGACTTGTTGCATCTTCTAAGTGTCCTGCCAATGAAACGCAACCTTTGGCTCGCCTTCCCCACAATACTATCTATGTGGTCTTTCCAACTGAAGTTGTTCGTAATTTTAACACCCAGGTACTTAGTTGAATTGACAGCCTTGAGTATTGTACTATTTATCGAGTAATCGAATTCCAACGGATTTCTTTTGGAACTCATGTGGATCACCTCACACTTTTCGTTATTTAGCGTCAACTGCCACCTGCCACACCATACAGCAATCTTTTCTAAATCGCTTTGCAAATGATACTGGTCTTCGTATGACTTACTAGACGGTAAATTACAGCATCATCTGCGAACAACCTAAGAGAACTGCTCAGATTGTCACCCAGGTCATTTATATAGATCAGGAACAGCAGAGGTCCCAGGACGCTTGCCTGGGGTACACCTGATAACACTTCAGTTTTACTCGATGATTTGCTGTCTATTATTACGAACTGCGACCTTCCTGACAGGAAATCACGAATCCAGTCGCACAACTGAGTCTACATATAAAGGGTGATTTTATTAAATAAAGATGAAGTGCAGGAAACGATCCATAATAGGGTAAGGAGCAAAAAAGATCAGCTAGACATATGGGCGAAAATGCATGGTGTCTGTACTACAGGGTATTTATTAATTCATCATGCCTGTACAGCACGGTGCAGTGCACGACATACTGTGACGAGATTACCGCTAGGCAACGCGCTGAAGTGGCCACCGAGGGCGTTTAAAGCATGCACGAAGACGACGCAGCAGCGACTGATGCACATTTTCAAATGTGCTATCCTGCAATCGAATAGGGCCACAGCAACACCGACTCAAAGGAAGGCCTCGGGGCTTGTTGGTGACGTCACGTCAGCTAGGCTCGGCGAACGCCAGGTCTGTTGCAGGCAAAAACGTCTGGGCGTGCTTATCACTATAAACCTCTTATTTTTGGACAAAATGTTTGGTATTGTTTTGGATTATGCAGTTTCATTTAGATGAAAGATTTTCTTACTATCGTAAAGCTACAAATGAAAATCATAGTTCTGTATTATTGAATCCTGTCGAAACAAACGTAGATCAATATGAGAAGATGCTTTGCCCCATTGCAAGCTTCGGAAATTTTACATTCAAGTAACTATACTTACTTGATCCATTTTGCTATCGAATCTTACCCCAACCCCCTCACAATTAACTCGTTTCTTTTATTTATTTATTCATTTTCGTTTGACATCGTCACTGGAAATGTGAACTAATTTACATGTGTAAATGTCCAACTGTTGCGAGTCATTAGATTACAGTCGTTTTCAACGAAAGGAATTCTAAACAGGAAACAAAATATCTTCATACATCGAAAATACTGCTGAGCTTAAACTTTTTGAAACATGCATATTAGAAAACATAAATATTCCCCTCTTGCAACTGAAAGGAGAAACTTTATAAGATAAAAAAATTTTATTTGATAAAACAAGTATCTGTCTTTTGTCTCTTCTTCTGTCCTCCACCCCCTCCCCCAACGTGTACAACCGCAAGATATTTCATTAACATTCAGTGCTCCTCACCCCATAGTCAACCGAGATACCTAAATAAGAGCACCAATACGTTCACAATTTCTTGTAAAAGCAACCCAGTACAAACATAACTTCCTCAGATTTACAAATAAGGTAAAGAAGCACGAATTCTGTTGCTGCTGCAACATGAAGTTGTTTTTGTATATCAATCCTTAAAACAGGTGCAAATTTAAGTTCAGGAGTACACTATTTGTTAAGAAGTGTAACGAATTGCACAATTAATTGATTGCAGAAATCTCTCAGAACAATGTGTGTTGGTCAACTACCGCCAATAGTTTCACATTTTCCTGTGTCAGGGACGGAGACACCACCATTATGAGTATGCCTGCAACAGACCTGGCGTTCGCCGTGCCTAGCTGACGTGACGTCACGAACAAGCGCCGAGGCCTTCCTTTGAGTCGGTGTTGGTCACAGGCGGCATTAATGCGTTGTTCCAGTGTCCGCACGTCCGAGATGGGCTCTGCATACGAGACTTCTTCCTGGTGCTTCCACAGGTGGAAATCTGAAGGGTGGAAGTTCGGCGAAGAGGCAGGCCACGAGACCGGACCACCTCGTGCGGTCTATCAGTAAATGCTGCCGTAATGCTTCTACACAGAAATGCAGAAGTGAGCTGGAGCACCATCATGTAGTAGCCACATCACCATTCGTACCACCAAAGGCACGTCATCAAGTTGCTGGGAAGGGGGGGGGGGGGGGCGACGAGGAGGAACAGTTGCCTGTAGGAAGTGCAGATATGCCCCACGAATGAGGTGTTGTGGAAGGATGACCAGTCCCACGAGGGGGTCGGCGATAATCCCCGTCTACATAATGCGGCTGAAGCGGTACTGACGGTTCGCTACCGCCATGACATGAGTATTCTCTGCAGCTCACAGATGGATGTTGTCAAGCTTGACTATACCATCTCTTGAAATTTAGCCTCGCAGGTTCGAATCCTGCCTCGGGCATGGATGTGTGTGATGTCCTTAGGTTAGTTCGGATTA
Source organism: Schistocerca piceifrons (assembly GCF_021461385.2). Taxonomy (NCBI): domain Eukaryota; kingdom Metazoa; phylum Arthropoda; class Insecta; order Orthoptera; family Acrididae; genus Schistocerca; species Schistocerca piceifrons. Next base: position 350,442,340 of record NC_060138.1, on the reverse strand, counting down.
AGTAGTTCTAAGTTCTAGGGGACTGATGACCTCAGAAGTTAAGTCCCATAGTGCTCAGAGCCATCTGAACCTTTTTTTTTGTGAACTGGTTGGATAAAAGAAATCCCAGCAGTACGACGTCGTGTGCGACGAACCAGGGACAAAACGTCGCCGTGGAAGCAAGATCGTAGGTAATAACGCATGCACTCCTTGTAGGTGGTTCTAGCGGCACTTATGGAGAATGTTGCACACGATCGTCTGGGTTACTTCACAATGGCAGCTCACCAGCCTGGTGCTCATACCGGGGTGATATTCTACGAGGGTAATCTCAAAAGTAAGGTCTCCTATTTTTTTATAAGTACATAGACCTGTTTATCTCTACAATGGTTTACACCAGTTGACAACTTGAACATTTAGGTATTTTTCGACATATCACCATTTCTGTCGATACATTTTTGTAGACGCTGTGGCAGTTTTTGCATGCCCATGTCATACCAGCTCGCCGCCGTGCTGTTTGGAAAGTTATGAACCTCTTCTTTCACCTCGTCGTCGGAGCTGAATCGCTGGGACCACAATTAATGCTGACAGGTACTGTGAGACTCTGAAAAAACTCAAACGGGCAATTGAGAACCGGAGAATAGGAATTTTGAGCAAGGGCGTACACATTCTCCATGAAAACTCTCGCCCACACATCGCTCGGCAAACCGTTGCTCTCCTGCAACAGTTTCAGTGGAACATAATCACCCGCCCACCCTGTAGTCCTGACTTGGCGCCCAGTGACTATCACCTTTTCCCTGGGTTAAAAGAACAATTGGCCGAAAAGCGATTCAGCTCCGACGACGAGGTGAAAGAGGAGGTTCATAACTTCCTGAACAGCATGGCGAAGAGCTGGTATGACATGGGCATACAAAAACTGCCACAGCGTCTACAAAAATGCATCGACAGTAATGGTGATTATGTCGAAAAATAGCTAAATGTTCAAGCTGCAAACTGATGTAAACCATCGTAGAAATACACAGGTCTATGTACTTATAAAAAAACAGGAGAGCTTACTTTTGGGATTACCCTCGTATAGTGTTCAACATCTGGTCCTCCTAGGCCTGTGTACGTACCGGCGCATCCGCTTTCTATGGTTATTCACTCCTGTAAACGACGAAAGACTTTTGCAGACAGTTTATTGCGCGTTTGCTGTCGGTGGGGCTGCTTATCCCTGTACAGTTGTTTTGCCGCCTGCTAATTGCTATTTGCCTGTCTATATGTAAAAACGATGCCGGCCTGTTCCTGATTAGTATGCAGGGCCATCGTCTCTGAGCGCTGCACTACACAACACGCATCCACGTCCTTCAGTACCAGTGTGAGTGCTGTCCTCTTGAGTGTGGAATTAAAAGACTGGTATAGACAGAACGTTCTAAAATTGCGTAGTATATTCTCGTGGGTGCTTTCAATCATTGAAAGCACACTGTCAAAGATCTTTTACCTCCGCCTCCATGTGGGTGTACCTTTTGAGGTAATATGCGAGTTGTGGCGCCCTGGAAATTCTAAATTCAGAGTTGGCGTGAACGCTTTGGGGCCTCTCGGCAGGCCACAGCTCGTATGCGGCCGCACAACAGCCGGACCCTGGACCACGTGGTCCATAGGTCGCATGGCTGGGAATTCTATGGTGACACGCTGTGTCGATAAAGGAGGCACACCGGGAGTGCGGCAGATGGCGAACTTTGTGAAAGCTTAATGGCAGACATTTCACAGTTCGTATAGAAATTATTAGTAGCCAGATGAATCATGGTACCTCAAAAAGAAACATGTACATTACCATTATTTGCACGATGATTCTGATGTTTCAATATCTTCATTAGTTTAAAGTTTAGTATCTGACTGTAAATTATACAAGTAACACCCAGCAACGAATTTTCAAAATCTAAACCGTTCACCCTATTGCGTCGATCGACGTTGTCTTTAGAAAGCTGTTAGTGTAAACCTAAATTGGTATAAATTACAGGCATGTAACTTGAATAGTACGTGAGTCATTGGTGGTCAAAGTGGACGATTGCTATCGATCGCGTCAGGCCATAAGAATGCCACAGTGACACGAAAAAAACGGTAACAGCATGCTTATAAATATATTTATTCGTCTATGTCTATGTTTGCATCCGATAAATACTATTCATGAAGAAATTGGTCAAGTATTTACTGTGTTTTAGAAGGCACATAGACATAAGGCTACTGGCCTACTGGCTTGCTTTTGCTTGCTGTTCCTTTGATATATGTTTATTTAATTTGCTTATCTATTTAATAATGTATGTTAGAGCGTGTTTATGGTCCAGCCGTAGGATTATTTATTTAATTTCAAGTTACTTAAATGTAAATCCAGTATTTCGAATGTGTTTCATTATGTTTGTGAATGTGCATTGGCTTGAAGACATACTGGGAGTTCTTTAGCCAATCACAGCGCTCGTGAATGGGGAGACTGGATGGAAGTGGGAGGACAGCACGGGAGAGAGGAAACAGAGAGTGCTGCGTACTGGACACGACGGACGCATGGTCGCGGCAGAGACTTGGAGAGTGTGGAGCGCTTTGCGCGTGGTCGCGGCAGATGGAAATACTTCGTAGTGCCGACTTGTGCACTTGTGAGATTTCTGTGGCTTCCACAGTGAAGACGTAGTGTGCGTCCATAACTAATTACGTACAGTAGGAATCTATTGTTTCCCTGTTATTCAACTTAGATTTTATTTAATTGCTGGACATCGACACCAATCAAGTGTTTTGCAGAAATAAACCACATTCTCAAAAGTACTTCTACTATCGTACTCATCATTAAAAATCATTAAGATAGTACCTCCAGATTTTATTTATTGCAGTCTTTTATTTATAAATTTCTACGTTACATTTGCGACTGCCGAGTGATAGGAACCTTCGACCAGTCGATTCATGTGTATATTCATACTGTATACTGTAGACTCAGCAGTATTTGGCTCGTAATGCGGCAACTACGTATCCCAGCCCGTAGACAACGAAACCAGCCATAACTTTTAATTTTTCAGCTTCGAGTCTGAGGGTACGTAGTTGAGGGTCACCACACCACACCATTTCATTTTATTTCAATGTTTTTCAAAGCCCGCAACTTCCCTTGGGACGCATATTCGACTGTATGTCCTTGTGCCATCTTTTGCTCCTTATACTCTGAGGAATCGTTTCCTGCAGTCTCTCCCCGTTCAGTAGTACCACCCTGTAGACACATCTAAAATGCTTGGTGGAGGGTACTTTGTATACTGCCATATACATTCTAAGACAAAAATTTTGGCCAGGTGCCAGTAAGACTCGCGCACTAAGTGTTCTGTCCAAACTTAATTCCAAGACCCAGTTCGAAATCTCCTACAGTAGTTCCTCCGACTAGCCCGGACGCACAAAAACAAGCCAGCAGGGGACTTCAGTTTACATACGTATATATAGAAGATTTAATAAAATGTTTATTTACTTACTAAAATATGACTACGGCTTACATTTTATGCTTTTGACGGATGATGAATGCAGTTTATGTTCTAATGCCAGAAAAATATTCTTTTATGTGATATAATTACTATTTAACAATGTTCAGATTTTTTACTTTACTTGTACTTCGAAATTTCGTTTCTTCTCAAATGTCACGATTCTAGGATAATAGGAAGTGTATGATAGGTTTTGGTGAGTGCGTTGTTGAGTATCAAAATATGACATAAATGGCCGTATCTTTTGACTGCTTTAACGTAGAAGCTTAAAATTTTTACACCGCCAAGGCACACCTGAGTATGTGGCATAAATCTGAATTTGATACGCCAACATCTTCAAGAGACGAAGGGATATTACCGACGGATAAAAGACAGACGGATATAAAAACAACAAAAAGTGCTTTTTCATATAATATAATTACACATTAACAGTTTTCGTAGTTTTTTACTTTACTTTTACAGTGAAACCTTGTTTCTTACCAAATTTCGCGACTCTACGTCAACGGGAAGTACACTCCTATAGGTTGTGATGAGTGAGTATGCGAATATCAAAATATGTGACTCAAATTGCCGTATTTTTGGATCGAATTGATTCAGAAGTTTAAAATTTTTACACTGCCAAGCAATCATAGACGTTAATATGGGACATTGATTTGAAATTGATGTCTACCTTTTCCTGATAAAAAGAGGTCTTAACAGTCGGGCAGACAGAGAGACAGACGGACAACAAAGCTTTCATGCCAGGGTTCCGTTTTTACAGACTGAAGCTTGGAATCCTAAAAAACAACGCACCACGAAGGAGGTATGCAAATTGGTCACAAATTGATATTCATACAGGTATCATTGGAAAATGTGAAACTGTAGACTTTGACCGATGGATGGATGGATGGATATGCGGCGCTCCAGCGCAATTTCACAGCGTAGCTGGAGCTGGCGAGGATAGTAAACAGGGGACATGTCGATCCCAAGGCATAAAGTCTTTGCGAATTTCATTCCGTGTACTGGAATACTATGCTGGGTACTAACTACGCCTCAGACAGGCGCGTGAAAAATATATGTAGATGTCAGGATCTGAGAGAGGACATGTAGTTGTGCTCAAAGAAGCCGGTTGGAGTAATCGGTGAATCGCTCGACATCTGAATAGGAGCGATGCCGCTATCTGAGGATGCCCCTACAACCAGCAAAGGCGTGTCTAGAGACGCCTCAGACGGCTGTGGGGTACCAACCTGAAGTCGTGCGCTGAACGGCCCGAGAACCAGGCTTATGTTTCAGCAATATAATGCCCACCTGCACAGGGAGACAGCTTCTACTGCTTCTCTTCGTGCTTGCCAAATCCTACCTTGGCCAGCAACCTCACTGGGTCTCTCCCTAATTGGGAATGTTTGGGGCATTATAGGCAGGGTCGTCCAACCGGGATTTTGACGATCTAACGCGCCAATTGGACAGAATTTGGCACTAAACTCCCTCAGAAAGACATCCAACAACGTTATCAATCAGTGCCAAGCCGAATAACTCCTTGCTTAGGGGTTGGATGTCCATCAAAGCGTTAATGGCTTCCTCAATTTGTAAGCTCTTTCTCTTGAATAAATAACTCTATCTTTCTAAAATAGTAATCCTTTGTTTGTCTGTGGTTGTACATCACATCAACTGATTTGCATCCCACTCGGATAATTCCAGTAGTACATCGTTTTTTTTTGCGTTGCGTTCCGTTAAAATTTCTTCCCCTTTCGATTAAGTGATGGCGCTTTGGAAGAACGACTGCTTGCACGCCTCTGTCAAAGCTGTTGTTTGCCTAACATTATCTCCACGATCTGTACGGGATACGAGGGTTGTCCAGAAAGTAAGTTCCGATCGGTCGAGAAATGCACACCACAGTGAAAACCTGATGAAGCTTTGCACAGATGTGTTGCGTAGTGTCTCTAGTATGACTGTCGATCGCATCAAGGCGCTCTTTTGAGTTGTGAGCGCACTGTGAGCGAGTAAAGGTGCCTAGAACAACAATGTCTCCCGCCAAGTACGAGGGCCCGCTGAGAGGCTTCGCCTTAATGAATGCAGCCCACCTAACACAACTGCCACGCACTTACTTCTTGATGGCAGTTCTGAGCCGCACTCTGCAGTGAAGACGCTCCTGCAGCCTTTTCGATGGGAAGTGTTCGATCACCCACAACACAGCCGTAATTAGCTCGTCCTGCGTATCATCTCTGTTCACTTGAAAGACTGGATACGAAGACAACACTTGGGCGCAGGCTACGTGCTATAGACCAGCATAGAGAATTATCGGAAAGCACAGGCGCATGGTGTTGGAAATTTGGTACAACGCCCTGACAAATGTCTAAGTCGGAGCGGCAACTATGTAGAGAAGTACCTGGAGGGTGTGGCTAAATGTGCAAAGAAAAAAGTTTTGATTTTCACTGTGGTTTCCATTTAGCGACCGATCGGTACTTACTTTCTGGACAACCCTAGTATATACGCCACAGGCTGAAGAAGATCAGTACTTTCTGGCCTATAGGCGCCCCTTAAAACTCATAGTCATGTTTTCACGAGATGCACGTTTTTTTTAGAATGTTTGTCAGTTAAGATTTTTCGACATATCTGTTATTTTTTCTCGCTAGTAAAACAGCCCTGCGGCCATTCGCACTGGCCTTCTTTGTATAACACAGTGTGCCCCAGACTGTCGTGTTACACCTCGCCTGTCCACCGCTAACAAGTAGCACCGAGCGAACGTGGTGCAGTACTGTGTGGCGTTGGAAGCATCCGAGACGATCCTGTTTACAGGTGTGAATCAACCAGTCAAGTTGAACAAGGATTAATCGAAGCTGATCATGGGGATGCAGGTGAACTGGAAAGGCAGCACTGCAATCATAACCACGTGATCACCCAAATTCAACACCTTAATTCCGATGTATCCTGCATTCAAGACTTATAAGACAACAGGAAACCAATAGTAAACATGAAAGTCGGGAGACAAGTTTGCACTGTTGTTCAGTATGAATTTCACACGATACAGGAAATCAAATAAAATACACACATCAAAAAAAGTTTTGCATCACTCAGGTTCCCAGAACATCTGAAGATAGACGTTGACTATGGATGTTGTATCACAGACACAGTGCCTTTGACAGTTCAGAGATGTTACTGAACCCGCCCAAAGATGTAAACAACCACACATGAGCAGCGCCTATTAGACGGAGGGGGTCGGACAGCCGATCAGTTCCAGTCATTCCACCTGAAAGGAGGTACACGGCTCGTGTTCTCTGTGGTTCAACCATGCATATACGGTCAATATCGCGGTTCCATGCGTCCGCATTGTTGCCTTATGCCAGCAAGGGCTCTCAACAAGGTAAGTGTCCAGGCGTCTCGGAGTGAATCAAAGCGATGTCGTTCGGACATGGAGGAGATACAGAGACACAGGAACTATCGATGACATGCCTCGCTTAGGCCGCCCAAGGGCTACTACTGCAGTGGATGACTGCTACCTATGGATAATGGCTCGGAGGAACCCTGACAGCAACGCCACCATGTTGAATAATGCTTTACGTGCAGCAACAGGACGTCATCTTACGGCTCAAACTGTGTGCAATAGGCTGCATGAGGCGCAACTTCACTCCCGACGTCCATGGCGAGGTCCATCTTTGCAGCCACGACACCATGCAGCGCGGTACAGATGGGCCCGACAACGTGCCGAATGGACTGCTCAGGATGGGCATCACGTTCTCTTCACCGATGAGTGTCACATTTGCCTTCAACCAGACAATCGTCGGAGACGTCTTTGGAGGCAACCCGCTCAGGATGAACGCCTTAGACACACTGTCCAGCGAGTGCACCAAGGTGGAGGTTCCCTGCTGTTTTGGGGTGGCATTATGTGGGGCCGACGTACGCCGCTGATGGTCATGGAAGGCGCCGTAATGGCTGTATGATTCGTGAATGCGATCCTCCGACCGATAGTGCAGCCATATCCGCAGCATATTGGCGAGGCATTCGTCTTCATGGACGACAGTTCGCGCCCCCATCATGCACATCTTGTGAATGACTTCCTTCAGGATAACGACATCGCTCGCCTAGAGCGGCCATCATGTTCTACAGACATGAACCCTATCGAATATGTCTGGGATAGATTTGAAAGGGCTGTTTATGGATGGCGTGACCCACCAACCACTCTGGGGGATAGCGTGTAGGCCGTAGCATCTGGATTTTGGCAGCTGGCGGTTCTCCACGGGGATCCCCTGTGATGACCAAAAATGGTTCAAATGGCTCTGAGCACTATGGGACTCAACTGCTGTGGTCATCAGTCCCCTAGAACTTACAACTACTTAAATCTAGCTAACCTAAGGACATCACATACACCCATGCCCGAGGCAGGATTCGAACCTCCGACCGTAGCAACAGCGCGGCTCCGGACTGGAGTGCCTAGAACAGCACGGCCACCGCGGCCGGCTGTGATGACCACGGACGCTACGCGTTGCACCGACAAAACTGAGGTTGGATATCTGTCTCTGTTGGGGCCTATCTAAAAACTCTGCCCCCGCAAGAAAACTGTATACTGTCAGGGTAGTCACAATTTTTTTCTATTCCCACCCTAAAACTATATCTGCCTTACAAGCGGTTTGAAGGGCGTTGCCGCAGAATTAGCTTGGTCCAAAGTAACTCCTATTCAGAGGGAGTAATATTACGTAATTTCCGTCTCATTCTCCTCCCCGGGATACGCAGAAAATCCGGAAGGAAGGCAGCGTTTCCTTTAATTTTAATTTACAGCTTAATTCTCTCATAAAGCACATGTTTTAGGAGGTTATAATTGAAGTATGGCTATCCATAAAGGTCCAGTGCGAGCTGTAATTATTGTATGGCTTCGAAGCTATTCTAATATGCTAACATGGAACCAACTGACACGAGAAAAAAGACTTAGTTCCAATTTTGGCCACCAGTTACAAAGTTGGCGCCGTGAATGCAAGAAAGACGTGTAGAAATGTTTACATAAGTAATGGATTTAGAACGGGACGTGGACAGAAAAGGTCAAACAAGAGACAAAGGCATAATGTTGATTTTATTATTAACCCTTTCACACCATCTGTCTACAATTGTGTGCATTAACTTTTACTGTCTCTCGGCTATAACAGAAGTATTTTAGCCCAATGGAAACCTAAGGGACACACCTGTGAATTTTCACTCTTTTCATCATGCGCAACTGCTATCAACTGTTGGGCATCACTTTGAAAATATCAACAAGTCAATGTAGCAGTGCGCAGCACCTTGTGAACACCAGAATACACCGAAGTGATTGGTTTGCTGTATTCCACTGTATAATTGAATACTGTTATTGTTATTTTGCATGGTAATTAATTATTGATCATTTTACAACTTTTTACAATAGAGAATATTCCGTAATTAGTTATTTCAGTCCAGAAAATGTAACCAAGTGTACAAAGTATCTTTTAAAAACGGGTACGCATTTTTGTATAAATCTTGCATCTAAAATCACTACAAAATCGCAACTGTTAACTACCGCTTACACAATTTGTTCAGTATGAGCACCGGGCACGTCGACAAGATGCTGCATCCTTGAAATAAGCAATGTGTTCTTGTATACTGACCTTCGGATCAGGTATAGACCAAACGTGTCCCTGGTAGACGGGTTCCTTTAGATACTCCCAAAGCCAATAGTCTCATAGACTCTGATGTGATCTTGCAGACCACGCATCTGGAAATCCTGGAGATAACACGTTCGTGGGAAGTTGTATCAAGCACATCTTTCACTGGGCGTGCGACATAAGGTGTTGCCCCGTCTTGCAAGAAAACTTTGGTTTCCACACCGCTGCGCTCTTCCAAAGCAGGAATCACATACTGTACGAGGAGGTCTCGGTAACGCACAGGCGTCATGGTCCACCTACCAGACCCTCTGGGTGTATTCTCTTCAAAGTAGATGGGGCCGAGGATAAAGGTGCTTCTGAATCCACGCGGCACAGTCACATACGGCGAGTGCAATAGCTCTTCGCGCACAACACACGGTTTAGCAGTGCGCCAAATTCGTCAGTCCTGTGTATTCACTGCACTCAATAGTGTTAAATGTGCCTTCTCGCTCCATAAAATATTGTCCGGCCACATGTCATCAACTTCCATCTGTGCCATAGACCGAAGAGCAAATTCAAAACACTGAGGTTTCAGTCGCTGCACCGTCTAAATCTTGTTCGGGTATCTGCGTAAAGTAGACTGCAGAACTTTGCGTATTGTTGACCATGGGATGGACAATCCCCGTGATACTGCACGGGTACTAGCACTATCCAGGGCAAGTGCTGCGTGGTCAGTTACAGCAACAGCAATATAATCAATAGCTTTAAGACGCCTTCCTCTTCCAGGCGACACACGAAGCTCGCCCGTGTCTTCGAATTTTATTATTATCTTCTTTAATCCATTTAATGACATCGGGCCTCTCCTCAGATTTTTCATTGGCAATACTCTCTCAATGCAGAACTGTAATTGCTGCCCTTCACATAAAAAAATTTCACAAACACTGCACGGTCTCTCTTCTCGATACCCATACTGTTCACTCACGCTTGTCAAATGACAGCATGGCTTGTCGTACACACAGTATACAGCGTCAGATTTGCTCCTGGTGGCCATAATTGGAACTAATTCTTTTCCAGTGTGAATTGGTTCCGCATTGATGCTTTAACATATGTACCATGTTTCGCTGTCTTATGCTAACTGCAGCCCATACTGGACCTCTGTGATAAGCTGCACTTTAATTATAATTATCCGATAGTGTCACAAGATGTCGCGTGTTAGTCTGATTTAGGCCATACATGTGTTTTGTTTGCAATCTCTTGTTATAGGCAAACTGCAGTTTTCCAGCACCCAACCAATGACTCGTAGCCTGCCATTTGGTATAGATATAATGTAGATCTGTAAGATCTTTCTACTTTTATACCATTTCACCTTTTTACTCCTCAACATTTGTATGACCCGACTGACTCTAGTTGTTGGTGAAACAATGCAACAATTTTATTTTTCATAAAGCGTGGAGCTATGCGCTTTTCTTCAAAGAGTTAGTTGACACCCTTTGCAACAAGCCAATATTTTGCCGGTATCTAACTTGATATTAGTTCAATTTTCACCACATAGAATTCACTCATGAACATCTCCATTATATGTCGAAAGTCTAAGAATGCGTTCGCCATCTTATTAATGTACAGTACGAACACTCCCGTGTGACTCTCCGTCCAGGATAATGCGCGGTGTCGTATCACAAAATTTTCAAACCAGTCCCAAACATGGTCAGAAATCCCACAGACACTACGGGGCGTCCATGGGGAACTAATTCAAAAGGGTTCTGCAAGACAACAGCGAGATTGTGTACAGAGAAAAGCAGTGGGGAAAAGTTCGTAGGGTGTTGGCACGCATGTTACGTCCATATGTATGAGAAGATATGTGTGACATGGAGTTGAGAGCACAGCGAAAGAAAGTTTGTTACATCTGACAATGCATTTGGCTTTATTGACCGCAATATGCTGTCAAAACAAGCTAGTCATGGACATTTATCCTTTAATAGATAGCCTTAGGAAGGAGCTGTAACAAGCTATTGCTCGTATTTTAGCTACTGGAGAACATCTAAGATAACTGCAGAAATGAACACCTATAACGAGGAAGATTCAAGGTTGCCATGTAGACAGGGACACGGAGAAAGATTCGATTACTACTGGTATCGCGTTCTTTCATCTAGATATCGACACTTTTTCACTCGATACGTTTTAGCTGATACTTTTACTGATATCAGTATTTTATAGCAGGCATCGTATCGAATGACTCTAGTAATCATTTACTACATTTTTATTATGTACCCTAAATTTTGGTCGCATGACTCAGTTCTAGTATTTCCAGCAAAGAACGCTCGAGCATCAACAGGCCAACAATTGAACGAGCGAGGGACAGAAAGGGTGTCCAGAAACATTTTCAATGCTTTGCCAAACTCGACAGCGTCACATTCGCATTTCGTTCACTTGAAATCCCCTTGTTTTCACGATTCGACTTACTCAATAAAACTACTGTCATTTTGGAGATAACTACAGCTACATCTACATGGATACTCTGCAAATCACATTTAAGTGCCTGGTCGAGGGTTCATCTAACCACCTTCACTATTCTGTATTATTCCAATCTCGTATAGCGCGCGGAAAGAATGAACACCTATATCTTTCCACACGAGCTCTGATTTCCCTTATTTAATCGTGGTGATCGTTCCGCCCTATGTAGGTCGGTGTCAACAAAATACTTTCGCATTTGGATGAGAAAGTTGGTGATTGGAATTTCGTGAGTTGTTTCCGTCGCAACGAAAAACGCCTTTCTTTTAGTGATGTCCAGCCCAAATCCTGTGTCATTTGAGTGACACTTTCCCCAATATTTCGCGATAATACAAAACGTGCTGCCTTTCTTTGAACTTTTTCGATGTACTCCGTCAGTCCCATCTGGTAAGGATTCCACACCGCGCAGCAGTATTCTAAAAGAGGACGGACAAGCGTGTAGGCAGTCTCCTTAGCTTGTGTGTTGGCAGTGTGGTGCAAGATGGCACGTTACGAGTACCTGCATACTTTTTAACAAGTTATGATTTAACGTAAAAACTGGCCGTGCAAAGTGGCACAAAACAGAACGCAAAACGCGCCCTTGAGACACGGTAACTAATATTTTACGAGAATGTTTTGGAGCCAGCAACGTCGGTTCGCGTTGTTCATGGTAAGCTTGATTGGTCGTGAGAATTCACTTCAACTCGAAGACTTCTCTCTATTGCAGATAGATTTTTAAAACAGAGGTGGAGGGATTTGAGCCTAAAAAGAGTATCAAATGCAAGAATCGACAGCTTAAGATATCTGTCTACATCTTCGTGATTACTCTGCTATTCACAATAAAGTGCCTGGCAGAGGGTTCAATGAACCACCTTCATGCTGTCTCTACCGTTCCACTCTCGAACGGCAAGCGGGAAAGACGAGCACTTAAAGTTTTCCGTGCGAGCCCTGAATGGTTCAAATGGCTCTGAGCACTATGGGACTTAACAGCTGTGGTCATCAGTCCCCTAGAACTTAGAACCACTTAAACCTAACTAACCTAAGGACATCACACACATCCATGCCCGAGGCAGGATTCGAACCTGCGACCGTAGCAGTCGCGCGGTTCCGGACTGCGCGCCTAGAACCGCGAGACCACCGCGGCCGGCGCGAGCCCTGATTTCTCTTATTTTATCGTGATGATCATTTCTCCCTATGTAGGTGGGTGCCAACAGAATGTTTTCGCAATCGGAGGAGAAAACTGATGATTGAAATTTCATGAGAAGATCCCGTCGCAACGAAAAACGCCTTTGTTTCAATGATTGCCACTCCAGTTCACGTATCATGTCTGCGATACTATCTCCCCTATTTAGCGATAATACAAAACGAGCTGCCCTTCTTTGTACTTTTTCGATGTCATCCGTCAGTCCCTCCTGATGCGGATCCCACACCGCACAGTAGTACTCCAGAATAGGGCGGACAAGCGTAGTGTAAGCAGTGTCTTTGGCAGACCTGTTGCACCTTCCAAGTGTTCTGCCAATGAATCGCAGTCGTTGGTTTGCTCTACCCACAATATTATCTATGTGATCGTTCCAATTTAGGTTATTTGTAATTGTAATGCCTAAGTATTTAGTTGAATTTAGAGCCCTCAGATTTGTGTGACATATCGCGTAATCGAAACTTAGCTGATTTCTTTTAGTACTCGTGTGAATAACTTCGCACTTTTCTTTATTCAGGGTCAATTGCCATTTTTCGCACCATACAGATATTTTATCTAAATCATTTTGCAAGTCGTTTTGATCATCTGCTTACTTTACAAAACGGTAAATGACAGCATCATCTGCAAACAATCTAAGACGGCTACTCAGATTGTTTCCTACGTCGTTAATATAGATCAGGAATAACTTTTCTTTCGACACTTTTATGGGTGCGATATTTTTCTTATGGATGAAGTGCCTGTAGTTTTCGTACGACGCCGTGTCTCTACGGGTAAGCCCTCCTGCAGCTATTATGGAACTGTGTGTCTTCTTCTACGGGGGACGTGGTTGGAAATTTGCCACGCACCCTCTCGACGGCTGGTACTCAACTAGAGTCCTGCATGACCGAGTAAGCGAGCACAAAGTACGAGATGGGGCGAGCACACCCTAACTGGATAGGCTGCCCGCACTGGTTCTTGTGACCGAGTATAGATGCCGTGACTGAATACGTAACACGTAACTTCAAACGCATTACACGTGTCATTATCCGTGTGAGACTGCAGCCAGTACGTGCTTCTCATTTGTGGTGTGTGTGTGTGTCTCTCTGTAATCATGCAGCGCGAAGAAGCCAGTGCAGTAACACTTAAGATTGAAACCAATGTTTACACATTGAAGAAAGCGATGGACTACATTTCTGTTAGTTGTAGACGAAAACAGTGCGTCTACTGGGTACGAATCGTGCGTAAACTGACTGCTCCACACTAGTGTGTTTCCAGTCGGAAACCACTCATTTAAAGAAACGTAGTTGCAAGAAACCTCACAAAGATGCAGCTCCTTCAGGGATACCGGCAGTAATAAAAAATAGTATTACAGCAAAGTGTGTTGCAATGTGTGCTAACGATATGAGACCTTTTAATGCTGATTCCGGTGAAGGTTTCAGAGAACTAGGCGAATAATTAATACATCTAGGTGCGCATTATGGAGAAGATAACGTGGCAGATGTCAGCCAGTTATATCCGGAACGCGTTAGTGATTTACTGATCAACAATAACTATAAACTTGTTTCTGTTGCAAACAAGTGAAAAGTGTGACGAGTTACGTCTGTAAATATTCAGTGTTCTTTGTATGCTTTCTTCGTGAAGATGGTTGTCTTCTAGATTACAGGGACAGCACTTATTCAGTGTTTCCTGTTAATGAAAGGAAAAATATATCTTCTGTTTGGAAATGACACTCGTCTTCTATCCGCGATTGTATATCATTTTACTTTCCAAGTGCGTTATGAATTTAGCTGTGTCACGTACCCGTTCTAGTAGACGTTACTTTTGTGTTAAACGAGAAAGAGACAGAGATAAATACATTGTGTGTGTGTGTGTGTGTGTGTGTGTGTGTGTGAGTGAGAGTGAGAGTGTGAGAGAGAGAGAGAGAGAGAGAGAGAGAGAGACAGAGAGAGAGAGAGAGAGAGAGAGAGAGAGAGAGAGAGAGCGAGAGCGAGAGGCGTTGGATTTGCACAATACAGTGCAGGGAGCCGGGTCGAGGTGAGGTGAGACGTCAGCGGTGACCGGTTATGCTCGGTTAACCGCGTGTCCGGAATCCGGACATCAGACATGGGGCGAGTACGTGACCGAGCCGAGTCGTGTGGGGCCGGACACGAGCGGCTCGGTCCCCCCGTCAACAGGCGAGCAGTGACCGGTCAAACATTGGGCGTTGCAGAACTCTAGTACTCACCTCCATATCTCGCGTGCACGTCTCGCAGACCCTGCAGGGGTTGAGCAGCAGCAAGGACACGTAGCTCTTCATGGCGGCCATCCCTCGTTTTGGCTTCGCGTCGCTTCCTGATTCGACGGTTCCGTAAGTTCCGGAGTGAGTCATCGTGACTGACGCGACCGCTGGTTCCTCTACAGGGATCTGCCACCGACGAGGCTGTGTCCACTGGCCACCGACGGCTACTGGCGGCCCAGCCGAAGCCAGCCGCCGCTGTGCTCGAGATAAGCTGCGCTGTATTTGCTCTTCGCTGGACCACGGGGGCGCTCTGTTTCGGAGGTCACACCGACGATGGCCAAACAGTGGACTAGGTCAGCGGTGTCGACCATTGTCTCCAGTTGCGATTTCGGCAACCGCCTGTCGATTTGCGAAATCGGGACAGATAAGCGGTTCCAGTTTCTGGGTCGACTGATAGCGGAAACAAAGGAATAAGTCTTACCGTTCTCAAGGCTATGTCATGACGTGGTCCAACAAGATTGATGCAACAGCTACCGAAAAGCATACTAGTTCATTTTCACCTCTGATTTTTACTGTCAATGTTGTTTTAACGAACAGGCAGTAGTCCTCCATTCAGAATGAGATTTTCACTTTGCAGCGGAGTGTGCGTGTGCGCTGATATGAAACTCCTTGGCAGATTAAAACTGTGTGCCGGACGGAGACTCGAACTCGGGACCTTTGCCATCTGAGCTATCCAAGCACGACTCACGCCCCGTCCTCACAGCTTTACTTCTGCCAGCATCTCGTCTCTACCTTCTGTAAAGTTCGGAAGGTAGGAGACGAGGACGGGACGAGTCGTGCTTGGGTAGCTCAGATGGTAGAGCACTTGCCCGCGAAAGGCGAAGGTCTCGAGTTCGAGTCTACATCTACATCTACATGACTACTTTGCAATTCACATTTAAGTGCTTGGCAGAGGGTTCATCGAACCACAATCATACTATCTCTCTACCATTCCACTCCCGAACAGCGCGCGGGAAAAACGAACACCTAAAACTTTCTGTTCGAGCTCTGATTTCTCTTATTTTATTTTGATGATCATTCCTACCTATGTAGGTTGGGCTCAACAAAATATTTTCGCATTCGGAGGAGAAAGTGGGTGACTGAAATTTCGTAAATAGATCTCGCCGCGACGAAAAACGTCTTTGCTTTAATGACTTCCATCCCAACTCGCGTATCATATCTGCCACACTCTCTCCCCTATTACGTGATAATACAAAACGAGCTGCCCTTTTTTGCACCATTTCGATGTCCCCCGTCAATCCCACATGGTAAGGATCCCACACACAGTTCTAATCTGCCAGGGAGTTTCAGTCCTCCATTGTCGAGCATTCCGTGTCATGCTCTTCGCCACTGCGTGTCTATAGGCAGTGGTCCTCGAGAATATAGCCACATGGTCAAGTATAGGGTGTTTCAAAAAGATTCATTCGATTGCACAACAGTACATCTTCTACATGACTGATGTTACGAAACTTTGGGTGATTTTTAACTTCCACATAAGGCATCGGAGTTGTTATTGTCAAACGAATCATCCGGATTTAGAAGAGCATTGGTAGTTCCCAAATTGTGGGTAATTACGCCTGAGGGGTAAATTGTAATTTTTTGAGGGGTACAAACAGTAAAAATAGAGAGGATTCAGTTGTGCTTCGGTCACCAAACTAAATTATTTTTAAAAGCTCATTACTATTATCACCATTTCGTAAGTTACAAATAATCACTTTTTTTAACACTGGCTTTAACTCGTGACTCAATGACATGCATGTTACAGTGTGTGACGCGAAAGTATGAATAACATCTTCGTCGCATAGTCCGCTCGCTGCATAAATACTTTGTGCCGTGCATCTATGACAGTATAACCGAGACATATAGATGACATATGCTTGGATATCTAACGAAAGTGCATTGTTCGAGTTATAGGTAGTTCCTACAATAGACAAAAAAATGCTTCCTTATCGTCTTCGTAAACGAACCTGTTGACAGCGTATCACATCAGTCACTATGCAATGTCTACTACGCTGTTGTAGGACGTACACTGTATTATTATTACTATTATTATTATTACTATTATAGGCAGTAGTGAGACACAAAGGATTCCAGCAATAAAGTGATTGACAAACATCAGGTCTAAGTATAGTGTACACATTTTAATTTGGTTGATTTTAAATGACGGTGCAAAATGTAGGTCAATCAAGTGTCGCTAGGAACAGGAGAGGTGCAGGGGAAGCGTGTTTCATAAAAAGCGTTTACCATCATTGTGGATCGTTAGCTTTCTTTTCTGAGACGGAGTTGTACGTAGCATTCGCGAAGCACTGAAAATTGCTTCATTCTTAAAAAAAAAAATAAAAAAAAAGTTATTAAGAATAAGTAGTAACAACTGTCTCACTGACTCGTTCTTGTTTTAATAATACACCTACAAAAACTAAATATCATCTAGCCTCCATGATTATAAAAATTAAAATCATCGAAGAAATTTCTTTTTCATTTTAAAGTTAAATTAGGCGGTAAAGTTGACGATGGTGTAGGGAGGTGGAGTACTGGCTAATATCTAATCGCACGCAGTGATAACGGCCTTAGAAAGGTTCGGAACCACTGTCCTATAAGGGGCAATCAAATCAAAACTAGACAAGTACAAAAAGTAAACTGTTAGTTATTACAAAAGTAATCGCAAAAACTGTTATTACATTAATCCCATCGTAAGATTAGAGTAAAAAAAAAGGCGAAATGAGTCTGGGAGAAATAAATTACAGTTGCAACAAGAAAAGGCGGATTTATTTACAAAATAAATATTTTGGGTTAGGCTTTACCGTGACTTACTGATATCGAGTGAAGCAACAAGTTAGAAACTTCCTGGAAGATTAAAACTGTGTGCCGGACCGAGACTCGAACTCGGGACCTTTGCAAGTGAGCTACCAACTGAGCTACGCAAGCACGACACCCCCCCCCCCCTACCTCATCACAGCTTTAATTCTGCCAGTATCTCGTCTCGTACCTTCCAAACTTCCATAAGTCGTGCGTGGATAGCTCAGTTGGTAGAGCACTTGCCCGCGAAAGGTAAAGGTCCCGAGTTCGAGTCTCGGTCCGGCACACAGTTTTAGTCTGCCAGGAAGTTTCATATCAGCGCACACTCCGCTGCAGAGTGAAAATCTCATTGTGCAAAGCGACAAGTTTACTATTACCAAACACTGTTCATCTATATCCAAAACGCATTTCGAAGCTTTAAACCTCCATCATCAGATGGATTTACATATGTTTTGACATACGTGTGTGATGTCATATAACTTTCTGTTAACTTGTGGCACTGTCACCAGCAGTCGCAGACTCCTTTCTCTATTGTGCTCCATCATGTGTAAACTACCATATCTTGAATTTTACAAAATATGACAGTTTACGTGTGGTGTGTTACGATAGAGAAAGTAACCTGCGACCTCTGGAAACAGCGTCACAAGTTACACCAAAATCGTAACACAACACACACGTCATACTAACACATGAAAATCCACGCGATGATGGATATTTAAGCCTTCAAAACGCGCTGTGGATACAAATAAGCAGATATAGTCTTGTGAAACCGGATCAGACTCTTCGAAACACCCTGTGCTACGAATCCGTCAGATTTATTACCTCTGTTGCACTCTCCATTATCAAAGTGACTAGCGCAGGATGACATAGAATGTAATCCTCCCAGCTCTCCACCATTTTGCACGAAAGAAGGGTAGAAGAATTAGTAGTTTATGGCTGTCCACCTATGTAGCTGAATGAAGCTCAGCGTTATCGATCTGAGGGCTGGCTCCCCTCTGTAATAAAACAAACTGAGCAAAGGGATCAACGATGAACAGGAACGTATGTCCTGTGACCGTAGGCCAACACCAAATATCACGAAAAATGTGGTAGGCGCCACTGACTACTATGCAGAGGTCTGGGGTTCTGTACCAAGTGCTACCAGTTTTTTTTTTTTTTTTCCTTGGTGGGAAGACTGGTACGGGCCGCACTCACTGTCGTGTCGTGAGTGAGACCAACTGAGGACTCACTCGACCGACTAGTAGCGGTTGCAGACCACAAAAGATGACAACGGCCGGAGAGCGGTGTACTTACCCAACGCCCTCCGTACTGCATGCAATGAGCCCACATGCAGAGGACGACATGGCGACCGCCCTCGGTTCTGATGAGTCCGCCGGAGCCTACTGGACGGAGTTACTACACTATGTGATCAAAAGTATCCGGACACGTGGCTGAAAATGACTTACAAGTTCGTGGCGCCATCCATCGGTAATGCTGGAATTCAATATTGTGTTGGCCCACCCTTAGCCTTGATGACAGCTTCCACTCTCGTACACATACGTTCAATCAGGAGCTCGAAGGTTTCTTGGGGAATGGCAGCCCATTCTTCACGGAGTGCTGCACTCAGGAGAGGTATAGATGTCGGTCGGTGAGGCCTGGCACGAAGTCAGCGTTCCAAAACATCCCAAAAGTGTTCTATAGGGTTCAGGTCAGGACTCTGTGCAGGCCAGTCCATTACAGGGATGTTATTGTCGTGTAAGCTCTCCGGCATAGGCCGTGCATTATGAACAGGTGCTCGATCGCGTTGAAAGATGCAATCGCCATCCCCGAATTGCTCTTCAACCGTGGAAAGCCAGAAGGTGCTTAAAACATTAATGTAGGCCTGTGCTGTTATAGTGCCGCGCAAAACAACAAGCGCTGTAAGCCTCCTCCATGAAAAACACGACACATCATAACACCACCGCCTCCAAATTTTACTGTTGGCACTACACACGCTGGCAGATGACGTTCACCGGGCATTCGCCGTACTCTCAGCCTGCCATCGGATCGCCACATTGTGTAACGTGATTCGTCACTCCACACAACTTTTTTGCCCTGTTCACTTGTTCAATGTTTACGCTACTTATACCAAGCGCGGCGTCGTTTGGCATTTACTGGCGTGATGTGTGGCTTATGAGCAGCCGCTCGACCATGAAATTCAAGTTTTCTCAAATGGTTCAAATGGCTCTGAGCACTATGGGACTCAACTGCTGAGGTCATTAGTCCCCTAGAACTTAGAACTAGTTAAACCTAACTAACCTAAGGACATCACGAACATCCATGCCCGAGGCAGGATTCGAACCTGCGACCGTAGCGGTCTTGCGGTTCCAGACTGCAGCGCCTTTAACCGCACGGCCACTTCGGCCGGCCAAGTTTTCTCACCTCCCGCTTAACTGTAATAGTACTTGCAGTGGATCCTGAGGCATTTTGGAATTCCTGTGTGATGGTCTGGGTAGATGTCTGCCTATTACACATTACGACCCTCTTCAACTGTCGGCGGTCCCTGTCAGTCAACAGATCACATAGGTCTCCACGCTTTTGTGTTGTACATGTCCCTCCACGTTTCCACTTCACTATCGCATCGGAAAACAGTGGACCTAGGGAAGTTTTGGAGTGTGGAAATCTCGCGTCCAGACGTATGACATAAGTGACACCCAATTACGTGACCACGTTCGAAGTCCGAGAGTTCCGCGGGGCTCACGATGCACATAATACGAAAAACGTATGTTTTTGGGGTGTCCGGATAATTTTGATCACATACTATATCTGCATATTGTTCCTCCGTACTTTGGTTGTCGTCGTACTAATCAACAAGTTCCCCACGCATTTTAAACAGTGGATTACATATGGGACATAGTGACTCGACTTACACATCAAGTTCAATCACAACCAAAATTCTAGGAAGTGGCGCAAGATGCTTGGGGGTCTGCATACGGGAACGCATGTCTGTGATGCCACTCGAGACACACATTTGACTGTTACAACACGAGATACTGTCCCTAATTATTATATTAAATGGGAACTGTGTTTGACGTAACTGAAGTTTTTTTGTGTGCCTTTAAAGTACAATTATCTGTTTAGTGAAACTTCAACATCTCTCTTAAAAGGGACCGGACTGTATGGTTTCGTTTAATAAATTACGGGAATGTTACGCGGACGATGAACAGTTCAGAAGAGAAGAGGACAAAAGCATTTGAAGTGTGGTGCAACAGAAGAATCCTGAAGGTACTTGAGTAGCTCCAATAACTAATGAACAGGTACTTAATCCAGCTGGGGCAAAAAGTAATTTATGGCACAACATGACAAGATGAAAGGATCGGTTGATAAGAAACATCCTGATGCGTCAAGGGATCGTCATTTTGAATGTGGAAGGAAGCGTGAGGGTAAAAACTGTGGGGAGAGAGAGAGACTAATGCTGGAATACAGTGAGCAAGTTCAAATGAATGTATATTGCAATGATTATGAAGTGAAGAGGTGTAGATGCTTGTACAGGACAGACTAACTCGGAGAGCTCCATGAAATCGGTCTTCGCACTGAGGATCACCAAAACACGCGTCTTATCTATGATAAACATCCACTTTGCGACACTCACTAGCACTTGTGTTTTTCCTTTGCTTATTTTCAGACTATGCTTGGCAAGAGCGGGAAGCTAAGAAAGCTAAGACCGTGTCTTCACTAAGCCTAGAAACAATCTAAGGTGGAGAGAAACATAGCCTCGACGTTAACATGGTACAAAGTCGAGAGAAACAAGAAAACAATGTGGGCGACCCAGCGAACACAATGATTTATCAAGCTATGTCAACGAAGAGCGTAAATACTCGTAATTTATGTCAGATGTCTCATACACTGCCAAGTCCTTTACACCTGCCACCCTGCACCTACACACGCCGACGACAATATATTTTTCTTGATCAGTGGAAGCTTCTCTTCAGCAGGTAGACATGTTTTCGTTGCTTCTTAATCCCTGAATACAATTTCTCTCTCCTTCTACTTATTTGAGCGTTAATATCGTATGTTGGTACTGAATCTGAATGTTTCGGGTAATTAATGACGGTACTAGTGAGACTTCCACTATTTAAGGTGGTGAACATGCGTCCGATAGCAAGGAGGAGCTTTAAGTCAAGAACTGTGTAATAAAGTCTGAACAATGAATAGCTTGACAAGCAAGAAGTGCAACTCTCTCTGCCAGCAACTGACGATTCGAAACCAAATGACAACATGATTTAGGTGACTCGACGCAACTCTCAACAAAGTATTTCTTTCAGTTTCGGATTTTCACAATATGGTGTGAATCGCATCATAACCTATTTGATAGTCGAATGGTTTGCTCTCGCCGAGTTTCTCGCCACCTCAAGGCTTTCGTAAAAAGTTCAGAGACCTAAATTTATCACAGCTTCGCGCTTTAAAAATTTGTATTCTACACAGTTAGCCAGTTTCGGTAGAAATATCATTATCAAGAGGCAAATAGTATGCTTTAGCACGCATCTATCACACTGCTGCCCGTGCAAGCGTCATGTGATGATATCACAGAATTGAGGGACTGACTACTCAGGTTAAACGGCAGATAACACCGACGTACACATGTTTTGTTAGATTACACACGTGCTTATGCACACGATTTATCACTTGATAATGATCTCGGGGAAGATCAGCTCGGATTCCATAGAAATGTAGGAACACGCGAGGCAATACTGACCCTACGACTTATCTTAGAACATAGGTTAAGGAAAGGCAAACTTACGTTTATAGCATTTGTACACTTAGAGAAAGCTTTTGACAATGTTGACTGGAATACCCTTTTTCAAATTCTGAAGGTGACAGGGATAAAATACAGGGAGCGAAAGGCTATTTACAATTTGTACAGAAACCAGATGGCAGTTATAAGAGTCGAGGGGCATGAAAGGGAAGCAGTGGTTGGGAAGGGAGTGAGATAGGGTTGTAGCTATCCCTCATGTTATTCAACCTGTATATTGAGCAAGCAGTAAAGGATACAAAAGAAAAATTTGGAGTAGGAATTCAAATCCAGAGAGAGGGTAGAAACCGTGAGGTTTGGCGGTGACATTGTAATTCTGTCAGAGACTGCAAAGGACGTGGAAGAACAGTTGAACGGAATGGACATTGTCTTAAAAGGAGGATGTAAGATGAACTCCAACAAAATCAAAATGAGGATGTGGAATGTACTGAGGAAATACTGAGGCAATTAGATAAGGAAGCGAGACACCTAAAGTACTATATGAGTTTTGCAATGTGGGAAGCAAAATAACTCATGATGGTCGAAGTAGAGAGGATATAAAATGTAAACTGGCGATGGCAAGGAAAGCGTTTCTGAAGAAGAGAAATTTGTTAACATTGAGTATAGATTTAAGGGTGAGGAAGTCTTTTAGAGAAGTGTTTGTACGGAGTGTAGCCTTGTATGGATGTGGACATGGACGATAAATAGTTGGACAAGACGAGAATAGAAGCTTTCGAAATGTGGTGCTACAGAACAATGCTGAAGATTATATGGGTAGATTGCGTAACTAATGAGGAAGTACTGAATAGAATTGGGTAGAAGAGGAATTTGTGGCACAACTTGACTAGAAGAAGGGACCGGTTGGCAGGACAAGGACTGAGGCATCAAAGGATCACCAATTTAGTATTCGAGGGCAGCGCGGAAGATAAAAATCGTAAAGGGCGATCAAGAGATGAATATACTAAGCAGATTCAGAAGTATGTAGGCTGCAATAGTTACTTGGAGATGAAGAAGCTTGCACAGGATAGGGTAGTATGAAGAGCTGCATCAAACCAGTCTCTGGACTGAAGACCACAAGAACAATGATACTTCTGCCTAAATTTTAACAAGCGTTGTGAAATGTATTCCTTCAAGAAATTTCTATTTTGCTTACCAGACATCAGGTGAATCTTTTCTCTACAACAATGACGCTTCCACACAAAGAAGGATACACTGTTACAAAACGTATACAAAGTTCCAGTCTGTGAACTATTTGTACAAAAAAAGTAGCGAAAAAATGGCCAAATACTGACATTGTTAGCCGGTACTAATGGATTTAAGTGTGCAGTATGTATTAAACTCAGACCTCAATAATGGTTCCTTAAGTGCCACCTACCAGAGGATCTGATATTGCGAGTGAAAGCGTACTAAATGCCGAAAATGAGACTACAGAGGCAGTTTGGGTATTAGGTAGGTTTTGTATGTCTTGACTTTCTAGAACACACACAGTTTACGAGCTTTGAAAAGGAACTTAAATAGAGTTCAGAGTGAAGAACAGACTCCGTTATTGCAGTGTGACAACGCTAGGCCACACATTTCCGTTGCCACAACTGCCAAGCTAAGGAAGGTTAAACCAAGCGTAGTTAGTTCACATCCACAATGCAGCCCAAACTTGCTACTCTGTGATTTCTATCTTTTCCTTAAACTGAACGATGAGCTTCGTAGAACTCATTATCGCAGCAAAGATAAACTTGAACAGCCATGGCTGCGGAAACAGGAGATGAAGTTCTTTCGCTACTGGTTCGTTAGCTACAGTAGATCTTTGTTGGTACAGGTGTTATATTTGCTATGTTAAGAAATTTAGTACTGTACTTAAAGACGACTTTATAAGGAAATTTACTGTGCTCTAGTTACTAAGCTATATCCATACGAAATTTACTAATCACGGCAGAGAAATAATCAGTTTGCCTTCGTTTAACTAAGATACAAAGATTGAGGTTTCTTTATACTCCAAGAATTGTTTTAAATAAACACTCCAGCTGATTGTTAGTGCTGATAAACAAATACAGGCGAACGGGTGTGTTAGGTAGTGGTTAACAGATTCTTGTCTTCCTCTACACGGTATTGTCCCTTCTGACCATCGTATTTTCAATCGTCTTTCAAAGCATTTTTAGAATCGACGAAGATGGTTCGCAGCACCAGTGGTAAAATGGCTCTGAGCACTATGGGACTTAACATCTATGGTCATCAGTCCCCTAGAACTTAGAAACTACTTAAACCTAACTAACCTAAGAACATCACACAACACCCAGTCATCACGAGGTAGAGAAAATCCCTGACCCCGCCGGGAATCGAACGCGGGAACCCGGGCACGGGAAGCGAGAACGCTACCGCACGACCGCACCAGTGGCAAGGCAGTTAACTCAGGTCTGCATGCGTGAATTTCAATCTGAGAAGTAGTAGTAAACCAGAAGAATTATTTAGCCTTCTTTTTTAAATTGGTGAAACGATTCACAATGTGGCCCATTTCAATTCCAATTTATGCGCCACATCTCACGAAAAATCGTGGCAACAGCATTTTGTAGCAGCATAAAAAAAACTAACTCAAGACATTAAGTTCACCACTAGGCGTAAGGCTTTTGACGTGTTATTCGGTATACGAGCCAACAGTTAGCTAGTCATGAAGCAATTAAAAGGACAGCAAGAACTTTTAACGCGAGTAAAGCATTTCCACAGTTGAATGGTTAAGTCCCCACCATATTCCCTTCCAGTCAGCCCAAAAAGAAAGTAATATAATCAACTAGGAATATAGAATGAACTTAGATTTACAGGCAATCGTATCGGAGGAACATCCGCAACTGAGCATTCTACTGAGATTTAAAATACCGCTACAATTGTAAGGTTCTTTTATTTAGAACACGGAGTGCTCTGCCCTCGATGGTAGCACACCGCGTCTTGTACTCGTCCACCGCGGCTTTCGGGATCACAGCAACGAATTACAGTACCTCAAGAAGAGCGTATAAGAGCCCGAAACCGGTCGAGTTCTAAATAAAAGAACCTTACAGCTGTAGCGGTATTTTCAACCTCTGGAACTTGGATTTGTTGAGATGGTTTCTCCTTAATGACAGTTGTTGAGTAACAATGTTTCGGATTCAAGCAAAAGCACTCATTTGTTCGTCCTTTTTTACCACTCTCACTTGCTCCTTGCTTTGATTCCGAAAATAAGCTATCCTCCTCTCTTACCTATTTGTAGAAACGATTAATCGTCTTTATTACGAAAAATAACAACGGTTAATATAACCAAAAGCATGTCATCACATGCTACTATACTCCATACAGTAATCATGACGTACTGTCAGATGGAAATCGCAAGTTAGTCTCTAGCAGAGAGAAACAGACATTTCCATTTTGACACATCTGTTTTCACCCTGCATTCTATAGATGTCGCCTGCACCTCTTTACAACTACACTACTGGCCATTAAAATTGCTACACCACGAAGATGACGTGCTACAGACGCGAAATTTAACCGACAGGAAGAAGATGCTGTGATATGCAAATGATTAGTTTTTCGGAGCATTCACACAAGGTTGGCGCCGGTGGCGACACCTACAACGTGCTGACATGAGGAAAGTTTCCAATCGATTTCTCATACACAAACAGCAGTTGACCGGCGTTGCCTGGTGAAACGTTGTTGTGATGTCTCATGTAACGAGGAGAAATGCGTACCATCACGTTTCCGACTTTGATAAAGGTCGGATTGTAGCCTATTGCGATTACGGTTTATCGTATCGTGACATTGCTGCTCCGTCGGAACGAAAAACTCCTTTATTTTAATGATATCCGTTCCAAATCCTACATCAAGCCAGTGACCTCTCTTCACTATTTTGCGATAGTACAGAACGTGCTGCTCTTCTTTGAATTTTCTCGATGTACTCCGTTAATCCTACCTGGTAAGGATCCCAGACCGCGCAGCAGTACTATAAAAGAGGTCAGACAAGCTACTGTAGGCAGTCTCTTTAGTAGATCTGTTAGAGTTTCAAAGTGTTCTGCCAGTAAAACGCAGTCTTTGATATGCATTCCCCACAACATTTTCTATATGTTCTTTCCAGTTTATTTTGTTCGTAATTGCAATTCCTAGGTATTTAGCTGACTTTACGGTCTTTAGATTCGACTGATTTATCGTTTAACTGAAGTTTAACAACATTTTCGTTATTTGGTGTCAATTGTCAATTTTCGCACCATATATATACTTTTTCTAAATCGTCTTGCAGTTTGTTTTCATCTTCTGATCACTTTACTGAACGATGAATGAAAGCATCATCTGCAGACGACCTAAGACATCTGCTGAGATTGTCTCCTTTTTCTTTATCTATATAGATAAAGAAAAGCATAGGGCCTAGAACACCTGGGGGAACGCAACGCTAGAGATCACTTCTGTTTTACTTGATGACTTTCCGTATTTCTACAAATGTTTTGCCTCTTATTGTGCTTAATCGCAGATTTAGTGTTGCAGGAAGAAACACAGTGGTTTTAGTGAAGGTTACGGTGTTCGATTGCCACGTAGTTCACAGGAAACCCCACCGTTTGTTGTGTTGTGGCGACGTTTTCGGCGTTGTTATGCAGTCTTCGGGGGATGAACCTTTACAGAACATTGCTAAAATAGCGTACTCGATCTTTTCTCTGTCGCTTCCTTGTACATTCCTTAATGAGCTTCAGAAATAGACAATTACAGTACCTATCACAGTATAAACATGTCTGAAGTATTCCTGCCCGACAGTTCGTCCCTAGTTTCCATATGAACGGCCCCTTCTTCTGCTGCGCATCTTAATGTCAACAGGAAGTTTGTATTTGATCCATCAAAGCGTGCTGGTACGTAATCCAGTTTTATTCAGTTGAGTGACTTAGCAAAGTATGAAGAACCTTGTCATGCTAATTTTAGGTATGTACTGTAGGTGTGGATCCAAATACGGAAGAAATACCAAAATAGTGAAATATCATGGTCATAAAGGTGTTAACCCCCTTATGGGGTGCAACGTATCGCGGCATCTAGCCATAGATTTACACGTCCTGTAGTCTGGTTGCCCTGTCTACACAATAAAGTGCCAAACCATGGAGACGACTACCATTTTGGTAAAATGGTAATTCTGGAATCTTGCTCCCTGTTGGATAAATCTCTGCGGGCTTCCATGATCCCAGGTGTGTTCCGAATGCATTGACAACCATCCAAAATGCTGTTTCGGTGTTCATCGATAATATCGATAAGGCTGGAGTTCACCAAAGCTTTTAAATATTCACACGTACAAAAAAAATCCAACGGGTTCATGTCGAACACTCGTGCTGTGTATTTCAAAATAGCTAAGTGAAAGTGTGCTGGTGTACTAACATGCATGCGCCACATACACATCCTTTCACTATAAGGGACTAGACAGTAACAGTGTCATAACACTGGCGTTACTGCGCTTGTGTGCGTGTGGTTTCCAGAGATCAATGTTTGTTAGGATTAACTGCCTCTTTCATTGTCAGCTACTCGCCATTTTCGTTTGTTTTTATAGAAGTTAGGGATGCCGTATAGTTACATGTCTTTCACATGTCTTAACCACGATGGTTTCAATGAGCTTTTGTTCGTAGTTGTTACTTACCCATTATGTAGCTTGGGCATTCCGGGGCTAAATGCCTTAGGGTCTCTCTGATAACTGTTAAAAATGGTTCAAATGGTTCAAATGGCTCTGAGCACTATGCCACTTAACTTCTGAGGTCATCAGTCGCCTAGAACTTAGAACTAATTAAACCTAACTAACCTAAGGACATCACACACATCCATACCCGAGGCAGGATTCGGACCTGTGAGCGTAGCGGTCGCTCGGTTCCAGACTGTAGCGCCTAGAACCGCACGGCCACTCCGGCAGGCTCTGATAACTGTCTTAAATCTCATTTATAGTAATGCTTTGCTTAAGTAAAAACTTGGCATCTGTTTTCGATACTACTTTAAACTGTAACTGTGTCTAGGCGAACCCATTCTCAGGTGGGAAGAAGGTAAGGGATTCAAACTATAATCCAGCCATGCTTCGTGAAGCACTGTGGGATTCATCAGTTCATTGATGAATACTTTGCTTTACTCAGCCATTGAGCAACTAAGTGATGACTTGCGCAGAAATGTCAGTTACATCACCGTTTCAGTGTTTGCGTCAATGAGACTGGAGTGTTTGAGAATGTGCACAACAGAGGTAATCTGTTTGTAGATTTGGCGTGAAGAAGAGAGCCCCCTTCAGTCGGGAGCAGCGACCTTGTGGAGGCTGGTACTAACGTCTCCAGGCTGGAGTTGCGAACAGGGTGGGGAGGGGGAGGGGATGTCGGGATCCTCAACAGTGGAGAATTCCGTGCCTTCCTCACGTGGGCTATAACATCTCATCTCAGCCAGCCACACCTTGACGCTTCTCGTCTGTAATAATCTATTGGCTGGCTGCCCTCGCTAGGTATCTCACCGCCCTGTACACAATAGATGACAAAGTGCAAAGGCCACTGACTGTGGTATCTCGACGAGCAGAGGCGTAGGATGGTTCATCTGCAAACAGAGAGAGAGAGAGAGAGAGAACATGTCGCTTGCTGTAAACAGAAGTGACTGGCGTCACAGCACAAAATACATAATACTGCAGTAAAAGCTCCTTCATGGTCTTGTTATACCGAGACTACTTTGTAAAGGGGCGTAGCGGGTTCCAGTCCGGTCCTGGACAACGTGTGTGAATTATAAATGAGCTAAATGAGAGATTTAAGTACAGGTATAACAACATTTACGCGGCCACAGCTGCTTTTAGGGCGTTATAGTCAATCTACTAACACACAAAACCTAAATGAAAAGTGTAGAAATATATTATTTATTTAGCGTATGGCTAATACAGACATATCATGAAATTACATATACATATGTACATATTAACACAAGTTTGTCTTTACAACTGAATATCCAGTCCTTCAATCCAGCGCACTGCATCTGGAGTCGCTAGCAGGAAGTCCTCTTTGGCGCCGTGGTAGGCTCGAATCCTGCATTCACTGACAGTGTGGTGAACAGTCTGGTATGGAGCCCCGCAGTCACAAGCTGGATCAGGCAGCTTCTTCCACTTAAAGAGAGCATCCCTGCATCGCCCATGGCTGGTACGGATTTTGTTGAGAGTAGACCAGGTCTTGCGTGGTAAGTCTAATCCACTTGGAAGTTTAGCACCTGAGAAGATGTTATGCAGGTGCACATCTGTCACTGCTTCCCACCGACCTTTCCATTCTTCAAGAGGTTTGAAATTCTTAGCAACCATGTCAGCAGCATCGCACAGAGTTGGATGACGTGATTTCAGTCTCTTGCGATTTAAAAGTGGCAGGTCGCTATGCACGGGTAGGTTAGAATTCCTGGAGATCTTGTGGAATTCTCTCATAAGGGGAGTACATCTGCGTAGATCGGGAGGCATTATTACCGGTTAACAGTGGAAGCCAATAAACTGGAGTAGATCTGACTGTGCCAGATATTATGCGCATTGTCGTATTCAGCTGGGTATCAACAAGCCTTGTATGATGACTATTCATCCAAACAGGTGCACAATACTCAGCACTTGAGTATACCAAGCCCAGAGCTGAACTTCGCAGGGTGGTTGCTGAAGATCCCCAGGTAGTTCCGCACAGCTTATGGAGGATGTTGTTTCGAGTCCTCAGCTTTTGAGCTAAGTTAAGAAGATGTTGTTTGAAGCATAATGTACGATCCAGGATGACACCAAGATATTTTGGGTTCCAATTGTGACGAAGAATTCTGCCTCTGAAACTTACCTCCAGTTTTACGTTCGCCAACTGGTTATTTAGATGGAAGCAACACACTTCTGTTTTACTCACACTGGGCTGGAGTCTCCAGATTTTGAAGTAATTTTCTAATGCAGACAGGTCATTGGCTAAAATCTCTTCTGTTGTCTTCATTTCCTGGTGTTTGACGGCTAGAGCCAGGTCATCGGCATAGCAGTATTTTCTGGACGAAGTGTCAGGTAGATCAGATAGATATAGGTTGAACAGTAAGGGTGAGAGAACTGATCCTTGAGGCAATCCGTTGTTCAGATTCCTCTCCTTCCTGTCGAGCCATTGTTCTGCAGGGTATGATGCGGAGAAATTTGTAGATAAGGCCTTCCCTCCACCCAGTGTCGAAGGCGGCAGTTAGATCAACAAATGCCACAGATGTTTTCTGCTTCATTTGGTATCCTGACTGTATGAAGGATGTGAGAGACAATACTTGGTCGCAGCAGCTACGCCCTGGCCTGAAGCCTGCCTGATCAACTGGAACGTTCTCTAAGATAGCGCTACTTATTCTGTTATATATTAGCCTTTCAAAAAGCTTGTAGCAGCAGCTGAGTAGGGAAATGGGGCGATAGTTTTCTACCTTGTTGCTGGGTTTGCCAGGTTTCAGAACAGATATTATCTTCACATTTTTAAACTCAGATGGAAGTTGACCAGTCAGCAGGGTGCAGTGAAGAATTCTGCCAGCCATTTCTTAGCTTTTCCTCCCATATGGATCAGGAATTCTGGATGGATACCATCGAATCCAGGCTCCTTAAGAGGTTTGAGGTCCTTCAGTCCAGAGTCAATGTCTGAAAGTGTGAAGGGATGGGTATACTCAGATGAGGGAGATGCCTTCTTTTTAAGGTCACGAAGCTGTCGTCTGATATGTATTGTATGTTTCTTGTCAGGAGGTACTCTTGAGGTGGTAATGATGTGGGAAGCAATTTGGTCTGGTGTTACTTCGGAATTTTTTCTGCATGCTGGTGCACTTTCTCCCAGTTTTCTCAGAAGACTCCATGCTTTCCTGCTCGAGTGGGTAAAGTCCATAGTTTTGACTGTTTCTGCCCATTTCTGCCTCCGAGACATGTCCAAGCTGGACAATAGTTCCGTAGCCATCTCAGGGTCACCACTTTGCTGGAAGTATTGATACAGTGTTTCACTTTCCTCATTCCATCCTGTAAAATATTCTTTTCGGTATCCTCTTGGCATACACTTTTTAGCTGTTGCTGTTACTGCACCAATGAAGCGTTGATAGTTGTTATGTGACGGAGGTATCCATCGAATGGTCTTATCCAGTTCCGTTGAAAACTTCATCCAGTCGGCTTTCTGGAAATTCCATCGAGCATGCGGAGTTGATCGTATGACAGGAACAGTGCAGCCAATGTGTATTATTACAGTAGCGTTGCTCACGTCCGTAGGTTTAACCTTAAAATACCATACACGTGCCTCCTGGGTGGTGCTAATTGAGCAACAGTGATTACAGGCAGCCAGACTATCCATAGGATCTACTGGCAATGACATATCAACTAAATAGCAGAAACAGTTCTTTTCAGAGCTCATTAACAAGAAACATTGGACCAACTATCAGACTCCTTCAACTGAATATCGAAAGCATTAGCAGGGCAAAGTGTGACTACCTGTCAAAATTTTTGCTGGACAACAATATCGATGTCGTCGCCATTCAAGACACTCGTAGAAATATAATCAAAATATGACTAACTGGCTTCCAAGTATGCGATGAACAAAGGAGATCTTTTGTATTCAGTCTTTCGTTCCACAACCTTCAACGAGGTAGACACTGCTCTTAGCACACGTTGGGCAGGTTGATTACATATACTTTGTTGTTGACTTCCGTTGCAAGTATAATAAGCATATTCATAGAATGCGCATAGACTACTGCGCGTGCCGGCAATACCGAACGGTAAATGTCGGGTGCATTCGTGATGTAACGCTACTATTTACATTTTGCGCAAAAACCGGAAGTATTAACACTGAACGTAGTTGTCATGTCTTTCCAGATGTTATTGTTACTGTTAAAGATGCAAATCAAAATACATGGAAGGAAGAACAATCACTTTTCTTAGGGAAGTGCCACAAAGTCAAATGACACTTGAGGCAATGTATGTTGGCATCAAAAACTCTTTTCTGAGCGTGTAAGAAGATTTATTTTAAGGGTTTAGCATTGGAAAAAACGTCTGGGATAAAGCGGCATTATATCTGCATAAATTAGTATCATTAAAGTATTTTATTTATCGCCCGCTACTTCGCTCGCGTAGACTACATGGTCTGACAGTTTTTTTCCATCAAATTTTTATGTTGTCTCTAACTGCAACACCTTCTAAACTCTTCACGCTACTTAAGGCCATAGAAGCGTGGTCTTTTCTGAATGTATTTCTGGCCGAAAAGCAATTCTGGTAGCTGGAGTACAAGATTTTTGTTAATCAGGTCTTTTGCATTCCTACGGTGATATTTCCATAGAAAAGTTCATCCCCTAACAGATATTCCTTTATAGAACAGTCAAGTGAAATATAATTTTTCACAGATATAGCTACAAAGTTTTTTTAATAAAATGAAATCTTTTCTTAAAGATTTTCATTCCCTATTTTACCTTCTTAGGGGTTGAATTTCCAAAAACAGTGATGCATTTTTTTTCTGACAAGAGTAGCAAAATACGAATCATTATAGACTTTGCTTTGAAATGATAAAATAATTAAATAATTCATAAAAGTTTTCACCCCCCCCCCCCATTTCACTCTCTTATGGGGTTAAATTTCCGAAAACACTGAAACACGTGTTTCTTTATGTCTGACCCAGGAATCAAATATCAATTTTCGTAGGTCTAGCTTCAAAACTGCCTTAATAGCGATATGTTTTCAAAAACACTTTTCATCCCCTATTTCACTCCCTTAGGAGAGGAATTTCGAAAAATCCCTCCGTAAATTACGCCTACAGTATAAGATGAACGCCCTTTGGAAATTTCAAATTTCTATCCTTGGTGGTTTGGGCTGGGCTATGGTGAGTTAGTGAGTCAGTCTGTTTCAAAAAATGGCTCTGAGCACTATGGGACTCAACTGCTGAGGTCATTAGTCCCCTAGAACTTAGAACTAGTTAAACCTAACTAACCTAAGGACATCACAAACATCCATGCCCAAGGCAGGATTCGAACCTGCGACCGTAGCGGTCTTGCGGTTCCAGACTGCAGCGCCTTTAACCGCACGGCCACTTCGGCCGGCTTCAGTCTGTTTGGACATTGCCTCTTATATATAGAGTTATGCTGTTTATCAAGAATGGATCATTGTTACATGATGTACCAAATGTTGAATACAGAAACAGATAAAATAAGCTATAGTAATAGTAACAACATGGCACCTAGCACTCGAAAAATTAAGTAAGGGAAAATCGAGCAAGTTTCTCAACCAAATATTTG
Organism: Schistocerca piceifrons; assembly: GCF_021461385.2. NCBI lineage: Eukaryota > Metazoa > Arthropoda > Insecta > Orthoptera > Acrididae > Schistocerca > Schistocerca piceifrons. Next base: position 350,408,637 of record NC_060138.1, on the reverse strand, counting down.
GGGGAAACCATTCAGGAGATTGGCCTGGAAAAAATTAATTACGAAATTTGTTGTCACGAAATGGAATCAGCCTTCAGACTTAGAAAAGATATTTGTAACAAAAAATGCATCTCAAAATATACGAAACTGGGATAATACAACACAATCATCGAATCATCAAACCAGAGTATCTTTATGGGGTTGAAATACTCATTTTAAACAGAAAGTGCGACATTTAAGAAATCCAAAAGAGAGAAAGAAAAGAAAGGACGAAAATTTTAGGCCCATACTATCCTGAAGAAGAAACATACAAAGTAGGTGCAAATAATGAAATAAAAAAGTATCAATATTTATTCGGATATGAAAAGGAATAGACCAAAATTTTACGGCATATTAAAAAACGGAAGAGTAATTGAGAAAGGTTGTAGAATTCTGCGAAAATCGTAGTAAAACCGAAATTCAAACAATAAAATGGATCGGTGCAGTGAAAGAAGACCTGAAGGAAAGGGGACCAACGCAACTGGATATGCCGGGCAGAAAAAAATTGAGGTGGAAAATTCACGACTCTTGGCCTAGCAAAAAAACGCAAGAACGCCGGAACATTGTGGACTCACGAACGGAAAACAACCCATAATGAGAGACTGAAAATAATGTGAACACAAAAAAGTTAAATGAAAACTATGAAAATGCTCTTTGTTGTGCACTACGTGGTACTGCAGAGCCCAAACATGAATCCACACACATTATAAAAATGTATGTGTGTCTGTAAGTTCCACGTCTCCTCCTAAACCATTGGAGCAATGTCAACCACACTTGGTACACATATTCCTTATTGTCAGTCAAAAATAGCGTAGCGATAAGAACCACCAGCCTATCATAGTTGAGGAGATATTACGTTATTAACAATGAGATGCGTGGAAATTTGCCACAAAGGTTCAAAAAATGGTGCAAATGGCTCTGAGCACTATGGGACTTAACATCTGAGGTCATCAGCCCCTAGACTTAGAACTGCTTAAACCTAACTAACCTAAGGACATCACACACAGCCATGCCCGAGACAGGATTCGAACCTGCGACCGTAGCAATAGCGCGGTTCCGGACTGAAGCGCCTAGAACCGCTCGGTCAAAACTGCCGGTGAACCTCATAAGGCATGACTTTTAAATTCATTGCGTCTTTGCTGCTAACTCTATTCGCAACATATTTTAAACAACATCCACATAGTCGCTCAATGTACCTACACAAATATATCAATGTTCGACACATATTTCAGGAGGAGATATGACGTCATAAACACTGTGGTGCGTGAAAGAACGCCGCATCATACATGAAGTTTTAATTCATCTACTCTTTACTACTAAGACAGTCCTACAGTCGAGTCAACTTCAGTAAGTCCTTGACAACTAGCAGCGCTTTCGACAGCTTTCAATTACGATGTGCAAACGGCTGTACGGGGAAACGATAGCCGTCTATATAGAGCTATGAAGAGACGCTGCATAGAGACGTTTACAAAAAAAAAATATTTATACGAGTGTTCCATAATTGCAATGGTGGTTTCGCAAATACATGGAAATGAAAATTTTCTATATTACTCTACAAACACAGTTCAGTTTTTGCTTTCCTTTCTAATAGAAAATTGGGAAAATGAATTCTCTGGCAGTGACTGGTTTGTCAGCTGGTAATAATAATACTCGTCTTGTAATATGTAACAGATGATGATGGACAGAAGCCTGAAACTACATGTTCAGTATGAAACTATGTATGATTAAGTAACTTGTAGCACGTTATTCTTAATAAACCTATACATTTGGATACAATTTGTTAAACACAGCAACATTACTCAATAACGATTGTCTCTTTTTTTCCAAATCATGGCTTTCTGAAAATCCATATTTTGTTACTAGCAATACTTTTGGCAAAACTGATTCTGCCTCTTTATATTACTTCGAAAAAAGGGAGAGCAGAATTTCGCGTCTGGGCACTAGTTCATTATGAAAATAATGGGCTTGGAATCGTCCATACGTTATTTCGGAAACCGTGCTTCAGTCCTGTAAACTGTACTTGATTAGGACTCCTCACGAACACCAACCCAGTGCCTTAACCACTGCGACACTTTCTTTGTATTACATTTGGACAGGCTGGTGTACTGCACTTTCACTGCATTCAGCCCTGTGAGGATGACTCAGTTGGGGAATAGAACTTTAAAATACTCCTGCAACATTTCTAATATTAACATCCTGGTACAAAGAGTCTTGTGGATCCGCGATCACGTTATGATGTCTGTCGAGGGATGGGCGTTAAGCTGTCGGCACACGGACCTTGCATCCGAACGTTGAGCTTGCCGAGTTTCTGACGTCATAGCGTGGAATAGCACGTTCGGGGCTCTTGTCGAACGTGCAGGGCAATATCTAGGTGGTCAAATATTCTGAGCGTGCGTCTGAGCGTTGACCAATGAGGTGGCACAACGCCACCTACATCACTTGCACGAAATCTCCCTTCAGTACAGAGTTGTGAGGCGCCATATTGATGTTCATTTCAAGCCTATACGTATATATGCCGTTTCTGAGCACCAGCAAATTGAGAATCACTCGAAAACCCGTTGTTAGCTGTGTGATTCGTTGAAAAAAAAATGAGAGACATCACATTCGTGGCAAAAGAATTACTGTAACTTGCGTGTTACGAGAGTATGCCACCTGAAGGCAACGATACACTGAGGCTCCACCAAAAACGCATTTTTCTTGGTACAATTTGTTATAATTAAATTTCAATTAGTAACATAGCTATGATTAAAGCTTTTAGCAAGTGGGAATATATTAGAACTGGCTGTAGGTGGTTTGTTGTCAGTTAAGGCCGGCACGGTAACTCAGCGTGTTCGGTCAGAGGGTTAGCTGCCCTCTGTAATAAAAAAAAAATAAATAAAAAAAACCTGAGTTAATTGGTCAACGGCGAACTGAAACTGGTGTCTTGCGGCGTCCGCCCCGAGCAGATACAACGAACGAAAACGAACAAAATATCTAAAAAAAAAAAAAAGCGTAGTGAGTAGCGTTACCGACTATATAAAATTGCATGAAATGCTAAGGCTTCGCGTTTCGCCACGTCTAATTTTTTTTCCTACCATTCGCGTAATAGGTTCTGACGCATTGTGTATACTATAGTATTTGATGTTATGTAAGTATAAGTTTACCCTTTTTTGAGAAGTGAGTTTGTTCGATTGGCTTAATCTACAGGACAGCTTGCCCTACTTGTATAACGATACTTTGCTCCTTTTTCTTTTACGTAGCGTAATTCACATGTTGCAAAAATTCTTCTACTGGGTAGAAACAGTGATCAAGTAAGAATGACCTTAGGGTTTTACTGAAATGTGGGAATGGTTAAATAATGCTTATCTTATGTGGAGAACTATTGTAAATTTGTATCGTACTGTTTGCAATAGAACTTTTATAAGCCTGTGTCCTTACGTATTGGACATGGTACTTTCTGTTTCGCCTTAAAACATGTACATGGATATTGAAGTTTTTATTTCTGTATATTACATACAGAACAACGTGACTAGCCTATGGGCAGTGGAGGAAATGTGCATTTTGATAGAGTTAATGTGGGAATTTTACGCGCACCCGTTTAGTAAACAGTGTGATTTACGATCTAGAAACATCCCGCAACTGCCGCTGGAGTGCGTTGTGATCGCGTATAGCACATTGGGGCCCACGTACTGTATGCACAAGTCGCATCGTTCCTGAGCGTTCAGCATCAAGTTGAACTCAGCACGCTCAACGCACGTTCGACAGCACGGTCCGTGTGTCGACGTCTTTAGGCAGCAATCGACCCACGTTAGCTATAGATATCCTCCACCCGTAGCTTCTGGGGAAACTCGGTACGGTACCCTACCCGGTTGGATACAGTGATTTGTGAATCATTGCCTCCAGACGTAGCGTTGTGCGGAGCGCGGAGGAAAGTGTGTGACTAGAGGGGGAGCTGGTAGTTTGGGAAGCGCAGCTGGGTGGTGGTGGAAGGGTGGGGTGGGGTGGAGGGCAGAGGACGGGGTGGGTGAGTCAGGCGCGGGGTTGCTGCAGGTCGCGGCCAGGGGAATGCGGTGGAAACTTCCACTGGGCCGGCCGGCTTTGTCCGCCGCCGCTGCTGCTGCTGCTCTTCCCCCACCCGCTGCTACTGTTGCTCCGTAGTCGTCGCTGCAGTCTCATGTCCACTGCACTTGCCCATCCCACTGGCCACGACTATTACCCCAATTTCCAGGAAGCCACGCGTCACGTTGCGCAAACGTCGATTTCGCATGCGAAGGACTCACGCCACCGCGCATTCTTTCTCCATCCATTCAACATGATCTTCGGTCTGATGGCTAGTTTAAAGCAGCTCGTTACGCTTCGCAAATTTCTTCGTATCCGTATAACTACTACAACCATTAGGCAGCATTCGCAGGAGCGATCGAGAGCCTCCCTCCCGCATGCGAAGGACTCACGCCACCGCGCATTCTTTCTCCATCCATTCAACATGATCTTCGGTCTGATGGCTAGTTTAAAGCAGCTCGTTACGCTTCGCAAATTTCTTCGTATCCGTATAACTACTACAACCATTAGGCAGCATTCGCAGGAGCGATCGAGAGCCTCCCGCCCTCATTTTTTTTTATTCATTTTGTCGGGTATCGTTCGTTGCGTTTGGTCTGGGCGGACGTCACAAGATATCCGGTCAAGTTGATCGTTGATTCCGTTGCTCAGTTTTTTATTACAGAGCGTGAGCTGCCCTCTGACCGAACACGCTGAACTACCGTGCCGGCAACCCTCATGGAACTTGGAGTACAGGGTTTTTATTCACATATTTCCTCCCCCCTCCCCCCCCCCCCGGTAGCTGAAGGTCAGCGTGACGGATTGTCAATCCTCTGGGCCCGGGTTCGATTCCCGGCTGGGTCGGGGAATTTTCTCCGCCCAGGGAGTGGGGGTTGTGCTGTCCTCATCATCTTCTAATCATCCTCATCGACTGCAGGTCGCCAAAGTGGCGTCAATTTGACATTCACATAGTGAGTGCATAACAATCAAATTTCTGGGATGAAATAAGTTTTTTTGTGTCACCTATAAAATTAGTGCATGTCCACAAATCTGTCGATTTTAAAATCCACAACAAAAACACAGGGTGATTTCGCCACACAGAATCATGCAGCACGTAATTCTTCACCACGTTTCACGTTTTAATAACTTAATAAACTTTTCTTAAATGCGTTTACAGAGATCATAAGAACTAGATCTCTCGTAAACTTTATCAAATAGTGACCAAAATAACTCTCTGTCTCTCCCAGTGCAGCAAAACCAATAACGGATACCAATCGAGGTCCCAGCAAGAAAACAACGAAAATCGTAACAACCATCTGAGGATGGATTCGTACAAAATCCGAAACAGGTCATAGTTCGATCCAAATAAACCTTATTAAACCATACTTGTGGCTGGCTGCTGCATCACATTATAAAATTGTGGCATGACAAGTCTCGAAACTGACCAGCTCATTTATATGTAAAAAAAAAAAATGACAATTTTAGAGTCTTGCCTCATCCGTGGAAATTGTTTGCAGACGGCCATGACTGAAGCCTACATTTGCTTAAACATGCTTACAATTTCTACTCCCCCCCCTCCATTTTTATTCATTGTCAAATCTGTCATTTCGTGATGCATTTAGTAGTGTTCGTCTCTGTCTAATTCTGCGCAGTACTTTTCAATTAGCTACTCGATTTACTAATGTAATCTTTAGCGGTCTTCTTTAACACCGTATTTCAAAAAGTTTTATTCTTTCATTATTATTATTATTATTATTATTATTATTATTATTTATTTGGAAATAAGATCGGAGGAGTTCATTTGCCTTCCTTTGTGCCCATATTTTCTTCATTCTCTTCCCGTGGGTTTCTTTCTCTCTTCACACTGTGTTGTTCCAGCATTCTTCTATATCTTTTTCCTCTTGATCAACTTGCCACTGGTGAATTATGCACCTGAAGATTTCGCGGTTTTTGGCATCTGCTCGAGTGATTCATGATCGATTAAGAACAGTGTTGATCTCGCCAATACATTTCATCGAGTACGTTTTGGCTTTATTACTGTTGTCAAAGAGTTCTACTATTTGCTTTGAACGTCTGCCTCTGCTCAATCTTCTAATGTGCCCACTTAACGTGCGTTTTCTGATGTGACTATGAATATGTCATTACAATTACCTAGGAGGTGCGGTCCTATACAGTTAAGTAAAAGGCTGTTTGCTTTATGCCTGTATGTGTTTCGCTTCCTTTTTTTTATGAGTCTCATGGATAGTCTGTAACGCATGTTTGGTATGTACATATAATAAATAATTCATACAGAGTTTCCCTGGAGGGTATTCAGGGATATGACAGGAACGCTCATTTTAAGCAAGAAACCTCTGATGGGCATATGCCCTATTCCAAATAGTTTCCCAGACAGAACGCATTTAATGTACATCGTGTTTCCGGGCTAGTGGCGCGTACGTATGTGTTTTACCCACCCACCGTCTGTGACATTTCATTCTAGCCTAACCGGTCTCCTTGAGCCCACCCTACTTTGTTGCTTTCAAACTCTGCGCGGGAGTCTAAAACTAGCCATTTGAACGCGCAGTTGTCCTTGGTGTGTTATGAGTGAAGTAGACCGAGGAACTGACTGTGAGAGTACATCAGAGAGAAGCATCGGTTAGCTGTGTTTGCACACACGGTGGCTGAAATGCCACACATCTAATGAAGAACATGAAGGTATGGTGTATGTTTAGTGCATGTTTGCGGGTTATGCGATGGGTCTTCTCGTGCTGTGTCGAGGAACACTTTCGGCGCTTTCAGACACGTCGAATTCCTGATAGTATAGTGTCTACCGCTGCGTGAAACGGGTACTCTTCCAAGTTCCCAATTTCTTCTGAACCCGCAATTCAACAACTTGTGCAGAAACAGCAACACATGGTTGAGATGGTGCAGTGCAGTCCTACTGCCAGCAAACGGCGACTTTCTGCACGTGTTAGTGACCCGCGAATAACCGAAAAATACATGGGGAAAATTACTAACCATTTCACACACGGCGTGTCCACAACCATCACATTGGCGACAGTGCCACACAACTTGACTTTGGCACTGGTTAAATAAAAATCGCTACCTGCTTGCACTAATGCATTTCACTGACGAAGCTGCATCTACGTGGAATGGTATCTACGACACACGTAATGATCACCAACGGTCGCAGTAAAATCCATCCGATAATGTGGAAATCCGTTTCAAATTTCGTTTTTCAGTCAGTGTTTGGTGTGACATTACCAGAAACATGTTGATACATCCCGATCATTTTTGAAGAGCGAATGACGAGACAGAATTACTTGCAATCAATTCTATTTTATTTTTAATGCATACAGTGAACACCTTGAGGCCACGCAGACTGCATCTGTACTTCCAGCATGACAGAGGCCGCTGCCCCCCCTTCCCCTCCCTCCCCCCCCCCCCCCCAACGCACACACACATCTTAGCAGACGTGTGACGGAACATCCCAACCGCACTTACCCTAAACGCTGTATTGGTCCTGGAAGTACAGTTAACTGGCCACCACGATCATCAGACCTTACACCACGAGATTTTTGTTTATTGATTGGGTATAGACTCAGATACACTAACGAAAGCTGATCATGGCGAGGCGAGCTGCTTATCAGTCATTAGGGAGCGTGTAGAGACGTTGGGACGAGGTACGCAACATGTTCTCCCAAGAGTGCACAAATGGATTGAAGCTGACGGTGGATATTCGAACATTTATTGTGAACTATACAACAGCTCTAATTTGACCTGTATAGTAATGCTTAGAGGTGAATCTGTTAAAATATGTATTGTTCAATTGATACTTTGTAAAACGAATGTTGTAATAAGATACTGCAGCCGATGGTAGTCGTTATTCGCAACTGTGAATTCATTTGATGCGAATGTTGTAATGTTTTCTAACTACTGTACACATATTGAATAATACAGAAAACAAATAAGAATGTACATCAAATGTGTTCTACTTCAGAAACCATTCGAAATAGAGCATATGCCCGTACGAACTTTTTCGTTTCAAATGATCGTTCCTGTCTTATCTCTCAATATTAACAATTCCTCCTGGGGCATTGTGCGCAATAAATATAATAAGTAACATCGAAGGGACGGATGCAGGTATTCCAATTTATTACAGGTACTCTGTTTAAGGTTTACACAAGTATTGCTGTACTACAGTGGTTTCATTATTCTCTTATTGTTAGGTAAGAAACAACTGTTTGGAGCGCAAATGTCGTAAGTTTAAATAAGCATTTGTGTATTCTTACGACTTTTTTTATCTTGTTATCACATTAACTATGGGGATCCTTGTCCGCCGGCCGCTGTGGCCGAGCGGTTCTAGGCGCTTCAGTCCGGAACCACGCGGCTGCTACGATCGCAGGTTCGAAGCTTGCCTTGGTCATGGATGTGTGTGATGGCCTTAGGTTAGTTAGGTTTAAGTAGTTCTAAGTCTAGGGGACTGATGACCTCAGATGTTATGTCCCATAGCGCTTAGAGCCATATGAACCATTTGAAATACTTTGAGAACAGACTTTTCTAATGCTTAAATTTATATTTGATGATACCAGTTTATCTTTGTCAGAAATGCTTCTTTCTTTTCCAGTCTTCGTTTTACATTTTCCTTTCTGCGACACAAGTAACAAAACCCATGTACTTCTAGACCTATTAGTGTCTCATTCACTAATATAGTTCCTTGCAATTCTACTGCACTCCATTACTCTTGTTTCATTTTCATAAGACATCATCGTCAAATTGTGCCATTAAAAGAACTTACCCATTATATCCCAGGTTGCCGTTTCGGCCATTTAGCCATTTGAAATGGCGTGCATGGAAAATTTTGTGCTTCAGCAGTAGTCTGAATTGTAAAAGCATTTAACTAGCATGCAAAGTGTTTCAGGAGAATGGTAAATATTTATCACGATAAAGGATGACAGCCAAAACAGTTGCAGGATAAAAGTTTTATTAAAATTCTTGACCAAGGTTTCCTATAACAATCCGTATAACGCTCGTCAAATTTTTACTTGTTTGATACAGCTGGTTACGGAGCTAAGCTTTCATTTCGTGCAGCTGCTATAGGTTTATTCATCGACTATGTTTTTGGTTTGAAGTTCAAGCTGTGAAATTATGACTGAGTTCACATTTTCAATTTCTCAACTAATTATGATTGTGGGCCACTTCTGCGGAATCGTTTAAGCATGCCTCAAGTATTTACAAGTGATGAGTACGCCGATAAGGTATTTGTGTATGGGTGTGGTAATGGATTTATTATTGGTGCTATTATTAAATGAGGGCAGAGAAGAATATCTAGAAGAAGAAACAGTGGAAGAAAAGGACATGAAGATAATGAGAACCAGATTTTAGAAAGTGAAGAACTTCAGGCGTTGAGAACAGGAAAGAATGGTAAATCACCGGGACCAGGCAATATCAGTAAGTGTTAGGCGGTCTTTTCTGAAGGTATTTGTCTGGAGTGTAGCGTTGCATGGAAGTGAGACCTGGACGATGAACGGCTCAGGTAAGAAGAGAATATAAGCTTTTGAAATGGTGTGCTACAGAAGAATGCTGAAGATTAGGTGGATGTCTCAGGTAATAAAGGAGGGGGTACTGAACAGAGTTGGGGAGAAAAGAAATTTGTGGCGTAACTTGATTAAAAGAAGGGCTCGATTGATAGGACACATTATGAGACATCAAGGGATCACCGATTTAGTACGGGGGTGGGTTGGAGGAGGAGGGGGAGGTGGAGTGTGGGGGATAAAAACTGTAGAGGGAGACCAAGAAATGAATACAGTAAGCAGGTTCAAAAGCATGTAGATTGCAGTAGTTATTCGGAAATGAAGAGGATAGAACAGCGTGTAAAGCTGCATCAAACCAGTGGGGTACGTTAAAGGAGAATGTGTACCGTGATGTGCCTACAACCCCAGAGGATATGAAACAACGTATTGTGGCAGCCTGCGGCGACATTACACCAGATGTACTGCGGCGTGTACGACATTCATTACGCCAGAGATTGCAATTGTGTGCAGCAAATGATGGCCACCACATTGAACATCTATTGGCCAGACATGTCGGGACACACTCTATTCCACTCCGTAATTGAAAACGGAAACCACGTGTGTACGTGTACCTCAACCCTCATGGTAATGTACATGTGCGTCAGTGAAAAAGACCAATAAAAAGGTGTTAGCATGTGGACGTAACGTGCTGTTCCAGTCTCTTCTGTACCTAAGGTCCATCACTGTTCCCTTTGGATCCCTACGTAATTCGGTGCTCTCCGATACACACGATCGAACAGCGGAGGAGTGGTACTCAAGCGTCAACTTTAGGTTACAGTATCTCCGGATGTAATTACCATTTTACAATGCAACAAACGGCACTGATTACGTATTTGTTTATACGTTCAGATGTGCTAAAAAAACTAACGTGGTTCCATTTAAAAAAACCGTAGGTTTGTGTTAAAAAACATACTTCCGTGAATTTTTGTATGGTTTGTATTAAACAATTACACTAGCTCCTCTCCTCACGTTCGGTCTGTGGAATCGGTTCGTCAGTATTTCATGTGGTTTACGAAATATATCCAGCGGTAACGTTAGGTGACTCACCCTGTATATGTGTATATATATATATATATATATATATATATATATATATATATATATATATATATATCGTGATTTCTCGGGATTTAAGTTCTCTTCCTTTAGTATATTTTACTCCTTTTTAATTGAATTACCATTAGTAATTCTGGTTTTTTTACTGGTAACCAGCTCTGAAAATTTCAGGTCAATTCTCAGAGTGTGTCTGGCGAACTGTGCACGGCGATTAACAGAAGGCTGTCCCAGGAGTTTTATCTCCGCACACAATGATCGTACGACTGCAGGCGTTCCCCCTTATCTTTTCGAAGACCATGACTCAAAAGCTAAATAGCCGGTTGTGACTATTGTCTGTAGCCTTGGCTAGAAATAAAACGCGAGGCCGTGACGGTCCAGGAGGAAAGAAAGCACTGTGCAGCTAAGTGGGGATGACGCCAAACGTTGTTAGCTGTGGTGTCTGAAAACGGTAAGAACAGTGCCACTACAGAAAGAGGTCAACAGCTTATGCTGATAACAGTTCGATAAAGTTCTGTCATTAGTGTTCCTTGTATCTCCTTGGATTAAAATAATCTTTTATGAAATAGCATGGTTCGGGAAAGAGACTATCCAGTCGTTACGCTGGACTCTTACATTTTAGCTTTGTTCTGTCTTGCATTCAAATACGTGTGACACTGAGAATCGTGCAGCATTAATTTATTTAGTTCAAACTTGTAACGCTGTTTTCCCCATCTCCAGTCAGTCAGTGACCGTATTTGATATCAACTAAAACTTTCAGTGCGCTGTTCCAGTCATAATTTATTTTATTTCCAGTACGCGTTTCTAGAAAACCTCCATCATCAAGTAGATTTATGTTCAAAAAAATGGTTCAAATGGCTCTGAGCACTATGGGACTTAACATCTGTGGTCATCAGTCCCCTAGAACTTAGAACTACTTAAACCTAACTGACCTAAGGACATCACACACATCCATGCCCGAGGCAGGATTCGAACCTGCGACCGTAGATTTATGTGAATGACACGTATGTCTTGCGTCTACGACTTTGAGGTAACCTGCAGCACTGTCTAGTAGCAGAAGACAACACAAAACACTATTCTGGTATATGGTCCAAAGTTTTGTGAAGGTCTTTCCAAAGATGATCATAAATATACGTGTGTAGTTATCAGTAGTCCCAGTGGCGTTTCCATCACCTACATTTTCTATACAGTGGATTCAGAAAAGATGGCGTCTAGAATATAATAAGTGCAAACAACACATAAAATAATAATGCTGTCAACAGTGACAAAAACAAAACACTACTTTATTACAACTCGCAAAGTATTTTGGAGATCTTTGCAACCAAATATCTCCAAAGCACTCTCAGAGTTGTACTAAAATAGTGTTTTGGTTTTGTTTCTGTTGGCATTATTATTTTGAATGTTGTTTACACTTATTAGATTCTAGACGCCATCTTTGTTTAATTCAGTGTCTACAAAATGTATCTGATGTAGACACAACAAGAAAAAAGGAGAGCTTGACCACTGGCGGCATTTTTACTTTGATTTTTTCGTTCATCTTTGCAAAGACCTGCAAAAAAGCTTTGAGCCATGTAGCAAAACAGAGTTTTGTTTTTGTCTTCTGTTACTACACAGTGCAATAACTTACCCTAAAGTCGTACTCATACACGTTGTATTAACTCACGTAAATCCACTTGATGACTGAGGAAACGCATAACTGAAATAAAGCAAAATGCGACTGGTAGCAGTGAACTTGAAGTTTCAATTGATACCACTCTAGAAGTTGTTTTAGTCGCTGTCTGGTTGGCAAGAAATCGAGGTCACAAGTTTCTTTTGGCTATTCCATATGCAGATGAAGCCAAACACTGACGATTAGATCGTCCATAGCAACGGAACTATGGGAATATTAATTGTTACGTTTCATCCGCTGTACCAAGTAGCTCCAGCCCTTTTGTATATGATTATTAAGACCGTGTGATTTAGCAGGCCTTTCAAAGTGCGACAACTGTGAACACAGTTGTTGTCATCTTGCAGAACAACATACTGTCCACACTTCAACACCCGATCTTCTGCCACGTGTACTTGGAAGTACTAACCAACCTAAAAATATACTACTCGTAATAGCTATAATTATCAGTCTGTAAATGAGGTAAATACGTTGTTCAATACATTATCCTCCATCACCAACGAAAATTCCTAACACCATGTAAGTCGCACGCGCCCACGTTTTGTGTCTTAAATTCTGCAAGTATTGTCATAGCTATTAAAAATTCACAAGCACAAATCGTCAGAACTACCGGTATCTGATCGATTTCAAACTTTTTGATGACATTACAACAAAGACATATGGTTAATTTCAGGTTCAGTTCAGTTTCTTTTCACTTGAATCAACGAAACTAGTGCTTCCTCCTACATGTATGTGGCGAAAGGACCGCGAAGGTAAAAATTAGAAAGAATCGAGCTGACATGGATGATTACCTGCAGTCGTTCTTAGCACGAAACATTCACGACTGGGACAGGAAAAGGAGGAAATATTGGTACACAAGGTACCCTCCGCCACACACCAGACAAGACAGCGAGTTAATATAGCATCGTCATCCAGTTCTGAGCTATGTTGAAAGCTGAAATTAAATTGCGAAAATTGTACCGAACAGACAAACCGACAAGAAAGCGACGTAACAAAAGCGTGTTAAAATCAAGTACAACCGACTTCCACCCACAGATCACGTCAGCAATGACTTGCGTCCGCGATAGTGTGTCATAAATGACCACATGATACTGGTTCTGTTGCTTAATCTACACCACTGCAAAGCAACCACTAATCCCTTCTATGAGACTGATTGTGATTTTGTCTATTTATTTATTTATTTATTTATTTATTTACACGTCTGGTTCGTAAGACCAAATTGAGGAGCAAATCTCCAAGGTCATGGTACGTGCCGGTACATGAAATTACAACATAAAAGTAATAACAGATAAAAATAAAATGTTTATGGACTCAAGAAACGACAAGCCATAAACTTAAGTAAACAAAATCAACAATATAACATAGAATCAGTTAATTTTTCAAGGAACTCTTCGACAGAATAGAAGAAGTGACCCATGAGGAAACTCCTGACTTTCGATTTGAAAGCGCGTTGATTACTGCTAATATTGTTGAATTTTTTGATAGCTTACTGAAAGTGGATGCAGCAGTATACTGCACACCTTTCTGCGCAAGAGTTAAGGAACTGCGATCTAAATGCAGACTGGATTTCTGCCGCGTATTTACTGAGTGAAAGCCGCTAATTCTTGGGAATAAGCTGCTATTGTTAACAAGAAACGACAGTAAAGAATGAGAGGGCAATGTCAAGATACCCAAACTAATGAACAGAGGTCGACAAGAGGTTCGCAAACGTACACCACTTATTGCCCGAACTGTCCGTTTCCGAGCCAAAAATATCCTTTTAGAATCCGAGGAGTTACCAGAAATATAATACCATACGACATAAGCGAATGAAAATAAGCAAAGTAGATTAATTTTCCTGGCGAATGATCACTTACTTCAGATACCATTCGAATAGTAAAAATTGCAGCATTAAGTCCTTGAAGAAGATCCTGAACGTGAGCTTTACACCACAGTTTACTATCTATCTCAACACCCAGAAATTTGAACTGTTCAGTTTCACTAATCATATGCCAAATCTGTGAAATTAAAACGTCGGTTTTTGTTGACCTGTGTGATAGAAACTGTGAAAACTGAGTCTTACTGTGATTTAGCTTTAGTTTATTTTTCTACAAGCCATGAACTGTACTGTTTGAAACGGAGCCAATGTTACACACAACACCCTTTAGTACCAAGCTAGTATCATCAGCAAACAGAAATGTCTTAGAGTTACCTGTAATAGTAGAGGGCATATAATTTGTATAAACAAGGAACAGGAGCGGCCCCAACACTGGTCCTTGGGGCACCCCACTTGACTGTGCCCCTCTCAGACCCCACATCACATCCATTCTCAACACTGTGAATACTGACCTTTTGCTGCCTGTTGCTAAAGTAAGAGGTGAACCAATTGTGAGCTACTTCGCATATTCCGTAATGGTCCTACTTCTGGAGCAATATTTTATGATCAACACAATCAAATGCCTTAGTTAAACAAAAAATATGCCTAGCGTTCGAAACATTTTGTTAATCCATCCAGTACCTCTCAGAGAAAAGTGAATATAGCAGCTGTTAAACGACGTCTAAAGCCTAAATGTACATTTGACAGCAAATTATGTGATATAAAATAATTATCCTTGCATGCACAGCCTTTTCAATAACTTTAGACCGAGCGAGGTGGCGCAGTGGTTAGCACACTGGACTCGCATTCGGGAGGACGACGGTTCAATCCCGTCTCCGGCCATCCTGATTTAGGTTTTCCGTGATTTCCCTAAATCGTTTCAGGCAAATGCCGGGATGGTTCCTTTGAAAGGGCACGGCCGATTTCCTTCCCAATCCTTCCCTAACCCGAGCTTGCGCTCCGTCTCTAATGATCTCGTTGTCGACGGGACGTTAAACACTACCCACCACCACCACCAATAACTTTAGAAAACACTGACGGCATAGAAATTAGCCTACAAGTGTCTACATTATCCCTTTTTTTCCTTTTTATAAAGCGGCTTTACTACTGAGTACTTTAATCGTTCATAAACCTACCATTCTTAAAGGAAAAATCACAAATATGGCTAAGTACAGAGCTAACATGTGCAGCACAGCACTTAAATATATTTTGATAGGCACTCCATCATATCCATGAGAGTTCTTGGTCTTCAGAGATTTAATTATTGACTCAATCTCCCCTTTGTCAGTATGACAGAGGAAGATTTCAGACATCAGTCTCGTTTTCCAGGACATCATTATTTCAGCCGAATCAAGGTCAGTGATTCACCACTGTGGGATTAAAAAAATGGTCCCGATAACGCCAGAGAGCTTTGTGTAGTTGGGTGACATCGAACGACAAGAGTAGCTAATAACGTTAAATTAATGATGATAGTGGTCATGATGATTACAACGGAACGACAGACGTCGAGCTGCAACACATCCAACAGAAGCCTACGGAAATATGAATGTGCGGCCATTCAGTTACGATGAAAAAGGGGAGTAATTGGTTTCAAAATAGACGGGAGGCCTGAAAAGAGGATCGCAGTGTAATTAGCGTCCGACGTTACTGTAACTGCGCGGAAGCGGACAGCATTTGATTGCAGTGGGGCCGCGGACGTGAACAAATGGACGCTAGTGTACTGGCGGACAGAAAGGCAGGCGGGCAGGCACATTTGCAGAGTCACGGCGCAGACAAAGGCTCACCTCTGCGCTGCGCTGCGTGACGTGACGTGACGTGACGGGCCAGGACGTGCCAGCGCACGCATGCGGCGCGCATCGCCTCCCCGGCAGATAGCGGCTTCCCAGAAGCGCGAGCGGGCCAGACGCGGCGGAGCCGGTGCCGCGTGTGTCTGTCGCAACAGCGCCCGGGCCTGCCCACGCGAGACAGTGGGACGCGCTTCTGATGTCAAACGCTGTGCTCAAAAGCGCTGCTGTACCAGGGCGGGGCTAGACGTGGCAAGTGATCTGGCGCGCGGAGGGGATGAAATAGTGGACAAAAATACGCAACCACATTGCCACTTAACCCTTCGTTGCCTGCGTGGATGACACTCGCCATCCACATGACTTTCCCGCTCAACTTTCTCTGATAGGGCTGGATTCAGTATGCGCCATTTTCAGTACCTTTCTGTTAACTTGGTTCAAATGGCTCTGAGAATTATGGGACTTAACTTCTGAGGTCATCCGTCCCCTAGAACTTTGAACTACTTAAACCTAACTAACCTAAGGACATCATACAAATTCATGCCCGAGGCAGGATCGAACCTGCGACCGTAGCGGTCACGCGGTTCCAGACTGTAGCGCCTAGAACCGCTCGGCCACCTCGGCCGGCTTCTGTTAACTCTCCGGCAGTTACTTCCAATTATTGTTGTGTTTCAGTTACGAATGATACACTGTTTATGAAACATTATCATAGTCTGGAGGACACTTGCCATCCGCGCGAGCTCTGCGGCCACAATCGGAAACAAAGTACACTACTGGCCATTAAAATTGCTACACCACGAAGATGACGTGCTACAGACGCGAAATTTAACCGACAGGAAGAAGATGCTGTGATGTGCAAATGATTAGTTTCACAGAGCATTCACACAAGGTTGGCGCCGGTGGCGACACCTACAACGTGCTGACACGAGGAAAGTTTCCAACCGATTTCTCATACACAAACAGCAGTTGACCGGCGTTGCCAGGTGAAACGTTGTTGTGGTGCCTCGTGTAAGGAGGAGAAACGCGTACCATCACGTTTCCGTCTTTGATAAAGGTCGGATTGTAGCCTATCGCGATATTGCTGCTCGCGTTGGTCGAGATCCAATGACTGTTAGCAGAATATGGAATTGGTGGGTTCAGGAGGGCAATACGGAACGCCGTGCTAGATCCCAACGGCCTCGTATTACGAGTAGTCGAGATGACAGGCATCTTATCCGCATGGCTGTAACGGATCTTGCAGCCACGTCTCGATCCCTGAGTCAACAGATGGGGACGTTTGCAAGACAACAACCATCTGCACGAACAGTTCAACGACGTTTGCAGCAGCATGGACTATCAGCTCGGAGACCGTGGCTGCGGTTACCCTTGACGCTGCATCACAGACAGGAGCGCCTGCGATGGTGTACTTAACGACGAATCTGGGTGCACGAATGGCAAAACGTCATTTTTACGGATGAATACAGGTTCTGTTTACAGCATCATGATGGTCGCATCCGTGTTTGGCGACATCGCGGTGAACGCACATTGGAAGCGTGTATTCGTCATCACTATACTGGCGTATCACCCGGCGTGATGGTATGGGGTGTCATTGGTTACACGTCTCGGTCACCTCTTGTTCGCATTGACGGAACTTTGAACAGTAGACGTTACATTTCAGAAGTGTTATGACACGAGGCTCTACTCTTCATTCGATCCCTGCGACACCCTACATTTCAGCAGGATAATGCACGACCGCATGTTGCAGGCCCTTTACGGGCCTTTCTGGATACAGAAAATGTTCGACTGCTGTCCTGGCCAGCACATTCTCCAGATCTCTCACCAATTGAAAACGTCTGGTCAATGGTGGCCGAGCAACTGGTTCCTCACAACACGCCAGTCACTACTCTCGATGAACTGTGATATCGTGTTGAAGCTGTATGGGCAGCTGTACCTGTACACGCCATCCAAGTTCTGTTAGACTCAATGCCCAGGGGTATGAAGGCCGTTATTACGGCCAGAGGTGGTTGTTCTGGATACTGACTTCTCAGGATCTATGCACCTAAACTGCGTGAAAATGCAATCACATGTCAGTTCTAATATAATATATTTGTGCAATGAATACCCGTTTATCATCTGCATTTGTTCTTGATGTAGCAATTTTAATGGCCAGTAGTGTAAGTTTGTATTACTTTATTGCTTTCCTAGATTCAATCGATCTTTCATGTGCATAAATTTAGACGTATTGAAACTCATTGCAGTGTCCTTCCGTGTTACCTAGTATTCTCTTTATTTTTAAATTGTGGGAGAAACGTCAAAGGCAAAAAACCTCGGGCAGAGTTTAGGAGAGATCCTAATGTATGGGTGGAATGGTTCAGTGAACTGAGTGATGAAGATGCTGATTCACAGAGAATGTGGATTCTGTTCATGAAAGCAGTAATGATTGAGGAACAGAACAAGAAGTGTCAGAAAATGATGAATATGAATCACAGGAGGAAGTAACTTAAGAGGATGCATTTTTTAGGGAAAGATGGAGAAACTAAACAGAGAGAAAATAAATATCCTACCAGTGTTAGAAGCAGATCTTTTAATTTTATTACGCATTTGCTTAGATCAAAAAATCAAGCTCGTATAAAAGAGACAGAAAGAGAAATTCTGAATTTGTTCTTGGATGAAAACATAATTAGCATTATCGAAACATGCACCAATATATACATCAATGAAGTTCGTGGTAATTTCTCTATGGAAAGGGACACTAAAGAGACATATGCGATAGAGATCAGAGCTTTCATTGGTTTGTTATATCTATGTGGATGTTTGAGAGTATATCGAAATTGTGGGATAACTCAAAGGGAAACCGACTTGAATCATGTTATTTATGCATAAGTGAAAACCGATTCAGGTTTCTGTTGAGATGTCTGAGGTTTGATAATATCCGTGATAGAGGTGTTCGCAGGGAGACTGACAAGTTGGCTGCTATCAGAGCTCTCAGAAATGTACTTGAACTATTCACGAACAATTGCCAAAAAATATTTTTCACCTAGTGAATATCTTACTGTTGACGAACAGCTTTTGGCATTTAGAGGAAACTATCCGTTCAGGCAATATATTCCTAGCAAACCAGCAAAGTATGGGTTAAAAGTGCTTGCTTCGGTTGATGTAAAAACAGCTTACACTTTGAATTTAGAACCGTACGTCGGTAAGCAACAAGAGGGACCATGTAATTCCAGTAATTCAGCTGAAGATATTGTTCTTCGAATGGTAAAACTGTTTCAAGCGTTAGAACATATTATACTGTGTACAAATATTAAATGTATTACTGTACATTGAGATTTAATAAAAAATCATAAAACCAGCCATAAAGACCGTTCAAGGTGTACAAATAGACCGCTTCCTTTGTGGATCACACCAGTCGTCCCCGCGAGTGATCATGTCACGAATTTTCGAGTGAGTAACGGAGGGCGATGTTCTTGAGGACAATATTATAGAAATGGAAGAGAATTTAGATGAAGATGAAATGGGAGATATGATACTGCGTGAAGAGTTTGACAGAGCACTGAAAGACCTAAGTCGAAACAAAGCCCCGGGAGCAGACAACATCCCATTAGAACTAATGACAGCCTTGGGAGCGCCAGGCCTAATAAAACTCTACCATATAGTGAGCAATATGTATGAGACAGGCGAAATACCCTCAGACTTCAAGAAGAATATAGTAGTTCCTATCCCAAAGAAAGGAGGTGTTGACAGATGTGAAAATTACCGAACTATCAGTTTAATAAGCCACGGCAGCAAAATACTAACACGAATTCTTTACAGAAGAATGGAAGAACTGGTAGAAGCCGACCTCGGGGAAGATCAGTTTGGATTCCGCAGAAATGTTGGAACACGTGAGGCTATACTGACTCTACGACTTATCTTAGAAAATAGATTAAGGAAAGGCAAACCTACGTTTCTAGCATTTGTAGACTTAGAGAAAGCTTTAGACAACGTTGACTGGAATACGCTCTTTCAAATTCTGAAGGTGGTAGGGATAAAATACAGGGAGAGAAAGACTATTTACAAATTGTACAAAAAAACAGATGGCAGTTATAAGAGTCGAGGGATATGAAAGGGAAGCAGTGGTTGGGAAGGGAGTGAGGCAGGGTTGTAGCCTCTCCACGATGTTATTCAATCTGTATATTGAGCAAGCAGTGACGGAATCAAAAGAAAAATTCGGAGTAGGTATTAAAATCCATGGAGAAGAAATAAAAACTTTGAGGTTCGCCGATGACATTGTAATTCTGTCAGAGACAGCAAAGGACTTGGAAGAGCAGTTGAACGGAATGGACAGTGTCTTGAAAGAAGGGTATAAGATTAACATCAACAAAAACAAAACGAGGATAATGGAATGTAGTCGAATTAAGTCGGGTGATGCCGAGGGGCCGGCCATTGTGGCCGAGTGGTTCTAGGCGCTTCAGTCTGGAACCGCGCTGCTGCTACGGTCGCAGGTTCGAATCCTGCCTCGGGCATGGATGTGTGTGCTGTCCTTAGGTTAATTAGGTCTAGGGGACTGATGACCTCAGATGTTAAGACCCATAGTGCTTAGAGCCATTTGAACCATTTTTTGATGCCGAGGGAATTAGATTAGAAAATGAGACGCTTAAAGTAGTAAAGGAGTTTTGCTATTTGGGGAGCAAAATAACCGATGATGGTCGAAGTAGAGAGGATATAAAATGTAGACTGGCAATGGCAAGGAAAGCGTTTCTGAAGAAGAGAAAGTTGTTAACATCGAGTATAGATTTAAGTGTCAGGAAGTCGTTTCTGAAAGTATTTGTATGGAGTGTAGCCTTGTATGGAAGTGAAAAGTGGACGATAAATAGTTTAGACAAGAAGAGAACAGAAGCTTTCGAAATGTGGTGCTACAGAAGAATGCTGAAGATTAGAAGGGTAGATCACATAACTAATGAGGAGGTATTGAATAGAATTGGAGAGAAGAGAAATTTGTGGCACAACTTGACTAGAAGAAGGGATCGATTGGTAGGGCATACTCTCAGACATCAAGGGATCACCAATTTAGTATTGGAGTGGAGCGTGGAGGGTAAGAATCGTAGAGGGAGACCAAGAGATGAATACACTAAACAGATTCAGAAGTATGTACGTTGCAGTAGGTACTGGGAGATGAAGAAGCTTGCAGTGGAAAGAGTAGCACGGAGAGCTGCATCAAACCAGTCTCTGGACTGAAGACCACAACAACAACATAGGGTTAATACGGCGTAAGAAAACAGCTGTCATTCACAACAGCTTCCAGTCGTCTCGTAGTGGTTAAATACAAGTCTTGTATGGTATTCAATGGAATCTCATACCATTCCTCCTTTAAAATAGTGACAGTTTAAGATAACGGTGATGGGGGTCGATAGCGATCACGCGCCCTACTCTCCGAAGTAGACCACACAGGTTCTACAATGGCTCAAATGGCTCTGAGCACTATGGGACTCAACTGCTATGGTCATCAGTCCCCTAGAACTTAGAACTACTTAAACCTAACTAACCTAAGGACATCACACACATCCATGCCCGAGGCAGGATTCGAACCCGCGACCGTAGCAGTCGCACGGTTCCGGACTGCGCGCCTAGAACCGCGAGACCACCGCGGCCGGCAAGGTTCTACAATGTTGAGATCTGTTGTCTGTGTTGGCTCTCCGAGATGATGTAATTCATCCTCGTCTTCCCAAAGGCAGCCTTATACGATGCGAGCTGTATGTACAGAAGCCCTGTCGTCTGGATCATAGCATCACCTCTGTGCAACGAACACGGTACCATGCGATGTACCTGATCAGCCGAAACGTTCACATAATCCTTGGCAGTAATACGGCCTGGCATGGTAACCATACGCCCAAGAAATACCGCGAGATAGCTGCACAAATTATCACCGTACACAGTCCGTGTTTCAGTTTTGGGACTTAAACTTGACCAGAAATTGGAAACAAGACTCATCCGACCAAATGACATTCTTCCATTGCTCCAGAGCCCAGGTTTTATGGCTTCGGCACCGTTTTATCCTGTTACGGGCGTATGTATCACTGATGAGTGGTTTTAGACTTGCAGCTCGCCCTGCCATTCCCAGCTTATGGAGCTCGCTTCGAGTTGTTTTGGTGGTGGCAGCATTCACGAGTTCGACAAGCAGTTCTGCAGTGACTTTTGTAGCTGTCGTCAACACACACTTCCGTCCGCGTTGTGACTTAAGTGATGATGTCCTTCCGCTTTCCATGTGTGCAGTATTAATCTTCGCTATCGTGCCTCTTGAAACATTCAAAACTTTTTCTATCTCGGCTACAGAAGCACCTACCAAAGGACCACCAACAATTTTCCAGTTCCGTCATAATGCACTCACAACTACACAGAACTTCGCTTCCCACGCCCGGGTTCCCGGGTTCGATTCCCGGTGGGGTCAGGGATTTTCTCTGCCTCGCGATGACTGGGTGTTGTGTGCTGTCCTTAGGTTAGTTAGGTTTAAGTAGTTCTAAGTTCTAGGGGACAGATGACCAAAGATGTTAAGTCCCATAGTGCTCAGAGCCACTACACAGAACACTGGTCTGAGCACGATTAACATGTGTTTCCCGGGGTATGTCCGTGTTTTTGACCAAACCGTGTGGCTCCCTTACAAAACAAAGACAGTCTACTGGTCTGACGCGACTTAACTGACAAGCGAACCACACCACAATCGGATTTTTGTAACTTTTTATACTTATGACACACGAAGTTCAGAACCCGAACCGAGCGAGGTGGCTCACTGGACTCGCATTCGGAAGGACAATGGTTCAATCCCGCGTCCGGCCATCCTGATTTCAAAAAAAAATGTTCAAATGTGTGTGAAATCTTATAGGACTTAACTGCTAGGGTTATCAAAAAATGGCTCTGAGCAGTATGGGACATAACTTCTGAGGTCATCAGTCCCCTAGAGCTTCGAACTACTTAAACCTAACTAACCTAAGGACATCACACACATCCATGCCCGAGGCTGGATTCGAACCTGCGACCGTAGCGGTCGCGCGGTTCCAGACTGTAGCGCCTAGAACCGTTCGGCCACCCCGGCCGGCGCTAAGGTCATCAGTCCCTAAGCTTACTCAGTACTTAACCGAAAGTATCCTGAGGACAAACACACACATCCATGCCCGAGGGAGTACTCGAACCTCCGCCAGGACCAGCCGCACAGCCCAGAACTGCAGCGCCTTAGACCATCCTGATTAGATTTTCCGTGATGGTTCCTTTGAAAGGGCACGGGCGACTTCCCTCCCCGTCCTCCCCTAATCCGATGAGACCGATGACCTCGCTGTCTGGTCTCCTCCCCCAAACAACCCAACCCAGAACCCGAATATCAAAGCCACAAAGCAATTAAATGTGACTCTAAAAATTCTCTAGAAAATCGTCTTTGAAGTTATCCAACCGACATCAATAAATTCACTAAAAGCTTGAATAAATTTCGACCAACTCGGTTCCTCTATTAGAAAAAAAAATACAAATAACAAAATTCGGTAGTGCCCGAGACGTAATCTAAGGACGCTTGTTCGAGTCTCGTTTCTTTCATGAAGTTGTTTTGTTCAGTTCGAATGCCTACGTCGTTTAAATATAAAAATCTTCAAATATATGCTAATTAACACACATTTAATTTTCACTTTTATAAAAAAAATGCACGTCTTCTTATTTCTAATAACACACTGCTCGCGAATTTCAAGATTTCATTGCAAAAATTTATTTTTAATAATCATTCTATAAAAGATTGTTATTAAAGATTGTTTAATTTAAAGAAAAACACCACAAATACAATTTTTTGGGTAGAATGAAAAAACGATGGGTTGGAAATAAAATACGCTTTATTTGGACAGTACCCATAGTTATATACCACAGATGAGGTATCACACAAAGATTTCCTTTGTACCAAAAAGTTTCATAACAAAGTTACATAATAACATATATAAACTAATTCCAAATTTCAGAAAATGTAAGACCATATTACGCCATACAGATTATAGTCTACACTTGAATACATTAAAAGAATTTCAAACAAAAGAAATGAAAAATATGAGAATTTAAGAAACTGTAGCCCAGTAATTGCCAATCGCAACGGCTTCAGAGCTTCCCGACATCTGGTTATCAGTTGTACATCTTGCAGTAAATATTCTACATTGGTAAAAGTGCTCCATAATCTGCTGAACTCCACAGTCACAAAATGTCGATGATGTACAGCATTTCTGCAAATTGTCTTTTGACCTTACGACCCCAGTTCTGAGCCTGTTTGGAATTTTCCACGTGGGCCATTCTTCGACGAAATTACCAGCTAGATTTTCTGATAGTGTTATCCACTGGTGTCCAGATCTCATCTTCAATATAGATAATCGGGAACACGTCTTGTTGGACAGTGTTACCTGTTGTCCTCACGAAAATTTTCCTAGACGTCAGTTGTGGGGGAGGAGGATGCCGACCATGCATAACGTATGCATATCGGAGGTACATACCTTATGCCTTTCTCTGCGTGTACCTACTCACGCTCGGTGACTGTAGGGGCAATACCATCAGAATGGTATAGTTTATTCGACGGCGTAGTTTTCAGATGTCCAGAAATTAAACCACACGACTCATTAACAACAATATCCGCTTGCATAGAGGTTTGAATGAAAAGTAATGCCTCCACCTTCGCTAATTGGGTTTGGATGGAAATATTTTAACAAATCAAACGCAGAAATAATCCTTAGAATGTTATCTTTAATTACCAATATTCGCTGTTCCACATGATCACCAGCCAATGGGATACATTTCTGCCAACGATGAACAAGTTTTCTGAAGTCATCAAGGAAGAAGTCGACACTCTGTTTCCGGAAACACAGTCTCTCAGTTCTCTCAACGTCTTCATCAGAAGTGTAATGATGTCTCCGCAGATCGTCTTTCATTATCGGGAAAGATGGAAGTCAGACGGTGCTAAATTTGGACTGTATGGAGAATGCTGTACGGTGGTGAGATTCGGTCTCTGAAGTTCTGTTGTGGTGGCACGTGAACTGTTTGGTTTGGCATTGTCATGCTGCAGGAAATGTGACGCACACGTTCTTGTGAGATGCCGATTGTGCTTGCAGTTTCTCTCTGAGTGATACGGCGATCGTCCTGAATCAATCTGTCAACATTTTGCTTGTGAAACTCGCTAGTTGCTGTCACAGCACGTCCAACTGTTTGTTTGTTACGCAGGCCTCAACGTCTTTAAACTTACTCGCAAACAACGTACAGTACTCACATCAACACAATCACCATAAACTGCTTTCATTCTCTGATGAATCTCCTTTTGGGTGACGCCGTCTGCTGTCAAGAACTCAATGACTGCACGTTGCTTAAATCGCATTGACCAACCGTCTGCGTAGGGTTCCATACTTTACACTGTAACAACGCAATCGTTCAGTTCTAAGGCTTCCCGCTAACTGCTGCTGTAGAGAAGAGGCTACGGAAGAAGCCAATTCCTGTCACAAACCAATGCTGCCAACTGTTGAGGAGTTACGAAGGTGTAGGCATTACTTTTCAGTCAACCCTCGGATATCAAAGAAGGCTAGCATATTCATCTGCAGCGTACTGTCAAAGTTTCGACAAACATTGTTAAGCGAGGAATCAGGGAATATACTACAACGACCTATGTATCGCTCCCGTAATGAGCACGAATATAATCTTGAACTAATTAGGGCGTGCTCAGAGCATTTAAGGAATTATTCTTCTCGTGTTGCATGCGTGAATCGAACGGAAGAGCCCGCAATACGTGGTACAATGGGAAGTATTCATGCCGTTTATTACCCGACCACAATATTATTGCATTTGGCCTTCCGTGGCCGTTCCCGTAACATGCGATGACGTTGTAGTAAACAAACACAGTGGTGAACAAGGAATACACATCGCGTTGTGAATGATTTCGAGATAGTTGTGCACATATTATCAAGTGGTTCACCGAGTGCTTGTGAAATATCACGATAACAGTAACGCAAACCGATTGAGGCGGTCTACCCCCAGGTGCAATAACTCTGTGATCGACTAATACAGTTGTCTGCACAAAAAAACAATGTGGTAAGCTTCTGTGGACCGAACTGCTGAGGTCATCAGTCCCTAGACTTACACACCACTTAATCTTAACTTAAAGTAACTGACGCTAAGGATAAAACACACACACACACACACACACACACACACACACACACACACACCCATGGCCGAGGGAGGACTCGACCGTCCGACGGAGGGTTGTTTGCACAATGACATTTCGTCTCCTTTGTGCGAACCGACCGACATGGGACCCGGAAACAAAGACCGTGTGAAACGAGCTCAATCTGTCGATCCACGACAAACAAGAGCATTAGAAACTGGCGCAGAGCCGGATGCCGTGAGTATTGCCTTCCGGAAGGCGTTCGATACCGTTCCGCACCGCCGCCTACTGAACAAAATACGAGATCAACTTGCGATTAGACTGCAGAGCTTCTAGCAAACAAAACACAGCATACAAAATTACTGACGTTTTCGTGTCCGCTTGTTGACATTTGGCTGTTGGTTTCTGTCTTCGGTTCTTCGACCGACACATCGGGAATGCACCATGTACTCCGTGCATATGGAATGACTGGAGGATCAATCAACACCGAACATAAACGAAACTGCAGGCTGCTGCTGGGTGGGGAAATTGGCCGTGGCAGAGCACGCGCTGTGTGAGACTGACCACACAATAAAATCCGCTCACACGGAAGTTCTTGCTATGGAGGAAAGCTACCACGTCCGCTCGTTCAGGAAACCCACAAACACGACAACAGATTCCATAAAAAAGATTTGCATTTCCGTGCTGTAGCGAACGACCGCTGCAGATAACAAGGGGAGATTCACGCAACGCAAACACATCTGGAATGAACTTTGCTTCGCTTGCAGCGACAAATTATAGTTACTCTGCGATTTAATAAAGTATACTGTCTTAAATCTCCGGTGAAGATTTGTTCCAGTGAGAAAAAAAAAAAGTCGCTGGGAGGCGCTTGAACGCCGTTTTGGCCGAAATTAAGCCCAGCTGGGTAGCGTACTTGTAGAAGCAGGAAGACAGGCCAGCAGAAGTTCGTCGTACAGCAGCGAGAACCTCCAGCTGCCAGGACGCAGAGCTGGTGCAAATTGTACGTGGACAGACGGACGGCCGGGCGGCGTGGTAGGGGTCGCGGCCGCCGCGGCGCTGCGAGCGCTCACCTTGACGTGAGTCAGGCGGCGGCGGCAGGTAGCGCTGCTGCATTAGCTGCAGCTGATCAGTCAGCTGTGCGCGTGACGCAACGGCCCGGGGCAGCGCGGCTCTCTAGGGGTCGACGATCCGCCTGGGCTGGCCTCGGGACAGCGCCAGCTGCTGACTCGCGGTCAGCTGGTGCAGCAACCAGCAGCTCAGCTGGCGGCACGCGCGTGCGAACTAGCGCACGCCCCCCCCCCCCCCCCCCCTGCCCCATCGGATGCGTGACTATGCGCCATCACGCTGCCACTTTAACTACCCGCGCATTTTGCGTGTTCACACTTAACACGTCTACACCATTACGTCAACTTCTTATCTAAACGTTGCCGATTACCACTGAGCAATACAGTTAGTTTCCTTCAGGATATGCTGTACAATACTATATTTATTTATTACGTTGCGAGGAACACAATGAATTTGAATTTCATGGAGTGGCTATACATCCGCAATGTTCGAAGCAAACTGAATTACCGTCTACCATTTTATCTCTAGTCAAGGGCGTCGTTTGCTGTCAGCCCTCTTGAAACTGACGCTGATTTTCTTAAAATAGCTCACGCTAGCTTTCTTTTTTCTCAAAAATAGTAAAGAGTGCTGATACTTGTGTACACCGACAGTAACGAGGACTGTTCTAGTCGAAATACGGATAGTTCTCGATGTAGATAGAACTGCAAGACGACTCAAAACATTTTCGTTCACTTACGATAACTTCTTGTTGCTCTCAAACTGATCGAAAAACAATGCAAAATGAGCACGTAACACGGAATTTTATGAAGTAAACTTCGAAATGTGTTGTTGTTAGCTAACAGAAACGGTATTTTGTTTGTATGAAAATATGTAAAAGCAGTATAATTATTAATTTGTTTTCCATCAGTCGTCTGACAGGTTTGATGCGGCCCGCCTGTGCTAACCTCTTTGTCTCAGAGTAGCACCTACGTTCTCAATTATTTGCTGGATGTATTCGAATCTCTGTCTTTCTCTACAGTTTTTGCCCTCTACAGCTCCCTATAGTACCATGGAAGTCATTCCCTCATGTCTTGACAGATGTCCCTTCTCCTTATCAGTGTTTTCCACTTATTCCTTTCCTCTCCGATTCTGCGTAGGACCTCCTCATTCCTTATCTTATAATTTTCAACATTCGTCTGTAGCACCACATCTCAAATGCTTCGATCCTCTTCTGTTCCGGTTTTCCCACAGTCCATGTTTCAGTACCATACAATGCTGTACTCCAGACGTACACTCTCAGAAATTTCTTCCTCAAATTAAGGCCGATATTTGATATTAGTAGACTTTTGATGTCCTCCTTGCTCCAGCCATCAATGGTTATTTTACTGCCTAGGTAGCAGAATACCTTCATCGACGCCGTGACCATGAATCCTGATGTTAAATGTCTCACTGTTCTCATTTCTACTACTTCTCATTACCTTCGTCTTTCTTCGATTTTCTCTCAATCCTACTGTGCACTCACATTAGGGTGTTCATTCCGTTCAGCAGATCATGTAATTCTTCTTCACTTTCACTCAGGATAGCAATGGTTCAAATGGCTCTGAGCACTATGGGACTCAACTGCTGAGGTCATTAGTCCCCTAGAACTTAGAACTAGTTAAACCTAACTAACCTAAGGACATCACAAACATCCACGCCCGAGGCAGGATTCGAACCTGCGACCGTAGCGGTCTTGCGGTTCCAGACTGCAGCGCCTTTAACCGCACGGCCACTTCGGCCGGCTAGGATAGCAATGTCATCAGCGAATCGAATTACTGATAAGCTTTCACCTTGAATTTTAATTCCACTATGTGATATTCGCTATTTTTGACTTCATTAAGACAGCAAATACGAGTAGTTAATACTTTCAGCCAGAAGGCGGGTACTTGTTTGTAAATAATGATTAATGTATAATGAGGCGTCGCATGGCGACGGTGGAATTTTCTAAATAATGTAATTCGTCGTCTTTGGGCGGCAATATAAACAGAAAAATACGGATAGATATGCGATCCTTCACTATTTTGTTCGCTGGAGAACAAATGAAGCCTTGAGCGCTAAAAAGACTTGTACTGTTTTTCTTAAGTAAAACGGACGCAGATTTGTGGCGGTCTGATCTAATTTTTTTTTACTAAATAAATAAAAACGTGTTTCGTCTAAGTTTGAGTGAAGTGTAAGAAGAACTGTTATAACTTACAGTGACGACGCACGGGTGACTCAAAAGGACAGTGGCTATATAAAAGAGCGCTCAATGGATATGATACGGACATAAAAATCTACCGTCATTGTAGTACTAAGCTTAAGGTACGATATATGTTTTAGTTATAATAAATATTTGTTCTGGGAATACTGAATCATTTAGCAGTGCTCATTCCTATTATCTCCTCAGTATTATTTTCATTTTAATTATGCATTTTGCTAATATTACAGACACCAAGATCAGCAGTCCAATGTGCGTGTTACATTGATAAAAAGAAAACTGTTTTATCGTCTTCGTGCATCAGCTTTAATATTGAATTTCCCTTTTATGTGATGTTACAGTTGTTTTTGCGCCCTTAAGAACTTTCTGGTCCCTTAGGAAATTGTTTTGTCATAACAATAACTTCACAACCGGGTATAATCGTATCTACGATCATGAAGTAATTAGAAAGACGATAACGCAATTTCTTAATCAATAGCACGCTAGTTGTGACTGCCTCAAGCCACGTGAAACTGCAAGTAAAAACTATTCACATCTCATAATGCAATACTTTATGACAATGGTCAATCCATGATTCTTACGCCAATTTTGATTGATAAAACAGTAAGCTAAATCTCAATTTCCAACTTTCCATTGAATAACAACATCACTTTTATTTTGTAACATCACAACTCCTGAAACTTTCTTTCATTTCCATCATTGCTTCCTCGATGTTCAGGGTGAAAGGCTAGATCCTTGTCTTACCACTTTTTAATACGAGCACTTCGTTCTTGGTCGTCCACTCTTATTATTCCCTCTTGGTTGTTATACATATTGTATATTACCCGTCTCTCCCTATAGCTTGCCCCTACGTTTTTCAGAATTTCGAACATTTTGCACCATTTCACACTGTCGAATGCTTTTTCCAGGTCGACAAATCCTATGAACGTGTCTTCATCTTCCTTTAGTCTTGCTTCCATTATTAACCGCAACGTCAGAATTGCCTCTCTCGTGCCTTTACTTTTCCTAAAGCCAAACTGATCCTCATCTACCGCATCCTCAATTTTCTTTTCCATTCTTCTTTATATTGTTCTTGTAAGTAACTTGGATGCATGAGCTGTTAAGCTGATTGTGCGATAATTCTCGCACTTCTCAGCTCTTGCCGTCTTCGGAATTGTGTGGATGATGCTTTTCCGTAAGTCAGATGGTATGTCGGCAGACCCATACATTCTACACACCAACGTGAATAGTCGTTTTGTTGCCACTTCCACCAATGATTTTAGAAATTCTGATGGAATGTTATTTACTGCTTCTGCCTTATTTGACTTTAAGTTCTCCAGAGCTATTTTAAGTTTTGATTCTAATACTGGCTCCCCTATCTTTTCTAAATCGACTCATGTTTGAGTCGATTTGAATTACAAACATACTATGTGCGACTGATGACTCATTAGGATTATTAGCGACCAAATTGTAGAAAGTTCGCTTCATGGGTCCTGGTTGTAAGATTTCATCCTTTTTTCCGTAAATGTTGTGGGAAATTAGACAGTTCGGATTGCCTTGCACAAAGGCATATATTTCTGTCCAAAGTGATATGAGCAAATGTAGCTCACAGTAGTTCCAAACATCTTCTCCCGTTTCATATTTGCTGCCCATCTCTCCGTTAGGCTGGTCCACATCTGCGATATTTTCGAGCCGGGGCAAAAACTTGTTGTGGGGCTCCTCCCCCCATCCCCCCCCCCCCCCCTCGAGCGTTTAAGATTGGACGTCAAAATTTACAAGAATCGTTTTTCAAAAGTGTGTTCACGTTCAAGAGTTTCATGTATAAAACATATATGTTCGAGGAAATGTAAGACATGTTACTTGATTTTATGTGTACCAAAGTGCAGTGCCACGCCTCTTTACACAGTATTCTTCTATTGCATGTCACTGTATTTCGCTGTGTGGAATTCAAGCGCGTATATTTTGTAATGGAAGCCACCAAGCCTATATTCGGGTCAATGGAAATTGAAATGTCCTGTGGTGCCTCATCCGCTCCCAGTCGGCCGGTATGAAATCCTACCCCCCTTAAAGAAAACTCACAATTAATACTGGGTGGTATTGTTTGTGACCGGGAGAATAAGACCGCTTCAGAAAATTTGCACTCTTTATTGTCTTTTAGCAAATAACTTCCTCTTTTGTGTGATATAAAATTAAGTACAGGAAACATAAAACCAATAAAAACAAGCAAGACAGTACACATTTCTTCTATCGTTAGGTCCCAGCATTCTCTCTATCTTGCAACAACTTTACACGGTTTGCTTTACTTTCTGCAAAAGAATCTATTACCTCATTAAAGTTCGTCAAATGTCTTTTACATGAAAAAACAAAATGACGTTGTCTAATAAAACTGAAAGAGTTGTTAACACGAATAGTACTCAAGGTAGGGGTCGTTTCTCGATTTGATTACGTCTATTTTCTCACTGTCTGCTAGATAAAACCAAAAAGCTCTTTCTAATACTGTAGCAATTGTAACAGATGCGAAAAAAGCGAGACTGATTTGGCACAAATGGTCATTTTTCTTTACCCAATTTACATAAATAACATGACAAAATATAATTCGTGAAGTACCAATATCAAATGCCTATTACGCCTACTACAACCAAGTAGTTTTATGTTAGGAAATAGTTTCACATTTCATTCATACGCTCCAGTTCTTCAAGCATGAGACCGCAAAGTAGTAGTACGAAATTTCTATATAAATTTGGTATCGTCATATTCTTTTCTACTTCCTCGTTCTAACAAACAATCTTGTCAATACTAATTCTGCAACTACTCCTGCTGTTGTCAAAATTTATTCTCCTGTTAGCTTCCGTAACCCTACCAGAATCACCGGTTTAGTTATTCCGCGTTTATTCTCCGGTTAGGCGTTTGTACGTGTTCGTACAATGCGTTTTCCGCACTATTCCGAAAATAGAACTTGAGCGACTGTTAACCGAGGACTGTACAACTGGCCATTAGTAGTGTCAGTTCTGTCAAAAATTTGTCAAAATTTCATTTTCTTGGATACACTGAGAAGATAATATGTAATATTTCTTACCCGTTATTTCTGTTAGTCGTTTTTTTCCACTCGTCTGAATCTATGGATTTCACTAATAATTATAACAAAGCTGATCATTCGCGCACTCTATCAACCACATAAACTGCGATTTGCATTCTTTATTCGGCTCAGCTCGTATAGCCCTGTCCGGTTTTGTCTCCGGGAATGTTTTTAGTTTTTAGATGCGACGGGGATTCCCCTGGCAGAGATATCACGTACAATACGCACGCATTCAAAAACCAATTTATGATTCGTTCAGAAATCAGTATAGACTGTGTTCAAAAATGTTCAGAAACCAATTGAGATACGTTTCAGAATCACATGAATAATCGATAGATCGACGTGCGCAGAGTGCTAGGCGCATTGTGAAATAAGTTCTTTTTTTTTCCTTCAAGAATATAAATTTGGCGCTCCGTGAAGTTGCCGTCTGAAGCAGACACCCCTCTCCCCGCCCCCCTCCCCCCCTCCCCGCCCTCCTAGATTCGGGCGTGACGTTAGCTCCTGTCACTTTGATTCGTGCAATTGAAAGCTAACTCTCTTTAGGAAAGTTTAATTTATATTTCTCTAAAGAAATTGAAAAGAAAAGTCAAACGATTTACCACATAAAGCAGTTTACTTTCCGGACAGGCAGGAGAGCGACCGGCTCCTCTCAATGATGTGACCACTGCCAATATGACAGCCGAGTCACAGCAGGTTGCCACAAGGAGCCACTCTATGAAGTTTTAACTCGTTGGTGGGACCATATGAGCCAAAGTTACTTGGTTAGGGAACGATTCAGCACATACCTTTCAGAATGCCAGTACTACAAAGTCGTTATGGAGATAGCAACAATAAAACTTGAAATTTGAATCAACCTTTGCAAGAAATACGACGTTTAAGTTTACAGAAAACAAAATGAATTTTGTTCCACAAATATTTGTTTATTACGATCCGGCTCACGGAATATCTGGCTACCATCAATCGACTTGCGTCCACACCAGACACACAAATCACAACTGACTGAGCGTGCAAGCCAATATCTCTGCATTACCTGGATGTAGAACTCTGTTGTACGAACACAGAACTCCATCGTGCCTGCTGGTTCTTGTCATCTGCGTCAGTTCGCCATGTTGTAGATAGACAAAACATTTCGACAATCTGTAAGTTGTGGAGTTTATTTACCCGTTTCAGATGATAAATCTTTATGGCATGGACTATAGAAAGGACAACATCACATAATAAGAATAATTGCTTCCATCACGTAACTAACATATTTTACAAGCTCTTTCGTGGTTTTTTCCCCGATAATGGCATCAGAAAATTTAGTACTTCAGATATATTTCATGTGCTTTGTTTCTTTACTGTGCACATCCTGCAGAAAACTGACAAGCATTTGCAACACAGTTCACGATATACATCCTCTGTTGCCTTGCGCATTTGTCTGTGTTGTCAAAATGAACCATGTGTAGCACCTATTAAGTACAGATAATTTTCTTGTTAACTCAATGGGTAATGGCCTGTCGAAGGAAATATGATATCGCATCTTCAGTACATGTCTCTATGTCAGTAAGCGGCAACATAAAAGCTGTTGCCAACGCATCAGTTCAGATACCAACTATGTAAAAATTTAAATTGTTTTACACTGAGAGGTAGTTGCCTTTGCACATTTCAATATCAGTTTATACTTAACAAGTAATTGCTTTGTTCATATGTAATATTCATCGATAGTGGCATATGTGAGCAAGCGAAGCAAAGTTCATTCCAGATGTGTTTGCATTGTATACAGCTTGAATTTAAGAATTCCACGTATTTAAAGGTTTGCTTAATATAATACCTAATTCATAGGTTTCTACAAATAAAATAGTTTCTGCGCCACTCACTTGTTTATTTTGCCACTACAAGTTTCGATGGTTCACATGATCATACACTATGTGATCAAAAGAATCCAGACACCCCCAAAAACATACGTTTTTCATAGTAGATACGTTGTGCTGCCATCTACTGCTAGGTACTCCGTATCATCGACCTCAGTAGTCGTCAGACATCGTGGGAGAGCAGAACGGGGCTCTTCGCGGAACTCACGGACTTCGAACGTGGTCAGGTGATTGGTTGTCACTTGTGTCTGTAAGCGAGATTTCCACACTCCTAAACATCCCATGTCCAGGCCATCACACAGGAATTCCAAACTGCATCGGGATCCACTGCAAGTACTATGACAGTTAGGCGGGAGGTGAGAAAACTGGGATTTCATGGTCGGGCGGTTGCTCATAAGCCACACGTCACACCAACTACGCCTTGCTTGGTGGTTACACGACTATAACATCCCCGTAATGGTCTGGCCTTCACTGAGTGCTGACCTGAATCCTATAGAACACGTTTGGGAAGTTTTGGAACGCCGACTTTGTGCCAGGCCCCACCGACCGACATTGATGCCTCTCCTGAGTGCAGCACTCCGTGAAGAATGGGCTGCCATTCCCCAAGAAACCGTCCAGCACCTGACTGAACGTATGCCTGCGAGAGTGGAGGCTGTCATCAGGGCTAAGGGTGGGCCAACACCATACTGAATACCAGCATTACCGATGGAGGGCGCCACGAACTTGTAAGTCATTTTCAGCCAGGTGTCCGGATGCCCTTGATCACATAGTGTATTCAGTTGGAGGATTGTGTACTTACATGTCTGGTGTTGGTGAAGAGTACAGACGTCATTTTACAATTGCAGACCAGAGGCAACATAGGTTATTGACGCTGATATTGAACCCCGTTCTACAAGTTCAAAATTTTGACCTGACGGTGGCAGTAACCAAAACCACGTAATTAATAAAGAATTATGTTAAGCGGTCCGGGCAGTTTTATTCACAAGATTGCAGACTCATACAAGAAATTAATTTTCTTTGTGAAACGCCGGATCAGTTTTATAATAACTTTGTCAACACCTGGACGACAAGAGATTCTTGAAATGATGATACGGAAGTATCACCGTTCTTTGCACTAGTTCTGAAACAAGCCTTCTTGTTCTTCTCCAGAAACTTGTAACATGCGATGCAATAGGTTCACGAAGTCGCACAATCATAAAGTGATTTCTTGTATATTCTAATGGCACGTAGTGGTCGCCACGTTGGAGATGGGCAAGAAATTAAGGACGAGAATCTTTGGCCGGCACACGTAGACAGCCGAAGTTCGACATCTAGTTCAGGTAGTGATCACTGGTGCAGGCCGAAGATTGTCGTACTTCTTTTTTTCCCCATCTACAACATGGCGGCCACGCAGTGTTATTAGAACGTAAAAGAAATTACTTTCCCGTTGTGCGATCAATGAACCTATTACATCGGATGTTCTCAATGCCTGGAGAGAGACAAAACCAACTGTTTCGCATCTGGTGTTGAAAACGATGACATTTCTGCTGTATCATTTCAAAGCTATAGAGTGAGCCAGACATTGAGAGGATGATGAGAAAACTTATTTTACTTTATTTCATGTAAGCCTTACGCATACCAAGTGTAGAAGTATGAAACCGGAATTTGGTTGCAGTAATTACACGTCTGTTGATTGAAACTGATAAACAATATTTTATTCAAAATAATCACCATTGCTATTTATACATTTCTCCCACCTCTCCGGCAGGCTATGAATGTCACGGAAAAAAAAATTTCTTCTTTTGAAGCGAGCCACACAGCGAGCCATTTTAGGACATTTTCATACGGTTTGAAGCGTTGTTCAGCGAGAGCGTGTGCCAGTGACGTAAATAGATGACAATCGAAAGGAGGCAAGTTTGGAGAATAAGCCGCGTGCTCTAGAATTTCCCAACAGAACGCCTCGATCGTTTTCCTGACCCGTTTTGCTGTGTGTAATGGGACGTTATCACGGAGCAATATGACTTTGTGTTGCCATTTTCCGTTTTACGATCATGCTCGATTTAAATCGATCATCTGCAGTTGGTATCGATCAGTGCTAACGGTTTCACCAGATTTTAGCAGCTCATAATAGACGACACCCTTCTGATCCCACTAAACACAGAACATTGTCTTCTTTTCAAAGCTATGTGGTCTTGCAGTGGATGTCTATGGTTTATCTGGATTCATCCATGATTTACGACGCTTAGACTTCTGAAAATATATCCATTTTTCGTCACCTTTCACTATTCGTTGGAGAAACGACTTTCTTTTGTATATGGCGAGAAGCATTTCACAAATGGCCTTTCGATTTGCTTGCTGTCTTTTCTTCAGTTCATGCGGAACCCATTTTCCCACATTCTGCGTCTTTCCCACAGTTTTCAACCGAAGAGGAACGGCTTTCTGCGTCATCGCATTCAATTGTTCCTGTTGAGTTTGAGTATTATCTTCAGCCAATAAGGCCTGCAATTCGTTGTCTTCGAACTTTTTCGGCGGTTTCCCGCGCTCGTCGCTTCTCACGTCAAAATCACCACTTCTGAATTTTTTGAACCACTCGAAATGCTGTGTTTTCCCAAGAGCATGTCCACCGAAAGCTTCGACAAACATTCGATGCGATTCTGCTGGAGTTTTCTTCAAATGATAGCAGAAAACCAATGCTGTCCGCATATCGTAGTTCGTAGGCACAAAACTCGATACGTTTACGGGTTTGAAAGAGATACCGATGCATGGAACTTGGGTTACTGTGTGCTGACATTCGTCGTCAGCCGATGCAGGAAGCAGATGGCGCTGCAGACGCGGTCTCACGGACACTACACTGACGGCTAGCACCATCTACTGGCAAATTCCGGTTTCGTACTTCTACACCTGGTACTTCCTAATGTCGTGCAAAACACCAGGAGAGGCAGCAGAGAGGTGCTGTATTATCCAAACCTTTGAGTGATTGTGGTTCGCAAAATCTAGTGTTGTAATCTGTGCAGAGGCCTCTTGAACAAAGTTAACGTTAACTGTGTGCTTCCGGGAGTTCGGCCATTTTTCTTTCTCTCAGGTGCTGCGAGTTTTGCTGTTATATGTACTCGCTGCCTAGACTCCAACCAGTAGGTCGTACCACTCGCTCCTTCCGGCTCTTGGATTCCTCCCTTACTGTCTGCGCCCGTCCTGTCCGCCTCACCCCCACCCTCACCTACCTTGGCCTCACCATTGACCGTCACCTCACCTGGATCCCTCATCTCCGCTCCATCCAGTCCAAAGCCCACAACCGCCTCCGACTCCTCAAACTCCTCTCTGGCCGGACATGGGGGTTGCACCCCTCTACGATCCTCAACACCTACAAATCCTTAATCCACCCCATCCTCTGTTACACCAGTCCTGCCTGGACATCTGCCCCCCCCCCCCAAATTCTATAAGTCCCTCCAGATCCTTGAGCGTCACGCACTCCGCCTCGCCTTCCGTATATGCCTCCTGTCCCCCACGCGGATCCTCTATGATCTCATTCCTTTCCCCCATCTGCTCCTATTCCTCGAACATATCTGCATCCTCTACACCTCCCGCCGCCTTGAACCCCCTCACCCCCTGGTTGCTCCTCTCCTCTCCCATCCCTGCCCCCTGCCACGTCTTCACTGTTGTATCCCCCCTACCCTCCATCTCTACACCCTACATCTCCTTTCCCAAGGTGGCTTCCATCAACTCCCCCTCCCGGATGATGCCCTCTCTGCCTCCATTTATCCCTCCCATCAACTCTGAACCTCACTCCCCCTCCTTTCCTCTGTCCTTTTCCCGGGCTCCCTCTCCCCCGTTCTATCCTCTTTCTTCCCCACCTCCCCTGTCATTGCCCCCTTCTCTCTCCCGAGTCCTTTTACATTTCCCTCCTCTGCCTCCTCTCATTCCCTCTCACGTCTGCCCTTCTCCCCCTTTTATTAGTCCTCTCCCTCCTTGGTTCCTCCCCCCTTTTTTCGTTTTTTTCCTTCCTCCCTCCTTGTTCTTCCCCCTCCTCCAGGTCCCCCTCCCCCATCTGCTTTTGGCTCGGGAGTGTCATCTTTGTGCCGCCACTTTCGTGCAGTGTTCTACAGTGAGTGTTCCACAGTGCGTGTTTTACAGTGAGTGTTCCGTATTGTGTGTTTTTGGGAAGTGTTGCGAACGGCCATCATACTGTCGCTAGGTGTGCCTTTTATCTCTTGCGAACAGAAACCAGACTGTCTCCGTGTTTTTTTAATTGTGTGTGTACTATGTTACTTGTCTGATTCCTGTGTCTTTTACTAACGTTGCCAACCCCTTTTGCTTTCTGTTTTAACTTTCCGCATTTTTCCGCCATTTTTCACTTGACGTCACCGTTTTATCGCCTGTTTTTCTTGTTTCTTTTCTTCTCCCGTTCTTTAATATAAAAGTCTGTAGGCTGTAGAGCAGCGTACTAAGCTGCTGCCAACCTGCCTCCCTTCGGGGGGAATTGAAAATCAATAACGGAAAAAAACTCCAACCACCCTGTGAACTGCTGTAGTTCTTGAGCCATTATTCATCGATGAATTTGATTCCCTGTATCGACTGCAACCATTAAAGCTGTTTTGTTTTTCAAAGCTGCCTCTGCTGTTCCGTAAAACTCAGGTTCTCCCAGCGTTTTGCAGACATTCCCTTCTGACAAGTAAAATATTTCGTCTTAGCGGACGTCACATGACATTCGTTAAAGCTCGTTGTTGATCTTCCTCATTCAGTTTTTTTATTACAGAGGCCGGCCAGCTCTCTGACTGAACACGCTTTTTTTTAATCTCATTTTGCTCGTTTTTATTCGTTGTATATGTGCGGGGCGGAAGTCGCAAGACACCCGTTACAGTTCGTCGTTGATCCATAACTCAGTTTTTTTATTACAGAGGGCAGCGGACCCCCTGACCGAACACGCTGAGCTACAGTGCCGGTTTACCATTTGCGGGGACAGAACCACATGAAAGATTTTAAAATTTGTAGTTTATACACAAATAGGAACTATTCTTCTAATAGAGTACGGCATTACAGCATTGTGACCGTGTGAAGTTCCATGTTTCAGACGCTGTTGCAGTAACTAAGATGAGTTCCATAACTAGAAGTAAAGGCGCGTTTACGCGTGAACGCCTTGTGGCTAGTCGCCGTGCAGCTCTGCATGCCCCACATGCAAGTAGAGCACGCGTGTAGACACATGCCTCACTTGCGTTCACACTTAGATTCTTTGTCCGTGTCGGCGCGTTACTCCGGCAAAACGAAGGCGCACGCACATTGGCTGCTCTAAGATTCTTGTCAGACGATATTACGCAAACTCTGGATGAATATTTAGATTATCCTGTTATTTATAGCCACATACATCAGCCTCAATATGAACTGCCTTTCTTTTGCTTAATCATAATAGTTCTTGTGATATTTAGGGGTTACGTACGTCACCACACGAAATTCGAGTATTTTGCAATGAAAAATAGGGGTAATTCATAATGTTCCAAATTCCTGCTGTACATCGACGTTAGGGATATAGATCTGTAATAGAGTGGATTACTCCTATTTCCTCCCTTGAGTATTGGTGTCACCTGTGCAGCTTTCCGTTACGGATCTTTTGCGGAGCGAGCGGTCGTACATGATTGCCAAGCATGGGGTTATTGTATCAGAATGCCCTCAAAGAACCCTATTGGTATGCTGTCTCGACCAGAAGACTTGCCTTTATTAATTGCTTTAAGCTGATTTGCTACACTGAGGATACGCATTTCTAAGTTACTCTAGCTGGCAATTATTCTCGATTCGAATTCTGGAATATTTACTTCGTGTTCTTTGATACAGGAATCGTGGAAATCTGTGTTTAGTAATTGCGCTTATTGGTTGTGTCAACGCAATATCGGCAATGGTTGATAAATACTACACTTACTTTCAAGCACTGTATTGCTTATGGCTGTTACACTAGTGTATGATGTCGTCCGATCGTTTGGGGCAACAATAATTTGTTATTACAAATACCGAGCACTGAGCGTTACTCTGGCATGTATGAGACGCCTAAGTTACGCAGATGTAACGCATGTGTGACGTCTTCATATTGCTCGAGTACTTTATGCGCGCGCGGGTCGCTAGGGCTGGGTTTACTTCATGTTAGACAGCATATGACAACACACACACACAGATTTAAACTTTCATGCCGTTGGCCATGCATTAGAGTGGGTGTGCAGGCGTGCTGATATCATGAGCCCTGGAATATCGTGGTTAACATGAGAACTACAGTTGACTCTAGCCCACATAAAAGTGCGAATGCAGCAACTACACTGGCTATACGTTACAGTGGGGGAAGGGAGGGGGGGGGGGGGAGAGGGGCGGTGGAAGTGCTTCATGTAAAATTTGCTGATGCACAGGGGGGGTGGGAGGCCCCTCCTCTCCTTGACCACAGCACAAGGCTGGATATCACGATTCCTGGAATGGCCTTAGAGATAAGGAAGTGCTGATGCTGCTGTGAGTATATGACATGCGCAATTGTCTCAGCTGTCATAAGACACCAGGAACAAAAGTGCTGACACATGATGAGTCAGCGTTTCCCACCAGAACCCGCAGTGCCCCACTACTTGTGCTCTCTCACATGAGCAACGTTTAGTGCGAGGTGCGAGATGACATACTTTTGTTCCAGGCGTCAGTGTTATGCCGGCTTAGCTACGAGGATGTTTTTCATATCTTCTCAGTGTTGAAGGAAGTGCCAACCATATTTGGGAACTTTACGAGCCACATTTATTATTGTTCGCCCCTGTAACTTCGTATACCATGTACTCCACGACAGTCTGTGTGCCTCTTGATACCATAATCTGTATTCTCCGCAATAGGGGACGCATTCCTTGGTGGGGTGTCCATATGACGTCTCGCTGAAAATTCGTTCAGGCCCAACGGCTTAGTGTTGCATAACGTGTGACACCACACTCTACAGTGGTGTGCAGAACTTAAGGCATCAGTAACTGCAATGCGTCTGCCCAATACATCCTGCAAGCGCTTGATGGGTTTTGAGTTGGCGAAACGGGCAGGCCAGTCCATTCGCCGAATATCCGAGATCGGTAATGTTCCTGGGTGCGTTACGTACCCTCATATGGCGAGAGGTGGGAAAACACAATACACACTCAACATTATAGAAAACGATCGTTTTTATGGTCGAGGTGTTGTGATGTAGGGAGGCATAATTTTGCACGGGAGTACTGTCATCCAAATCTTCGAGCACTGTATATTCACCAGTCAACGTTACTGTGACACTACTAGTTCGCTCAGTACGTCTTTTCAGGGGTGAATTCGGCCCTAACTTCATTTTTGTGGGGGACAAGGCATGGCCACATCGAACTACTGAGGTGGAGAAGCTCTTGGAGCGAGACGATATTCGGCGAATGGACTGTTCGCTTCACCGACTTAAATCACATCGAGCACGTCTTGGATGCGTCGGGGAGTCGTGATGCAAGACGTCGATATGCATTCCACGCTTGCATTGCCGTCGTGGTGGTCACACGACCTTTTTAGTACCATGCTCCTTCTTTTGCGGTGTCCAGCGGACCATCATGAATCGTGGTGTCAGTATAATTATTGTCTTGGAACGAAAGTGTGATTTCTCTTGGTTTCATTGTATACTTCTTTCAGTTACCTTCTGTGTTTTCCTATGCCTTTGTTTTCATGTATGGTTCTAGTTTCGTAGAGCTAAATTACTTGGCAGCGACACATAATGCGAAAGTTACTTTCGTCCAATTTTTTGCGCACCAGTGTATTATCGCCACGCCAGAATGAGGTTGATAAGAGATTCACAGGCCTTTGAGGCTAACAATGATGCGAGAAATACCAGTCCTATATACCAAAAGTAATTAGTTTTAATTATAA
This sequence comes from Schistocerca piceifrons, assembly GCF_021461385.2. NCBI lineage: Eukaryota > Metazoa > Arthropoda > Insecta > Orthoptera > Acrididae > Schistocerca > Schistocerca piceifrons. Next base: position 350,366,539 of record NC_060138.1, on the reverse strand, counting down.
TTTGGCGTTGATTTTGAGAGTGTTACGACGGCAGTTGAGAGATGCCGAGTAGACAGTAACAATGCGCCAGTATAGGAGTATTCTCCATAATTTTTGCTGGTTGTAATTGAAATTATTGAGAAGTTAATAACTTTTAAGAAGATGACGATTTCCTTTATAAGGATGCCGTTTGTGCAAAGTCTGAACGGTCCTTCGCTCATGAATACACCAGGAAGACGCCAGAGAAGCGGTTCTGGGCGTTACAAGCAGTCAGTGCATTATAACCTAACTTAACTAAGCAGCCTAGCCAAAACTGTGACGAAGAGCACAGTTAGGTTGGCTGTGAAAAGTGGAGCCCTGTGCACGGTCAGCCGTTTTCTTCCAAAACCAGAGTTTTAAATAACATCCGCAACAAGAGCTCCCTCTGTCTGGAAACCGATTTCTTCTGCCGTCAAGACAAATTTCCGTGGTTGTTACAGTCAGTTTCCAGTAGACATAGTCCTGTCGTTTAGGTACCATGTTGACAAAGTTTAACCGAATGCTACAGGCAATAGGATGTCGATAAAAGATTGCCAGCTACTCACAGAAGCGGTTAGTGATCTTGTTGCTTGCTAGTTGCGACAACCAGGTCACCTCGAATTACGATGTCCTCCATGGTGTAAGGTGCCTCTTACGTGAGGAAGACATTTTTACCAGTTTTAATAAATTATTGTCTCTCATTGATGTATTCACGATAGTTAGGAAGTGCTGTAGTCCGTAGCGGGCCATGAACCGGAGAGCATTTCCCACGCTGGCTGGCTAGGTCAGAGATATGCAATGCACCAATGAAGAATCTGCACGGGACGACATTTACGAGAGCCGCACCGTGCACAGGTAGGAGGAAATCCGACGACACCACCCACCAAGGCGGATCAAGGAAGGTCCGACTTACCTCGCAAATTCCGGGTGGAAATGCTGGCCAGTTATACTGTACGTCACATATACCACCCTCTACGGACTCGCGGCTAAGCTGAGTAATAACAGAACCAGTGTAGAAGCGAGGGGATGTTGCAATGCCATGGATTAGGTATCTGCCATGTGCCGTCATTAGACAGCTCCTCTTGTACGTGTCGTCTGATTACTTTTTTTTTTTTGTATGGTCGTTGTCGACAGTCCAGTAATAACCGTCTCGTATCCAGTCAATACACCCGCTTTTTTAAGTGCCCGTTTAGCTTATTCAGTCGTATGAGCATAATTATTTTTAATGTATCTATGGGTCTTTCACCAAAAAGTACATGTTCCACTGAGTCTGTAGTTGACTCTTATTTAAGTAGATTTGCGGTGTCCCCTTCCATCTTACTCTATAACCACGCTTGACCTATTGCACTGTGGTTACGAAGACAAGAGGACTCTCCCCAGTAGTAAGAGACGAATTCTATGCTTCAAGCACGATCAGGGTAGTTAGTAGAATGATAGATTCTTGTTTCCAAGGCAAACGCGTTTTCACCTCTTCACAAACATCCATGATTTTAAATTAATAATTTGGAGGAATTCTCTCTCTCTCTCTCTCTCTCTCTCTCTCTCTCTCACTCTCTATTACACACACACACACACACACACACACACACACACACACACACACAATCACCATGTTCACTCACTCTCTTACTCTTGCTGCCACATTGTAGAAACCGCACTATTGAGCGCCCATACCATAACCCGTAAGTGCACACTCCTTTAAAAAAATTTAAATCGTTATGAACTTTACTTGCCTTTGGATGACATCGGTTTAGGCTCAAAAGGTAACTGCGCTGCTCACCTGCAACAGAAAATCAAACAACAAATGTTAGTATTTTTTAACAAAGGTTTTAACAAAGGTATGTTTCTCGTATCCGCTATTATGAATGTATGTATAACACTATGCTCTCGGCAACCATCGCTAGTGAAGGTTTAATTTCAACGAAGGGGGATCTGTGTGGTATGAAATAAAACAAAATGCTTTTGAAATTTTAAAGACACTGTGAGCAAAAAAATTAATGAAAATCTTAGTATCTTCCACGATTTGGTAACCTATTGTGACTCAAATGAGTCAAGACAGCGCGATTAGCATGTTCATTAATCAAAAACATTTACTTTATTCGTGCACAATGAGATATATGTTGTGGATCAATCTTCGCATACTGCAATTGTTGCGAGTCCTAGTACACGAATGTCTCTCAGCACGAACCCTTACATGTTCTGTGTATGATTTAAATATACATATTGCTAATAATATTAGTTTTATGCGTTATTATTAACGAATATGGGAGTTCATTAGAATGTCAGATGTAGTAAGAAATTTTATGTTGGTAAAGCGGAGTGCTGAAATCACCAAACAACGTAATCTAACTCAACGACGCAAAAGAAGCTAAGACATCACAAAATCTAGCAAACATGCTGAGAGACACAAAGATGATACAAAATTCTAGAGAGGAAGATGTTACATATTGAAGTAACTCGCACCTCTGGGTTGTTTACATGTTGTTTTCGTGTCGTATGGATCGTTGGGTAGTACGTAAGACACACAACTATTCCGTTTTATTTGGTGGAAATTGGTGTACAACTGAACATTCCTAGTACCCAAAATTTCACTGAGTGTGAATACAATAAAAACATTTTGCCGGAGAAACCGATATTCCTTGCAAATTCTTTAGTAGTATTCTTAAAATTGGGTCAAGAACCACCTGTCGGGAGATTTGACAGAGTAAAATAAGAAACTAAATCCACACAACTAAATGCTAATATTGTGTACAATTGTTCTGAACGCATTACCATTCCGATCAAATTACTCCTGTAGTCCACAGTAACTACTATTTTCACTCCTAATACCGAAGTTTGTTTTGGCGGGATGAGCAGTACAATATGTTAACAGCCACAAAATGGGATATCAGTCTTTTGATGTTATGTAATACTTTATTTTCTCAAGTACCATTTTCCATTTCTAGTTCTCTCCTTGGTTGACATTTATTTATTTATTTCGTTGATAACAAAAAAACTTCAGTATCGTTACCTGATCTTGACTGTATAACCCAATCTGTAATTGTACAAATGTTAAAGTATGTATTCTTGTATTAATTATTCCGTCTTGAACAAATCTGCTACATAAAGAATAATCTATACTTACAACACACAATCTAACTCCTTAAAACTAAATATCACGATTACGTCACTTAGAGCAGTTGGGCGATTTTGTGTTGGAACAATGAAGTGGTACTGCTGTGGCATTTGGTGTTCCGGCTCTCTGAATCCGCACTCAGCCATTCAACATACGGTACTCAACGCATAACTATTCTCTGTAATTGTATATTGCAATGAGGTGAAAAAAGTCGTGGGATAGCGATATGCACAAATACAGATAGAGGTGGTATCGCGTGTGCAAGGTGTAAAAGGGCTGTTAATTGGCAGAGCTGTCATTTATACTCCGGTGATTAATGTCAGAAGGGAGACCCGCCGGGGTAGCCGAGAGCGCTAACGCGCTGCTTCCTGCACTCTGGTAGGCGCGCCGGCTCGGGATCGAATCCGCCCGGCGGATTAATGACGAGGGCCGGTGTGCCGGCCAGCCTGGATGTGGTTTTTAGGCGGTTTTCCACATCCCGCTAGGTGAATACCGGGCTGGTCCCCACGTCCCGCCTCAGTTATACGTGTCGCAGACATTTGAAACGCGTCCGCCCTATTTTACGATTTCCACTAGACGCAGACAGTTGGGGTACTCTGATTCCGTCCTGGGGGGTTACAGGGCGGCGGCAGGTATGGCATCCTGCGATACCTAAAACTACTAACCTTGCCAAATCCGTTGTAACCACGCCGACCCTGCGATCGCTGCGGGACTATGGCGTAAGCGATAGAAAGAAAATTCACGTTAAAAGGTGTCCTACGTGATTATAGCTGCACGACGGGAATTGACAGACATTGAGCGCGGAATAGTGATTAGATGGGACATTCCCTTGGGGTTCGTTAGAGAATTCAATATTCCGAGGTCCACGGTGTCAAGGGTGTGCCGAGAATACCAAATTTCAGGCATTTCCTCTCACGGCCTTCACTTAACGACCGAGAGCAGCGGCGTTTGCGTAGAGTTGTCAGAGCTAACAGATATGCAACACTGCGTGTAATAACCGCAGAAATCAATGTGGGACATACGACGAACGTAGGACAGTGCGAAGAAATCTGGCGTTAAGTGGCTATGGCGGCAGACGACCGACGCGAGTGCCTTTGCTTACAGCACGACATCGCCTGCAGCGCCTCTCCTGGGCTCGTGGCCATATCGGTTGGATCATAGACGACTGCAGAACCGTGGCCTGGTCAGATGAGTCCCGATTTCAGTTAGGAAGAGCTGAGGGTAGGGTTCGAGTGTGGTGCAGACCCCACGAAACTATGGACCCAAGTTGTCAACAAGGAAATGTACCATCTGATGGTGGCTTCATAACGGTGTGGTGTGAACCGACCAGTTACTGCAAATGGTTGCTTGGAGACCATTTACAGCCATTCACAGGCTTCGCGTTTCCCAACAGCGATGATATTTTCAGTGCATGACAATGTGCCATGTCAACAGGGTTTGAAGAACATGCTGGACATTTCGAGCGAATGATTTAGCCACCTAGATCGATCCGCATAATCCCCATCGAACATTTATCGGACATGATGGAGAGGTCAGGTCGTGCCCAAAATCCTGCACCAGCAATACTTTCGCAGTTACGGACGGCTATAGAGGCCCCATAGTTCAATATTTCTGCAGGAGACTTCCAACGACTTGTTGAGTCCATGACACATCGAGTTGCTGCACCACGCCCGAAAAACGAGCTCCAACACGATATTCAGAGTTATCCCATGACTTTTGTCACCTAAGTGTACGGCACTAAAGTCAATTTACTGATGTTTCACTCTGTCCAATGATACATTATCGAGTCCACTGGAAGTCTTTCTGACACAAAACTGTTTCCTTTCTCTGAGGTGCAGATGGTGGTCGTGTGATTAGTAAAGTTTTCTGCGGTCACATAGATGGCGGAACAACCTCAGAGTGCCGGCCGGGGTGGCCGAGCGGTTCTAGGCGCTACAGTCTGGAACCGCGCGACCGCTACGGTCGCAGGTTCGAATCCTGCCTCGGGCATGGATGTGTGTGCTGTCCTTAGGTTAGTTAGGTTTAAGTAGCTCTAAGTTCTAGGGGACTGATGACCTTAGAAGTTTTGTCCCATAGTGCTCAGAGCCATTTGAACCAACCTCAGAGTGGCGCTGTATTAGCACCCAACACTGCATTCCCACCTGATTTATCAGGAGCTATTTCTCCCGGGAGAATACAGTATTGGACGCCCTACCCTGCACTCTCAGTTGCACTAACAAAAGATGTCTTTTATTAGTAGGTTTTTTTTCACAGATCTTCCGTAGACTCCTGACTAGTGGCATCGCTGGAAACGCCATGTCTTGATCTTGATCTGGTCATAGCTCATAGTGATGTTTCTCCATCTGCAGCGGTCATCAGAACCTGCTGGTCTGTAATTCCTAATAAACTGTTCTGACTGCTACTGACTTCACTTTCTTGCTCGGGATCTCTTGTATTTCGATATTCGTCTAGTTTAGTCCGGGACATTTACTGAAGTATCAAGCAGCTCCTACTTTCGTGAAACTTGAAACTTTCCCAGCGTATAAATTGTTCCATGAATTTACTGCCGAATGTAAGCCAACTTGCTGCCACGATATTTCAGAGCAGTCTTCTGGCCATCTTCACAGGGAGTTAACGTAAGATCTGACCAGGGGACCAGTGCGAAAGTTTCGGACTTTTATCGCTTCAAATAATTATAGTATTTGGAATAAATGTACCCGTTGCGATAAGGGGTAGTTATGGGAATGAAGAGAAAATTTCTTTAAAAATGAACGAACGACGTGAAGTAATAATCATGAATTTATGATACATCTTTGTATAGACATTATCATGCACATAATTTTAAACAAAATTCTTTACAGGGCATTGCAATATCACTGTGTAAAAGATATTAGAAATAAGAACGTAATCTTTGTGAACTTTTTGTTTTTCGTTTTATTTAAGGGATATAAAATTCTTAGTTTATTTAGTTACTCTTGAAAATGCTACATACAGTTGTACGTGAGTAAAGACGGGATTTGGTAGATACAGTCCTGCTCTTTGCCCGTTTGTCCCGGCGAAATGTATAGTTTCGCGTCTTACCTGGTAATATAACTAAGGGTACGAAACCACTAGTTGTATTTTGAGATTTAAATTGCAATTCGTACTTTATACTGTAGTAACAATAAGTAAGTGTATTATAGAAGCAGCAGTTACAAAAAAATGTGTCCAGAAATGTGTTTTGCATTCGGAACGTTTGTCCCGGCTTGTACGACAGGTAGAGATCAGGGGCTGTCTGTAGGGCCACGTAACGTGTAACGTTAAGTCGACAAACATTTTCAGTTACAGTACGCACGTTACGCTGCAGTAGCGATACGTAAATCAGAATTCAAGGCAACAATGGCAAGTATGTTTGCCGTTTCGGAAATCATATTTGTTTAGAAAAGTCAACTGGTACGACGGGCAGAGATAATGGAATACCGCAATGATCACGATTATAACCTGCAAGTATACTGTGTAAAATTTATCCCGTTAATAAATACTTTAAATCAGATAAAATGGTATTTATAATAACATAATATGAGTAGGCTGTCCATTATTCGTGATTAATAAGTTAGTTTTGTAAAATATAGGGATGAAGCTGGGCATCTATGATGTCCTTTTGTGTATGATAGTTAAAAGTTTCTTTTATGTTAAAATTTTTGACAAATAGGTTTAGCGCAAAAACGACATATAATGTCAGAAGCTTGTTAAAAAACCTTTCTAACGATACGTGATTCATCCCTGTACGATTAGTTTGTATTGAGAAAAGGGGATGTTGACTTCAGAAATAATGTATAGTATGATTGTAGGGTGTATGGTGTAGTCCGTAATGAGGAAAAGTGGCAACTCCATAAAATTACTGGCGATCTAGCGGACGTCAGTAACTTGCTGCGCAGAATCTTCTACTCATCATCAGTTATGCATCTGAAAATGGTCAGAAGACTCCGCGCCGAAATGTGGCACCAAATTGCTGTTACGGCAGTTCGCCCGAAATTTCATGGAGCCGTTACTTTTCGTCATTACGGACTACGCCATATACCCTACCAGGTCTTATGTGAACTCCCTGGTAAGTTCAATATACTGATCACACAAGACCTCAATAAAAGTACTCAATGATGGCTGCCCAATAGTGCCAAAACGTGTTGGGCATTAAATAGCACTGTCGTTTTCATAAAAGGCGGACCTGGATTCCTATGATGTAGACTGGAAACAAAAGCTGCTGCTCGCATTTCAAAAACCAAACGATGTTAGTATTCTTTTTTGTGCAGCTTTCTTGCATATCTATTGATTTCGCACCTAGGTGGCTTACTGCCGCATTTCTTCGTTTCTCTGAATTTGCTTTGTGTTTCCTCCTTTTGTCAATTAACTGAAGTGCACTGACAGAAAAAAAAATCGCAACATCAGGAAGGAGTTGTGCGTCGTAAACGAAAATTGGTAGGCGTGTTTCTGCATATTAAAGATGGTGTCTATTTCAATTTTGCGCCAGTCGCATAAGAGTGGCCATAGTAGGGACACTATGAGAATGCAAATAAGGTTTGCTTTAAATACACGCTGTAACGGTCGTGAGCGTTAGTTACTTTTTAGATTGGACGTGGCGCGTTGATGTTAGACAAGAATGCCTTTAGGGTGACAAAGACGCTATTATCAACACCTCTCTGAGTTTGAACGAGGCCGTGTAATGTTGCTTGTGCGAAACTGCAGAAAGAACTGGCAAGAAAGAAACCATTGTACATGGCAGCGGTGGTCACGGTAAAACTTCCGCTTTGAATGTAAAGAATGACTGTGCTGGTAAAACTTCTATGTTACTTGGTTTTCAAACTCTAGAGTGAAATTGAACGTACTGAGACTGTTTTCTCTTTACTTATTCTCAACTTTTCTAAACTGACACACAATATTTTAGCGCAACGCAATCTGACTTTCAATAATCCCTACAAAGGAATAGCCTTGACTAACAATAACCTATATTCTTCATGAATCACAAAAATCTTCATTACTCGAACTACTGCAATAGAGCGAGCGCCAATGCTGCCAGCTAAATAAAAGATTCTAACTACTGAAGGCACTAACTACTGATAGGCATGTTGTTGTTGTGGTCTTCAGTCCTGAGACAAGTTTGATGCAGCTCTCGATGCTACTCAATCCTGTGCAAGCTTCTTCATCTCCCAGTACCTACTGCAACCTACATCCTTCTGCATCTGTTTAGTGTATTCATCTCTTGGTCTCCCTCTGCGATTTTTACCCTCCACGCTGCCCTCCAATACTAAATTGGTGATCTCTTGATGCCTCAGAACATGTCGTACCAACTGATCCCTCCTTCTAGTCAAGTTGTGCCACAAACTCCTCTTATCCCCAATTCTGTTCAATACCTCCTCATTAGTTATGTGATGTACCCGTCTAATCTTCATCATTCTTCTGTAGCACCACATTTCGAAAGCTTCTATTCTCTTCTGATAGGCATACAGTTAGCAAATGAAAGATTTTGGTAGAGAACAAACAATGTATTGACCTTAATACTGATGAAAAGTCATTATATATATATATATATATCTATTAAACTGGATGTCAATATATATATATATATATATATATATATATATATATATATATATATATATATATATATATATATTGACATCCAGTTTAATAGATTTCCTTTTTCTGACGGACACACGTCCATATCGTCCGCTCATATTAACATCTCAAAACTCTAGCATCTTTCCCTCCACATACACCACTGCTGGCGACTCACCTCCAACTGCCCAACGCTATGGGCTGTTCACATCCAACCGTCCAGCACTATACCGGCGAATAACTTCCCACAACGAGTCCAACTAGCCACAGACAGCACACAGCGCGGTCAGCCATTTTAATACAGAGCGCTGCATCGCGCTACCAACATAAAAACCTAAACAGCCTACTTACAACGAGAATGTACGGCTGCGAGAAGACCGGCTCCGGACGGTCATGTGGCACTACCAACAGGGAAGACCATCGTGTCCGGTGTATGGCTCTGGCGCATCGTACTGCATCTGCAGCAGCAATCTGAGCATCTGCTGGCACCATAGTTACACAACGAACTGTTACAAGTCGCTAACTTCAAGGACAGCTCCGAGACGAGCTCCATGTAACGTGCGTTCCACTGACCCAAAACCACCGCCACTTGCGACTTCAGGGGTGTCAAGCGACAGCTCATTGGAGGGCAGTGTGGGGGTCTGTTGTGTTTTCCGATGAAAGCTGGTTCTGGCTCGGTGTCAATAATGGCCACGTTTCGGTTAGAAGGAAGCAGTTGAGGGCCTGCAACCAACCTGTCTACTAGACCTACACCTGAAGGTATGGTCTAGGGCTCGATTTCGTACGGCAGTAAGAGCACTCTTGTAGTTATTCCGCGCAGCCGTTCTGCAAATTTGTACGTCAGTACGGTGATCCGATCTGTTGTGCTGCCATTCATTAACAGCGTTCCAGGTGTGTTTTCTAACAAGATAACGCTCGCCTGTACACCACTGTTGTAACCCAACATGCTCTATAGACAGTCGACGTGTTGCCTTGGCCAGCTCGATCACCGGATCTGTCACCAATCGCGCACGTATCGGCCATCATCGGACAACTCCAGCGTCATCCACAAATGGCATCAATCCTTCCTGTATTGACCGACCAACTGCTACAGACATGGAACTCCATCCCACAAACTGACATCCGGCACTCAACAACACAATACAGTAGAGTCTCGATAGTTCGAGGTGAACGGGACCGGAACCACCTCTTGAACTATCGAAAACTCGGACTACCGAAATTTAAATGGGAAAAAGAAATATTATAATATTGTAAGTCATACAGGTCAAAATATGAACCTTATTAAAATAAAAGTATTTACACATGCATTTGCATTGGCAGAATAACAATAATTATTTATTTAGACAAGTAATAGTGAAGTGTCTTTTGTTTGGCGAAGCTGCAACGTTTCCTCGCGGCAATGTCACGCCACCGTCTCAGGAGCAGTAGGTCAGTTTGGTGTCGCCTCCGGCTGTTGTTCCACGTGGCATATGGCGGCCTCGAGAGCAGCGTAACCATCGCAGTGACTCATCATCGGTGCAGCCTCTGCCTCGGCATCCTCGTCACTCTCACACTGAGATGTAATGTTAACCATATCAATTATAGAAGAGTCTGTCACTTCCAACTGTTCGTCCGAATTTAACCACTCGCCTAATTCCACCTCTTCGCACCTTGGCAATCTTCTGATTAAATTACACAATGGTTGATCGTCCTCATCTGCCAAATCTTCAGTTTCTGTGTCTGGCATTCTTTCTTGTAGAATTTTCCTCCATGACTTAGAAATTGTGTCTGACTATTTCGCTCCAAGATTCGCTAATCCAGTACACGACGTCCTTCAAAGTCACTTTTTTCAAAGCTCCTACAATGCTTTCGTTGTCTTCGGAATGCAGGATTGACTGTAGCAATCACCGTCGATACTTTTTTTTTTTAGACATTCCAGAAAGCCCTGATCCATGGGCTGAATGAGACGGGTAACGTTTGGTGGGAAAAACAAGGCGCGGATACCGTTGCACTGCAGTTCTCCTGCACTTGGATGTGAGGACGCATTGTCCACGAGCAAAATTGCTTTGCATGGCAGTCCCCTTTCTTTTAAAAAATTCTTGCAGTCAGGTACAAATGAGTTAAAAAACCAGTTCTTGATGATTTCCTGAGTCATCCAGGCATTATTCTGATGTGTATAGACAACCGGAAGAGCTGAGATGGATACATTCTTGAATGCTCTTGGCTTAGCAGACTTCCCAATCGCAACTAGTTTTAGTTTGTGGTTTCCAGTTTCGTTTGAAGCTGCCATAACTGTAAGCCGCTCTTTGCTTTTTCTGTGCCCAGGAGCACTTTTTTCTTCACAAGAAGCAAGTTTTCTCGCTAGTAACATTTTAAAATTTAGCCCAGTTTCGTCACAGTTATATATTTGTTCATTATACAAATGTTCGTCAGTTATGATTTTTTTAAACTCGACGATAAATTTTGAAACGGCCTGAGCGTCACCAGAGAGTTTTTCTCCACATACGTCTAGTTGACGCACTCCATACCTCTTCTTCCACTTGTCGAGCCAGCCCATACTAGCGGCGAAATTGTCATCTCCTTCCTGCAGCTGGTTTCTGAAAACCAAAGCTTTTTCTTGCAAGATTGGGCCAGAAATCGGAGCACTCTTCTGTCTCTGTTGGGTAAACCACATGAACAATGCCTCACTTGTTTTTTCGAAGTCTGACTTCTTTACACTTCTTCGACTGAGAGATTCGTGTGAGCATTTCTGCGAAGAAAACTGTTCCAATTTAAGTCGGTTTCTTCGCCAGTCACCAACAGTAACTTCACTGACATCATATTCGAGAGCAGGTTTTTTTATTGTTCCTCCTTTGTCAAGTCGTCTTAGTGCTTCTAATTTTAGAGGCAAAGGCACAAATTTCCTCTTTTTTGTTAACAGCCCTCATCTTTGTAAGGTGTACATCGGAACACACAGTCAACAAGCAAAACGACACACAACACTGTACAGTATAGGTACTGGGAACTCCAGCAGCGTATGAACTCCCCAGTTTTGATCGGTAGCAGCCGGCAGCAGTCGGGGTATTTCGTGCCATACTGACAACAGATGTTCGTGCAACAGGGCAGCGAGCTAATCGTCGGTGTTGATTGCATTGTTGTCTGCTTTGTCACTGAGCTGTACTCTCCCTTTTGTTTTTTTTTTTTAAAAAAAAAGGCTCGGATTATTGGAAACTCGAACTATCGAGACTCTACTGCACATGGTCGTTTACGTGGCTGCATTCAACATTCTGACGGCTACATCCTGATGTACCAGCATTTCACATTTGCAATGGCTTATCTCGCGCTTACATTAACCTGTGATTTTGCAGTTTTAATCCCTTAAATATGTTACATGGACAAATGCATTCCCGAAATTTCGTGACTCTACATTAATTATTCTTTGGAGTTTCGGATTTTTTTCCCCTTTGCAGCTACCTTTCAGCTATCTACTGTCCCTTGCGCACAAATCGCTGTTAAGGTGTGAGCGTTTCGCTGCACCTCTGTGCCACGGATAAGAGCACGGAGCTACGATATAGAGGTCGGGACTGATTAAGCCGGAGTCAGTTTCTGTAAATAGCGGCACGGCACCTTCATTGTATGCACGGCAAGGCACAAGGACGTTCCCACGCAATTGTTAATGGCCGGCGGCGATCATCCGACTCCACGCAGTCCGGCGAACGAGGCCGTGTGTGCTAGGGGTGAATCACACTCAGGTCACGGGGTTCTCACAGATTTCCACACAATGCCGTACTCACTTCGGAAGCTCGCGAGCCGCCGCCCGCCCACGCTACGTCGCGAAACTTCCGCCTTTTCCAGAAAAAGATGCCGACGCGACACCGCAGTTTCCTCCGAAAACCGCAGCGGCCGGGTGAAGTACCAGCGCGATAAGAAGGCGACATGTCTGTCACCGCGCAGAGGCGCTTTGTAGTGGAGGATTCGCGATATTACGTCAGTTCTACACCGAACGCATCTGGCTGCTAGGGTTGTTGCATATCGGGTGGATTCGTTAAGCTGTGTCACAGCGGACGAAAATGCGTTCCTGGATGTGTAGATGGTCGAGTTTTGTGACGTCACGGCGTGGAATTTCACGGCATACCGTAGCGTGAAAGACTATTAAGGCAAGTCAGATTTTTGCTTCACGGAGAGGTAGGTAGGCGATGACCTGCAAGGTCGTGTTCTACGTCACAAGGAGAACTTGGGAGACGCTATACTGGACTTCGCCGTTTTCTCTTGAAGCCCGTAATTGGTGGGTTTTATGTTACAGCTTACGTCCTACGTATATACGTTGTTTCAAAGCATCGGCACAATGAAGTTCTCTCGAAAACACGTCATCATTGGTACGATTTGCTGTAACGAAATGACAGAAAACGTCATATCAGCTGTTAAAGAATTTCCTTACTCTGTTGCTTTCATATTGTAACTTGTGTGTTAGTAAGTACGCCATTTCGAGGCAATATCGCACTGAAGATTTATCGAAAGCACTTTGTTTTTGGTATGATTGGTATAATTAAATGTCAGTTAATGACATATCGATGATCAAAGCATTAACGAGGTAGTAAACATAAAAGAGGTGGTCACATGTCACAGAAGTTGCTCGTGGAGTAGTGGGTAGAAGCACATAGGTACAAAATTAAGTGTAGTTAGTTTGCGCCCTTCCATGACGAAATACTTTTTTTGTTCACCTTCGCGTTTTCTAAATAATTCTGGAAGCTTATTATTATAAGGGGCGATCAAAAGGAAACGAGCCGGAGGCATAATTACAGAAACCAGTACCTGTATGTTAGAAGTACTGACCCCGGCTGCTGGTCTATTTCTCCCACTGCGACACAAGGCGGTGAATGGCTGTCTCATAACATTCCCGGGGCTGCGATGTTAACAAGTTCCGCACGTACAGCTGGACTTCATCGTCCGAGGAGAATCGTTTGCTCCTCAGAGCCTTTCTAACGGGGCCAAAACTGGCGTAATCACAGGGAGAGAGGTCCGGACTGTATGAAGGGTGGCCGAGAACCTCCGATTTGAACTTATGTAGGAGTGCCGCGACTGTGTTGGCCGTATGAGGCTTTGCATTGTCATGGAGCAGAATGACCCCACGAGTGAGGTTGCCTGGTCGTTTTGATTTGATCACTTGGCGAAGGACGGTAAAAGGTTTGCGAATAAAGCTGGGCATTCACTGTTGTCCCGTGCTGCAGGAAATGAATCAGGGGGGGGGCCATCTTGGTGAAAGAAGAACGTCAGCATAAAATTTCCTGCACTCGTTTGGACCAGGGGGGCGCAGAAAGCGATGCGCAGAAAGCAACGTGTTTTCTCAGTTGTGCGGATGACGTCACGATGGAAGCAGCTGTGCCAAACAGTACACAGTTCGAATTGTGTTTGATTGTTGTTGTTGTGTTCTTTGTGTTTGAAGGAGTATTTTGATTGAGTTCTTTCTTCTGAGTAACTCAGTCAACAGTGGAAACATTCGGAATTGGGGAGTGTTACGGTTTTTGCTGTAATTGATATTTGACTCTGAACTGAAATAGTTAGCGATAGTGGACAGCAGGATCAACATTGTGTTCGCCAGCTCTATAGTTTCTGGTTCGTCCTGTGAAATTCTTATTGGAGAATCTGCACGTGAGTGAGAAAAATAATTTTTACAATGCCAGGCTGTGCTGTTACGGGCTGTTCTTCCTACAACCGGAGCACAAAGGGAACTGACGTAATGTATCAGTTTCCCGTGTAACGAAACATTACAAAAACTATGGTTGTCGAAATGTAGTAAAGACAGTGTAAATGTTGCGCATGCACGAATATTCTCTCGCCATTTCGCAGAAACAGATTACTTAAGGGATTTACAGTTTGAATTGCTTAATTTGCCCCGAAAAAGAATGCTCAAGCCAGATGCAGTTCCTTGGTGCAATTTGCCGTGCAGTAGTGCGACTGTCAATGTGTCACCCACAACAGAAGACAGAACCAAACGGTATAAGAAACGAGAACTACATAAGAGATCTATGGAAACTCTGGAAAAGCTGTCACCAAATAAGAAACATCATAATAAGAGCACATGTACAGATGACAGTTTTTTTTTCAGACACAGATAAAGTTACTTTGATGAATACTATAGCGGCATTAGAAAGAAGGAATGCTGTTCTTACAAACAAGTGTGTGCAACTTCGAGCTCTTAAGTAAATTCATTTCAATGTGATTGAATGAATAGTTTCTGATTCATTTGAGCCGAGGTTTCGAATTTCAAGTGTGTGTCAGTGTGGTTGTGATCTGATATTTTATCGATGTGTAAGGCATAAGCTGCGAAAGAATATAACTCATCAGTTTTAACTGTAATATTTTAGCAGCGGAAAAGCAGTTTAGACATCTCAATTCTGCTATAAACAAAATCTTCCTCCAAAAACTTGACGTAAACGCACATGCCGTGTCGTCTGCTTGTGAGCGTTTGCTTCCATGCTGACGTCACTAGGCCAGCCAATGGCAGAGCAGAGCGCTTACTGCCCAACTTTATTATTTAGTAACCTTGGTTTGGACGATTGAAGTATGCTGCTGCTAGCTCTGTAAAATCACGTGACGTGCACGCGTGCCCTCTAGCGAGGGGCTGTGAACTTCCACGCTCTGGTCCGAACCACAGACTCCGGCTCGTTTCTTTCTGAACGCCCCTTATAATTTAACAAAAGTATGTTTTGTAATATTCGATGTTAAGTAAGTAAGTAAGAGCATTCTGTCTCAGGAATTTGTTCGATTTTGTGAACATGTCAGGAAACTCTGACCATCGAATTGCAAGATTACCTTCTAAATCGCTACCTCATTCTATTGTGGTTCGGAATTTGTTTATTCATTTAAAGAACTTTCTAGATTTTTGGATCCTTGAGTACTTCATAAATATGCCTTCTGTAAATACTGTATATAACATGTAGATGTGCACTATCACTATCTCTTATCTCTCTCTCTATCTCTCTCTCTCTCTCTCTCTCTCTCTCTCTCTCTCACACACACACACACACACACACACACACACATACATTTAGAAGAAATACAGGAAATAGAACACCAGTACTGCAATAAATAAATGATTTTCTTGCTTTATATACAAGAGAGTTCGCACTACTTTCATTAGGATATTTAGTACTGTCTTGTCTCAAGTTTCATTTTTCACATGTTCTGAATATTGTGCTACTGAATAGAAGCAGTGATCCAGTACGTGGGGCGTTGAATAAGAAATTCAACAATTTTTATCTCCGCTAGTTTCGGTTGGAAAAATGCAAAATTTGTCGCGGAACATCGTGGAATATTCCTTCTTCAGGCTCTATAGTTTCATGAAATTCTAATACGTAGCCTTGAAAATGGCGTCTGTAACAGAGGTGCGTTCCAAGCAGAGAGCTGTCACAGACTTTCTTTTGCGAAAAATCGGAGCATTGCAGATATTCATAGACGCTTCCAGAATGTCAGCGGAGACCTGGCAGTGAACAAAACCACGGTGTCATCATCGCGACAAGGTTGCGCAAACCTATACCATCTTGCGCGTGCCTGCCGGCCTCATACAGTTGTGACTCCTGCAATGTTGCAACGTGCGGACACTCTCATTCCAGGTGATCGATGGATGACAAACATTCGCAACTCAACTGCACGTCTCTGTTGGCCGTGCTGATACACTCGTCGATCGGATAGCGTACTGAAAGGTGTGTGCCCAGTGAGTTGCTTGCTGCCTAAAAGAACACTGCAAAGAGCAACGAACGACCGTCTGTGCGGAACTGTTTGCACGTTAAGAGGCTGATCCTGACAATTGTTTGACGAACTTCGTCACAGGCGATGAAACAAGGCTTCATGACTTTGAAGCGGAAACAAAATGGCAAACCAATGCGTGGCGCCACACCACCTCTCCTCCGAAAAAAACAGTTGAAAGCCGTACCCTAAGCTGGTAAAGTCTTGACGACGGTCTTCTGAGACACTAAAGGTGTTATTCTGTTTGATGTCCCCCTCATGGTGCAACGATCAACTCTGAAGTACCGGGTGATCAAAAAGGCAGTACAAATTTGAAAACTGAATAAATTACGGAATAATGTAGATAGAGAGGTACAAATTGACGCACATGCTTGGAATGGCATGGCGTTTTATTAGAACAAAAAAAAAAGCACAAGTTCAAAAATGTCCGACAGATGGCGCTTCATCTGATCAGAATAGCAATAATTAGCATAACAAAGTAAGACAAAGCAAAGATGATGTCCTTTACAGGAAATGCTCAATATGTCCACCATCATTCCTCAACAATAGCTATAGTCGAGGAATAATGTTGTAAAGCATGTCCGGAGCTACGGTGAGGCATTGGCGTCGGATGTTGTCTTTCAACATCCCTAGAGATGTCGGTCGATCACGATACACTTGCGACTTCAGGTAACCCCAAAGCCAATAATCGCACGGACTGAGGTCTGGGAACCTGGGGGGCCAAGCATGACGAAAGTGTCGGCTGAGCACACGATCATCACCAAACGACGCGCGCAAGAGATCTTTCACGCGTCTAGCAATATGGGGTGGAGCGCCGTCCTGCATAAACATCGTACGTTCCAGCAGGTGTTTATCAGCCAGGCTGGGGATGATGCTATTCTGTAACATATCGGCGTACCTCTCACCCGTCACGGTAGCAGTTATAAAACCAGAATCACGCATTTCCTCGAAGAGAAAAGGCCCGATAACAGTAGATGTGGTAAATCCAATCCATACCGTGACTTTCTCGTCGTGCAATGGAGTTTCCACGACAGTTCTACGATTTTCGGTAGCCCAAATTCTGCAGTTGTGGGCATTGACAGACCCTCGGAGTGTGAAATGAGCTTCATCGGTCCACAACACGTTACTCAACCAATTGTCATCATCCGCCATCTTTTGAAACGCCCACACCGCAAATGCCCTCCGCTTCATAAATCGCCAGGTAAAGTTCATGATGCCGATGGATTTTGTACGGATAGCATCGGAGGGTACGCCTCAGTGCCAACCAAACAGTAGTGTATGGAATGCCGGTGCGACATGCGACTGCACGAGCGCTGACTTCCCCGCTACAGTCTCCATTTCTTCCTGAACTGTCTCAGCAGCGTTACGCCATTGCTCGGTCGGCCATTACGGGGTCTATCGTCTAAACAACCCGCGGCTTCGAACTTCGAAATATTCCCGCCACAGCTGCATTTGTCAACGGATCTTTACCCGTTCGAATCCCTTCCTATGGCGATAGGATCGTAACGCTGAACTAGCACATTCCCCATGCTGATAATACAGCTTCACTAAAAGCGCCTTTTCAGATAACATCAACTTGCTGCGACTGCTGGCGCATCTGATTCTTTCTCTCATTACAGCTCCTTTTATGCACGATTGTCATGCGCAGTCACTGACGTTTTGCTGTGCAGCGCCATCTGTCGAACATTTTGTGAACTTTGTTTTTTTTTTTGTTCTAATAAAACCCCATGTCATTCCAAGCATGTGTGTCAATTTTTACCTCTATATCTACATTATTCCGTGGTTTATTAAGCTTTCAAAGTGATACTGACTTTTTGATCACCCGGTATATTGCGCTACCCTCAGTAAATTGATGAGACGACTTTCGGTGTATTCGGCGTCACAAAAATGCAAACTTATTTCTCCTTTTCCATGAGAACGGAAGGTCTCAGCCGAGAGGAACACACAAAACTTAATTCGACTGTTCTTCATCATCCACTCTACATCCCGGATCTGTCACCTTCCAACTTCCATCTGCTTAGCCCACTAAAGGACGCACTGTGCGGGAAGCAGTACGTGGGAAATGGGAAGGTTGTTGATGCAGCAACACGTTGCCTAAGACGTCGACCAGTAAAGTGGTACCGTGCGGGGATATAGGCAGTCCGAGTAAGGAAGCGCAAGGCCGTCGCAGTGAACGGAGATTATGTTGAACAATAAGGTTTCTAGCGAAAAGAGTGTGGAATAACGTTGTGTTTTAGTATCCTGAATGAAAGCAAACTTGCTTTCAGAAAGAAATGTGTTGCATTACTTATTGAACGCCTCTCATAAAAACGCCTTTGGGGGTTCACTGGATGAAATAATTTTTATCTTATTTGAAAGACTTATAAATTTGTGTCGCGCTTTTTGTAATGGAACCTTTATAGGTCGATGCCTTTACTGACAGGACGTGGACCTTTCCTTTTTGCCTTGTAATATGTTCATGGATGTTGAAGCTTTTATTTAAATATATTAGAAACAGAGCAGTACGATTAGCATATGGGCAAGAGGGGAAATGCGCGTCGAAACGGAGCTAGCATAGCAATTTTTCGCCTGTTCATTTTCGTAAACATATCAGGCAGAGCTAAGTAAATGTCGTGTGACTAGGGCCTCCCGTCGGGTAGACCGTTCACCGGGTGTAAGTCTTTCGAGTTGACGCCACTTCGGCGACTTGCGCGTCGATGGGGATGAAATGATGATGATTAGGACAATACAACACAACACCCAGTCCCTGAGCGGAGAAAAATCTCTGACCCAGTCGGCAATCGAACCCGGTCCCTTAGGAATCACAGTCTGTCGCGCTAACCACTTTTTTTTTTTTTTTGCATTTTGTTCGTTTTTGATCGTTGTGTTTGGTCGTTGCGGACGTCACACGACATCCGTTCAAGTTCGTTGTTGATCCTTTCACTACGTTTCTTATTACAGAGGCCTACCAGCTCTCTGACCGAACACGCTGAGCTACCGTGCCGGCCGAAGTGGCCGTGCGGTTAAAGGCGCTGCAGTCTGGAACCGCAAGACTGCTACGGTCGCAGGTTCGAATCCTGCGTCGGGCATGGATGTGTGTGATGTCCTTAGGTTAGTTAGGTTTAAGTAGTTTTAAGTTCTAGGGGACTACTGACCTCTGAAGTTGAGTCCCATAGTGCTCAGAGCCATTTGAACCATTTAAGCTACCGTGTCGGCGCCACTCAGCTACCGGGGACGTACAGATAGTGTTGACAACTGCCGCTGAAGCGCTGCAGTCGCAAATCACGACGAGGAGCAACTTCTATGTGATGTACCGGCTCGTTTCTAAGCGCGCACCAACGCCGATGTAAATCGCGTCTGGCGTACTCAAAGATGAGAAACAACGTTCCGCATGATGAAGGCTTTACAGAGTAACGATTTTTCCACGAGCCTCGAAGTATCATGCTCAAATGGCTCTGAGTACTATGCGACTTAACTTCTGAGGTCATCAGTCGCTTAGAACTTAGAACTAATTAAACCTAACTAACCTAAAGACATCACACACATCCATGACCGAGACAGGATTCGAACCTGCGACCGTAGCGGTCACGCGGTTCCAGACTGAAGCGCCTAGAAGCGCACGGCCACACCGGACGGCCGGACTTGGGGATGATGGGAACGTTTTGTTGCTCTCGTGTTTTCTTGCTCGCTTGTGGTTCTTGCCGACTATTTATTTATGTAAACTGTTTATATGAAATTAAGTTAAAACTTCATCTAATTAACGTGCACTTCCTGTAACTCATGCGACAGCAGACTCGGATGCCTTCGCTCATAGCAGACACAGCTGAGTTGTTCCATTTAACCGCACCGTCCATCACTGCTTGCCTGACATGCAAGAAATTCTGGTCTACATTATCTGATGGTATCTAGTATCTCATTTATAATAATCTGACAATCATTCTTAAAATATCTCTCATAACGTGATCTGCCGATTTTATTGTAATCCCGTTTATAAATGTAGCACTGCAATGGTAAATTACTTCTAGACATAATTTACTTCTAAGACATAATTTACTTATCAACTCTTACCTATCACGTCATCGTACCACACCAAGAACCAGTAAACCAAGAGCAACTCTGTACAGATACTCTCCGTTGTCGCGCTGCTTCCTCAATGTGTTCCTACCAAAAATTACCTCTCCGGTGACTCAAACAGTTTGTAGAACAAAAGACTGTTGCTTCAGTTTGTTTCTTGAGGCAAGCGTGGAGTGTCAGACTACACTCCGTTCATCATAAGAATAAACCTGATGTAAACAAACGCAAACGCGATGATTGGCCAGAAGCCGTAGCACATTTGGTGGTGTTACGCTCCTGGAAGTAGGCCCTACTCATGTATGAGATATACAGAGTGTCCCAAAAAGAATGACCCGATTTTGAACAGAGTTATTTATTAGGAAGAAGGGCTTAACACCAACGATTTGCATACTAAATTACTCAGAAAAGACAGAAGTTTATAAAAATCCACCATAAATGTTCACTACGTCCTCCATTGGCTGCACGGACGACATCTAGCCGATAGCCGAAGGTGTCCTCTGTCACTGAAGCTACAGCAGCTGATATTCTGGGTTTTAGTTCATCAATGTCACGAGGTAAGGGAGGAACGTAAACACATTGTTTAACATATACCCACAGGAAGAAATCACATGGTGTTAAGTCAGAGGACCTAGGAGGCCAAAAGTGTAAAGCCTGGTCTCGCAGTCCTGTACGCCTTATCCAACGGTGAGGCACGTTGGCATTGAAGAAACTGCGCACGTTGTTGTGCCAGTGCGGTGGTGCTCCATCTTGCTGATAGACGAAATTGTCAGAGTCAGGTTGTGGCAATAACCAGTTCCGTAGCATTGCAAGATATGGTTGTCCTGTTACGGTTTCTTCCTCAAAAAATGTTGGGTTCATAAGCCTTGCTTTGCGAAACAGCACAAAAAACATTCACTTTTGGTGACTCACGTTCGTGTTCAATTGTTTCATGAGGATTTTCCAGCCCCCATATAGGCACATTATGACGGTGAACCTTCCCGCTAATATGAAAAGTTGCCTCATCGCTGAATATCAACCGTGACATAAAAGTGTCATCTTCCATGTCCACGCTCCAGATCAGCGCTCGTAGCGACATCTAGCGGTTTTTTTCTGAAACTCTAGACCATGCCGATTACATCTAGCGCTGTTTCAGTTACCTAATGAGATTTATCTCAACATTATTACAAGCTAAAATCGGGTCAGTCCATTTGGGACAGCCTGTATTATCATCAAGTTACGTTAATGAAACTTTATGATATTCAAATGTATTAACAAGTATCGACGTATTTCTTAATCAAGTTTTAGATATGTAGCTTTTATTTCAAAAATCGTGCAGAGTCACAGTCTATGCGCTGTTGTGCTTGGACTGTCGCGCTGTTAACACGCAGTATCAATACGGCTGGGGCTGCTCGTTGTTCAAATGGCTCTGAGCACTATGGGCCTTAACATCTGAGGTCATCAGTCCCCCAGAACTCAGAACTACTTAATCCCAACTAACCTAAGGACATCACACACATCCATGACTCGAGGCAGGATTCGAACCTGCGACCGTAGCGGTCGCGCGGTTCCAGACTGTAGCGCCTAGAACCGCTCGGCCACTGAGGCCGGCTGCTCGTTGTTCCGTAGTGGAACATGATTTAAAAGTGCTGAGAAAAAGGTTGTTCTTAATGTTTTTCAAAAATTTAGGGAGATATTCGGCTTTCAAGTTTTCCTAGGGTCCGTATTAGACACAATCAAGGCATTAACCTATAATATATGTATAGCGCAATCGGTAGCGGAGTAAATTTGTAATGTTCTGCAGATCATGGTTCGATGGTTGAAGTCTCCTCGGAGTTATTTTTTTATCTTTCAATTTGAAATACCTACATCTTGTAATTGTAAAATTCATCATCACTTTTTTTATGAATAATACACGTCTTCTTGTTTCTAATTACCTATTGCACGTGACACTCCTGTTTTCAATTCAAATATAAATTCATAACTATATAATTTTATGAAAGACTGTTAATAAAGGTTGCTCAAATTAAGAAAAAATAACTAATTTAAGACAAAAGTGAAAAATGAAACAATCTTTATTTTGACTGTGTCCATTTTTTTTATTCCACAGCTGAAGATAAGTGTCGCGGAAATGTGAAAAACAATCATTTTCACGGCATCGAGCACACCATACAAATGCTGCATTTTTACATTTACCACTATACCATTACAATATGAACCCAACAGAACTGACCTGGAGCCAGGTTAAGGGATTTGCACTGAGAAATAACGTGACTGTTAAGCTGCCAGACGTAATGGAACTAATGCACGCAGCTTTTTCACATGTTGCTGCCGAACGCTGGTGGGATGTAGAACGGCACGTCACAAAAGAATAGGAGGAAATGCGGCGCCTGGGCGGCTTCGTGGATTCTGTTGTTGTTCGACTCGTTATCAACGTAGCAGATGACAATTTCAGAACTGAAACATATGTCTCGGATTCGGATGAGGAAGGAGCTAAGAGATTACCTGACGACTGACTGTAATTAACACCTTCATTGGCTTCAGTATTCAACAGTATGGTGAAATCACTGCAGTGCGCTTTTCCATCACACATAGCTCACCCAGAAAAATTACCCTGTGTTTAAGTTAGAAATTTTCATCACTCTTGTTTGTAATTAGAATACTATGCAAGGGGTGAAGGTGAGCATTTTATGCTTTCTGTCTGGTCACCTAAGAAGCGCGCGGTTGTGCTGGAATTTTGCCGAATATTATTTCATTCTTTTGTAAAATTAAGTGAGATTCGAAACTGCAATGTTTCTTTGCTCGTCTCTTTTTACTTCTGTACTGCAACTGCTCACGCCATTGCAGGTTAGTTGGAACGGTGGCTGGCCAGCGCTGTCAAAGTTAAATGCGACTGTAAAGCTGTTGTCTCGCATTATCGCTCGGACTATGTGCGTTTAACACAGCATAAAACGTATCCTTATGATAGTACTCGATTGTACTGGTCACAGCTTGGCTTCCGCTCCACGTGAAACGAAATCCAATGAAATTCTAGCTTACACGGTAGAATACGTGGCGTAATAACTTCTGAGGTCATCAGTCCCCTAGAACTTAGAAATACTTAAAACTAACTAACCTAAGGACATCACACACATCCATGCCCGAGGCAGGATTCGAACCTGCGACCGTAGCGGTCGCGCGGTTCCAGACTGTAGCGCCTAGAAACGCTCGGCCACCTCGGTCGGCAAGATCAGGTTTATTCTTATGATGAACAGAGTACAGAGAAGCGCTCTCCGTTTGTTCACACCCCGGAAATGCCTCAACAAATATCCATTTCTATTAATCATGAAAACTGTCTCGTAAATCTTCAGTTGTGTGACTAACCACTTCCTATCGGTCCCCGTCGACTTTCCTCTCGCTGCTCTCCCTGAGACGATCTCCGGATTCCATCTCTTAAATTAACATGTCTTTCCGACACATACATGTCTAACATGTATGAAGACGCCTTCTGAATTATCTTTTTCAATACATGGCACGAGACACAACTTTTGCACGGACAAATGTAAACCTAACATGAGCTTCGCAAACCCGAACGAGTTGCGGAGAAAGTGGAATTCGGAAATGCTGTGCAATGATCCGCAGCTGTTTTTTTTCTGTTTTGGGCTCGTTCTCTGAGTTTTGATCGATGACAAAAATTGTTTTGGACTTTGTTATCTAACGATTTTCTGTCGGTGTTTTGTGTTTCTTAGTGAAAATAAAGGCGCAGAAAGACGCACCAAAACATCAAGAGAACTTGAAGGCGAGTGCAAAGAAATAAATAGACTCGTACAGAAAGTAGAAAAAATGTTAGGAGACCCAAAAAAGAAATGCTTTGTACTTTGTAGAAGGCTGACTAGTCAAGGAAATCAAAAGCCATTAGTATTGGAAGAATACTAAATAATCGAACGTTCCATTATTTGCTTTGCATTTCACTGAAATAGCCTTTCTTGTACATATTATGGTGTCTTACTGCTCAACCGCTATATTATTGCAATTGGTCATTATCGGAAACACACGGTAACGTTACAGTAAACAAGTACAGCGGCGGCTAAGGAAAGCACATCACACTGTCAGCTGTTTTCAGATCTATTGTGCTTAACCGTCAACCTCGATTACGCGCTGACTCTCAATAAACCGAAAGAAGCGCCGTATCTCCCAGGTACAGTAATATTGTGGTCGACGAACACTTCTTATTTCCAGACGAGAGTACGCAAAAACGAGGGAAGAGGCACCTTCCTTTGTTGAAAGTCCTTTTACGGTTCACATATACTTCTAGTGTTTGTTCGCTTGGCCGCAAGACAGCAGCACCTACTGGGTTTAAGAAGGGTGGCGTTGCGCGAAGCTACAGCACTCTGGGAAATGAAAAAAACACGAGCAGCTTCAAAGTGAAAACAAAGAGCGTAACGGGGCAAAAATATGCAGAAATGCTCTCTGACGCGCGATGGGTACGAATTCTGTCTTGTGGAGGTGTAGTAGTACTCTTCCTCGAATTATACTGCTCAGTATGCATTTACTCCACTTCTGCCGAATTATACGAGTGATTAGGTCACCGTGGCAAAAAATTAAAAATAAAATACTCTCACAGTATACTGCCACTTAGTTGCTGCAAATAAATTCAAATTGTGTCAGTGCCGCATTTTACAGTATCCAGATGGCGTAAGCAAGCTAAGTTTCTCTGTATTAACTCTTCAGTAGAAGTTGTCAGGGGCTGGTGTGAACACGTCTAACTTCTCTTGCCGAGCGCTTTTTTCGGGGAAGTCAACATTCATTGCACCCACCGACGAGTCGGTTTTTCTAACACGAAGACTGTATTGTTGCGACACCCAATTGAAGTTCCTAGTTCATGAGCATCGAATTTACCGTAACAGTAATTCTGTATCCTAGCATGGCAGCTGACTTGTATTCGATAGGAGAGGATTCAGATCCTGTTTTACATTTTCTGTAGTTTCCCTAAATCGATTAGGAAACGATGGCTCGTTAAAAAAGAGAACTATCCCTCTACGTCGATGGGATGTTAAACCACTTTCTTCATTTTCGTTTTATCATAGACATTTGAAGACATGTGAAATTTCCTCTGAGATTGTATCATAAACTAAAGCACCACACCCACCACTTTTGTGTTCAGCAGTACTATAGCTTACTTACGAAGGATCTTTCTAAACGCGTCTGTTGCAAGCAAAGGTACGTGCCTAAGCAGGCGTGCATGTTAAGCAGTTCAACTGTTTAAAATGTCAGTACAGTATATCATTTACTATAGCTCTTCCTACATTCTACAACAGTTCACAAGTGACCGTAATTCAGTTGTAGAATTCTGACTGGTGTTTCGTCGTATCTGTTTCCAACGACCTTCGTCGTCTGGGACTTTTTTTATCGCTGCAGCAGAGAAGAGGCGTTACTTCTGAGTATAAGGGAGGACATTCAGAATGTAGAGACCTTTTTATGCTCCCCTACTGCTACAATTGTAGAGAGCACTGTATAGATAAAGGTTTGAGTAGATGGCTACGTCCATTGCTATGTGCTGCTGGAACATGTGAGCCGCTGAGACCCAAAGTGGTATAACTCAATTTTTCCCACTTCAGAGAAATGAAAGGTTTTGCGTTTCGTTTGATATAAATTCATAATTTACAGTAATTCGTGGTTCATTTGATGAAATGTACGAATGAAATATTATAAGCACGTTTACTATAGACATTTTAGTTATTTGTATCTTAAACTCCTTTTTATAGTCCCTGGAAGTTGGAGTACCACTTTTTCACACGGAGATTTTCTCATAATGAAATTTAACTGGTATAAATGAAGAGCTTTACCACTCTTCTTATAAAAGTTTTGGCGGAGTTGAATACCTGAGTAGGAATATGCTATCTTTTAATCTCCTTAACTGCAATTTATTTATAAAGCATATACAATGTGATACAGTAAATGTGAGTCTGCACTTACAGCTCCCATTATGCACTTTTATCTCAGAAACTGAATTAAAAGAATTGCATTATTGTTGTTACCTGCTGGAATGTTATCTATTGATTAGTTCAACAGTGCATTCACCTACGTATTATAAATAAATTGTTGTTTCTAAATGTCGAAATTTTTTGAAGTGTAATTCTTGTCATGGTGATATTTCAAGAGGCTTTATAATGGCGCATGTCTGTTTACTCGATTTCACCGTCCACATCATCTTCCTCTGCTGAAGAGTCAGCATGTCGATGTCCAGATTCCTGACCCGAATTCGCAGTTGTGAGTTGATTGAAGAAACCGTGGTGCACCAGAGGAATGTACGGGAGAAGTGTCATCATGTCTTTTGTTTTTGTCTTGATGACAGACCACACAGCATTGTTAGAGAGATAAGTTTTGTGGTTTATGTATTTAATGTGAGACTTCATTGCGTGACTCGTGCAGCGTTAATCTATACTTCAACATGGAGTGCTAACTTCCCTTATAGAGACAATATCTGCTTTAAGAACATCTAGGAATTACAGATCTGAAGGAAGAGAACAATGCTCATACTTACTAGCACTGCTACAATGCTTTTTTGATTTTAGTAAATAAACACGCTAGACAGAACAGAAGAACAAAACCACGTGGTCTTGCCGCTTGACTTGTACCACTATTACCGCGAACGCAATTCAATCTGGCCTGTGAGCAAGAATTCATTTGGAGCTTTCAAGTGGCTCCATTGGGAGTTACCGTTATCCCACTTCTCTAGAACAAATTTCCGTGCATTGTGAGAAAACTGAGTGGTGTAGCTCAAAAAATAATATTTTTGAATTAGACCGCTTTGGTTCTCAGCGGCTCATACACCTACAGCATTATGTTTACAGCAATGTGTTTTAGTCTGACTCGTCTATTGGGTGAAAGGACAACAGTAGTCTACTTTGAAAATGCAGGCAACAAAGTACGGATAGAAAGAAAAATAAAATTTTGTAACGTAATAGTCACAACTGTTTTGACAAACGACTCAGAATCGCAGACAATATGAAACCAAGACGAAATGCAAATACAGGCCAACGGAAAAGAAATTAAGGGGGGCGCGTAAAGAATTGCGATCGGAGGGAATAGATAAGTAATGGAAAAATCAGAGCTGAACTGAGAATTTATTCAGTTAACTAATTAATAAACCAAATGTGAGAAGTGAACGAAAAGATGACTGCTGGTTAGCAGATTTGTAACCAACTAAGCAATGTAGTAACAAAGACTGGGCGGCCGGTGTGGCCTTGCGGTTCTAGGCGCTTCAGTCTGGAACCGTGTGACCGCTACGGTCGCAGGTTCGAATCCTGCTTCGGGCATGGATGTGTGTGATGTCCTTAGGTTAGTTAGGTTTAAGTAGTTCTAAGTTCTAGGGGACTGATGACCTCAGAAGTTAAGTCCCATAGTGCTCAGAGCCATTTGAACCATTTTTTTTTAACAAAGACTGGAGATAACCGCCAGCTGTATAGTGTAAAGAGAGATGCGTCATCAACGCAAGAAGAAACACAATGTGTGAAATGTGAGACGTGAAAATGGTACGATTCACGTGTGCCTTACGTCGGGGAATTGTTGTGATATTAGTTTGTTAAATAGTCGTTATTTTGTAGATAAGAGTAATCGACATGACGAACATCAGCAAGTAGCAACTGACGAAGAATAGTGCAAATATTAAGAATAAAGTTATATACCTGTTTATTCTACTATGTTACATACATTACGTATGTATTAATTACGAAAGTTAATAACTGTCACTCTTGCAACCTATTGACTCACAGAATCATAATACGTTGTTTTACATCCCGTGGTGGATGAATAAGAACAGCACCAGTCACTTTCAGTATTATTTATTCATGACAGTATGTGTTTCGCGTGACAAAGCTTATTTTCAGGTCCCCGCTTCCATCACTATAAAACTGAATTTAGAGGGTGTCAACATTGAATCTTGAACAAATATTTCAGTGCACATTCAAGCACTCTGCAGCACAGGTGTGGCCTAAAACGTCAAAACAGCACTGATCATACAAAAATGTGGCATTAAATAAATAATTAAATTAGTCAAACTTTCCTAGGTAGATGTCTGGCATTTCGTCTTAAGGTCCGGAACATGAATCATAGGTACAATAAAAGGGTGTATTTTCGTGATTTCTGTTTGTTAATTCACTGCGCCAATAGCTTTTGCATAGGCAATGTGCCACTGTGCCCTGTAGTTCCTTGTCGACAGTATGCGATATTGTTGACCTAGCCGTAAGAGCTCAGTGAAAAGTTGCTGAAGAATTCTATAGTGACAGCAGTGTGCGCACTATTCCAGAAAATTTGAGACAACGAATCAATGTAAGAGCAAAAACTATATACCATTTTCTTAGCGAGAAATCTTACAAATTGTTCAAAAATGGTTCAAATGGCTCTGAGCACTATGGGACTCAACTGCTGAGGTCATTAGTCCCCTAGAACTTAGAACTAGTTAAACCTAACTAACCTAAGGACATCACAAACATCCATGCCCGAGGCAGGATTCGAACCTGCGACCGTAGCGGTCTTGCGGTTCCAGACTGCAGCGCCTTTAACAGCACGGCCACTTCGGCCGGCCTTACCAGTTGTACCTAGTTTACCTCTACAAATCTAAAGCTTAAGTTTAGGAGGCAAATTCTTAGCTCCTTACCGTTTGTGAAGGTGACGTTATGCGCGGTTCACTGTTTTCGATTAGACCTCCGTTTCTTTTCACATTATGAACATAGTATGCTAAGCAGAATTGACTGGTTGTGTATTTAGCTTCACGTTTATGTAAACGTTCATTCCTTTCGCCATATCACGAAATTACACACCTCAAAATACTTTCAGGTCAGTGTACGTCAAAAGGGAATATAAAACATAGAAGGTGTCAGATCTGAAGTAATAGAAGCAGCGAAACTTATAAAGAACCAAAGACTATAAGAGGGTTGGAACTATGATAGTGGCACTGTTTATTTACAGCTCGTACAAAATAGACACGTGTTACAAAGTTTTACTGACCTTCAAAGTAGTTACCAGCATTGTGTATAAACCGTTGCCAGCGATGTGGAAGTCTTAAGATACTCTTAGTAGCGCCAGCTGTGTTGACACTTCGAGCGGCACGGTCTATTGCCCGACGAATTTGTAGCAGTTCTGAAGCGAATGCCGTGAAGTGTTTCCTTCAGTTTAGAAATCGTGTTAAAGTCACGAGGGCTTAAGTCAGGGGAGTGCAGTAGGTGGTATAGCACTTAGAAGCCCATCAGTCAAAGAAATCAGTAACAGCTTGCACTGTACGTGCTTGGGCACTGTCTTGCAAAATGATGGTCAGGTCCTGCAGAGAGTGTCATCACTTCTGTCTCTATGCTGTTCATTTTTGGAACACAACCTACGACCAGCTTAGAGACAGAAGTGACGACACTTTCTGCAGGACCTGACCATCATTTTGCAAGACAGTGCCCAAGCACGTACAGTGCAAGCTGTTACTGATTCGTTTAACTGATGGGGCTGCTAAGTGTTATGCCACCTACTGCACTCCCCTGACTTAAGCCCTCATGCGTTCAATTCGATTTCTAAGCTGAAGGAAACTCTTCACGGCATTCGCTTCAGAGCTGCTACAAATTCGTTGGGCAATAGACCGCGCCGTTCGAATTGTCAACACAACTGGCATTGCTAAGAGTATCCTACGACTTCCACATCGCTGGCAACTGGTTATTCACAATGCTGGTAATTGCTTTGAAGGTCAGCGAAACTCTGAAACACGTATCTATTGTTTTCACCGACACAGAAACAACATGTGCAAGAAGTTCCTACTTGCGCTACATTTTTCATCAAACCGCTACCCTATGTTATCAAGTAAGCCCTCGATGTGTAGAACGTAGCGCTTAACGGGTACTTTTTAAACGCCTTTTAAATATGTTTTTTAATTACGTTGTTCCGTGATAGAACATGCTGTTTTGAGTTTTATCTGTATTACTCCTTATAAATGTTAGTTCAGTCTAGATCTAGTTTCATTTGCCATCCCTGCAATGTGTTTCCTTATTTCCTCAATAATTACACTGAAGAGCCAAAGAAACTGGTACATCTGCCTAATATCGCGTAGGGCCTGCCTGAGCACGCAGAAGTGCTGCAACACGACGTGGCATGAACTCGAGTAACGCCTGAAGTAATGCTGGAGGGAATTGACACCACGAATCCTGGACGGCTGTCCATAAATCCGTAAGAGTACGAGGCGGCGGAGCACAGCGCGTTGCAAGGCATTCCAGATATGCTCAGTAATGTTCAAGTCTGGGGAGTTTGGTGTCCATCGGAAGTGTTTAAACTCAGACGGGAGTTCCTGGAGCCACTCTGCAGCAATTCTGGACGTGTGGGTATCGCATTGTCCTGCTGGAATTGCCCATGTCCGTCGGAATGCACAATAGACATTAATGGATGCACGCCGACTATAATTTCACCTTCAAATTCACTTAAATGTTGATAACCTGCCATTGTAGCAGCAATAACCGATCTAACAACTGCGCCAGACACTTGTCTTACGTAGGCATTGGCGACCGCAGCGCCGTATTCTGCCTGTTCACTCATCCCCGTATTTAAATACGCATGCCTATGCAACTTTCTTTGTCGATTCAGTGTATACATGGAGTAATTCTGGTCCTAATACACTGAAACATCCCCTTAGAAAAATTAAGAATGACAGTGCTGGAAAACCTCTTACGTTATATGATTTTCAAACAGCTGAGCAAAACTGAACGTACTCAGACATTTTTCTCTTTACTTATTCTGTTCATCACTAAACTGACACACAATATATTTAGCGCAACGCAATCTGACTTTCAGTAATCCCTACAAAAGAATGGCCCTGATTAACAATAACCTATACCTTTCATGAATCACTTACCTCAGAAAAATCTTCGTTACTCGAACTACTGCAATAAAAGCTAAATAAAAGATTCTAACTACTGAAGGTACTTTTACTGATAGGCATAGTTAGCAACTGAAACATTTTGAGCGGGCCGGTGTGGCCGAGCGGTTCTAGGCGCTACAGTCTGGAACCGCGCGACCGTTACGGTCGCAGGTTCGAATCCTGCCTCGGGCGTGGGTGTGTGTGATGTCCTTAGGTTAGTTAGGTTTAAGTAGTTCTAAGTTCTAGGGGACTGATGACCTGAGATGTTAAGTCCCATAGTGCTCAGAGCCATCTGAACCACTTTGATAGAGAACAAACAATGTATTTACCTTAATAGTGTTCAGTTCATGACATCGAGTCTTACAAAATGGCTCTGAGCACTATGGGACTTAACATCTCAGGTCGTCAGTCCCCTAGACTTAGAACTACTTAAACCTAACTAACCTAATGACATCACACATATCCATGCACGAGGCAGGATTAGAACCTGCGACCGTAGCGGTCGCGCGGTTCCAGACTGAAGCGCCTAGAACCGCTCGGCCACCAGCTGCCGGCTCCAGTCTTACAAGTTTCGTTTTTCTGACGGACACACGTCCAGATCGTCCGCTCTCAAAACAATGCCATCTCTCTTCCCACATCCAACACGGCTGGCGGCTCACCTCCAATTGCGCAACGCTACGCGCTGTTCACATCCATCTGCCCAACACTACAGTACAACCAGCCACAGACTGCACACAGCACAGTCAGTGATTTTCATACAGAGCGCTACGTGGCGTTACCAACATAAAAACCTTTAGCCTACTTGCAACACGACCCTGAGGAACTCCTGTATTAATTTACTTTTGGTTCTAGTAAATGGTTTAGTGAAAGTTCGGCTGTGTTTCCTCTAGTATTTGTACTGTATCCGTTAGGTATGATAATGTGCTCCTGGTTGTTTTGCGGACCCACACGAGAAACTGGTATGGTCTGCTACTGGCGCTGTTTGCCACAGAGCTGAGGGTTATGACTGCGGCTGCACGTTTTGCTAGGTCAGCACGCGTGCGCGGGCACGAACAGCGAGGCGGCTTTAATTCAGCGGAAATATTGGGGACCCCGAAGGTAAAGGAAACGGCACGGCAGGAGAAACGCTAGCGACGTAACAGTCCAGTCCCTGCAGCCGCAGCCAGCAGAGTTCCGGGATGAGGTCGGCGCTCTGGCCGTGGTAGAGGCAGCTAGCGGGTGCTCATCACGGCGGACTGGGCCGGTCGCTACTCGGCAATCACGACCAATTGGGACAACCGGGCCGCCCACCACCGCCCCACGGGTGAGCTCGCTTCGTGCACCTAGACCAGCGCTCCCTACATCACTCCCAGCTCTGTTTGGGCGCAGACGTTTTTAGGGTGAATTCATTCCCTGTAATGCTCAGAGTAAATGAAGCAGGCAAAAAGGAATACAAACGTCTCAAAAATGAAGTCGACAGGAAGTGCAAAATGGCTAAGCAGGGATGGATAGAGGACAAATGTAAAGATGTAGAGGCTCATATAACTAGGGGTAAGATAGATACTGCCCACAGGAAAATTAGAGAGACCTTTGGAGAAAGGAGAACCACTTGTATGAATATCAAGAGCTCAGATGGAAACCCAGTTCTAAGCAAAGAAGGGAAAGCAGAAAGGTGGAAGGAGTATATAGAGGGTCTATGCAAGGGCGATGCACTTGAGGACAATATTATGGAAATGGAAGAGGATGTAGATGAAGATGAAATGGGAGATACGATACTGCGTGAAGAGTTTGACAGAGCACTGAAAGACCTGAGTCGAAACAAGGCCCCGGGAGTAGACAACATTCCATTAGAACTACTGACGGCTTTGGGAGAGCCAGTCCTGACAAAACTCTACCATCTGGTGAGCAAGATGTATGAGACAGGCGAAATACCCTCAGACTTCAAGAAGAATATAATAATTCCAATCCTAAAGAAATCAGGTGTTGACAGATGTGAAAATTACCGAACTATCAGTTTAATAAGTCACAGCTGCAAAATACTAACGCGAATTCTCTACAGACGAATGGAAAAACTGGTAGAAGCCGACCTCGGAGAAGATCAGTTTAGATTCCGTAGAAATGCTGGAACACGTGAGGCAATACTGACCCTACGACTTATCTTAGAAAATAGATTAAGCAAAGGCAAACCTACGTTTCTAGCATTTGTAGACTTAGAGAAAGCTTTTGACAATGTTGACTCGAATACTCTCTTTCAAATTCTAAAGGTGGCAGGAGTAATATGCACGGAGCGAAAGGCTATTTACAATTTGTACAGAAACCAGATGGCAGTTTTAAGAGTCGAGGGGCATGAAAGGGAAGCAGTGGTTTGGAAGGGAGTGAGACAGGGTTGTAGCCTATCCCCGATGTTATTCAATCTGTATATTGAGCAAGCAGTAAAGGAAACAAAAGAAACATTCGGAGTAGGTATCAAAATCCATGGAGAAGAAATAAAAACTTTGAGGTGCGCCGATGACATTGTAATTCTGTCAGAGACAGCAAAGGACTTGGAAGAGCAGTTGAACGGAATGGAGAGTGTGTTGAAAGGAGGATATAAGATGAACATCAACTAAAGCAAAACGAGGATAATGGAATGTAGTCGAATTAAGTCGGGTGATGCTGAGGGAATTAGATTAGGAAATGAGACACTTAAAGTAGTAAAGGAGTTTTGTTATTTGGACAGCAAAATAACTGATGATTGTCGACGCAGAGAGGATATAAAATGTAGAATGGCAATGGCAAGGAAAGCGTTTCTGAAGAAGAGAAAATTGTTAACATCGAGTATAGACGTAAGGGTCAGGAAGTCGATTCTGAAAGTATTTGTATGGAGTGTAGCCATGTATGGAAGTGAAACATGGACGATAAATAGTTTGGACAAGAAGAGAATAGAAGCTTTCGAAATGTGGTGCTACAGAACAATGCTGAAGATTAGATGGGTAGATCACATATCTAATGAGGAGGTATTGAATAGAATTGGGGAGAAGAGGAGTTTGTGGCACAACTTGACAAGAAGAAGGGACCAGTTGGTAGGATATGTTCTGAGGCATCAATGGATCACAAATTTAGCATTGGAGGGCAGCGTGGAGGGTAAAAATCGTAGAGGGAGACCAAGAGAAGAATACACTAAGCAGATTCAGAAGGATGTAGGTTGCAGTAAGTGCTGGGAGATGAAGAAGCTTGCGCAGAATAGTGTAGCATGGAGAGCTGCATCAAACTGAAGACCACAACAACAACAACAACAATGCTCAGAGTGCGATGGTATCATGTTTCCAACTGATATCATCTCACGGCCAAGATAGCCACGCGAGTCTAACTTTTTATAGTCAATATAGTCCTGTAAACTTGAACTGCTGTCAACACGATTGAGGGG
This sequence comes from Schistocerca piceifrons, assembly GCF_021461385.2. Taxonomy (NCBI): domain Eukaryota; kingdom Metazoa; phylum Arthropoda; class Insecta; order Orthoptera; family Acrididae; genus Schistocerca; species Schistocerca piceifrons. The sequence goes on along the minus strand of NC_060138.1, from coordinate 350,331,871 downwards.
TCATTCCTGTCTGACCTGAATCTACAAGCGAAGGACCAACCCTGATGGATGAAGTGCAGGATCAACCTTGAAGAGTGAGGTAGGGATGAGACGTCTACTGTACCAGTTAATTTCACACCAATCAACGTGAGGAGGGTGATGAAGACAAGGTTGTGTTTCAAGGGTGAGTCGACAAACGCAGCAGTGATCTACTACAGGCAAGACGATTATGGACGTCCAACCGCAGGACTAACACACCACACTGCTATATTAAAAAGGTGCAAAGTTTTCAAAAGGCACAGGCTGGCGCTCAGAGAACCCCCTTTCATGAACTGCCGAGACAGGGGTCCAGAATAATGCGGCCTCAGTATTGCTATTCGCTCGAACGATCCAAGCGCGCGAATTCAGTGTGAATCAGAGTCCGCCACTAACATAGTTTGAACATCTGCAACAGAACTAAGGCTGGGTATTGACTAAAACAACTTTACCTTGTACAAGAGGTAGGGAAGTTCATAGCGGCCCACGCTCACTAACATTGTGATGGACAGCCCAAGGAAGAAGATGTTTACTTGTACTCATGGACAATATACTTCTAATCTTTCTATAAAAAACACTGTCTGTATGTGGAAAACTGAATAAACTGATTTCAAAATCTTTCTCCTCATGTAATGTGTACTTCAGGTATGGTATTCAACTGCTGAGGAAAACTGTTCGTAGTCCTATGTTGCGCACCTGAACAGTGACGTGGGATAAAACTTTAAACTTTATGAAATGCAAAATTTGAAATGAAAAAAATGAATGTAATTAAATGCCAGAGAAAACTAATTGTGTGCTCAATGAAAATTGTATAACTAAAACTTGGTACCTACGTTCATTATGGACATTGCGTTATATGAAGTGCTATGTTTTATTTGGAATGTCCACAGAAATAAATTACTGCTCTACTCTGAAGAAAATTAGTGTTTGAAGTAACCAACACTGTTCACTGAAAATTAATCTACTGACAAGCACGACATCTGACAATCCTGGCTACCCACTGTTTGCTCAAGAATGCAAGGTGAGTCCTGCTCTGAAATAAAAGTGACTTACCCCTTGCTCAAGATACTGTTTTTGTGTCTGGAGTGCTGACGTTCTCGAAAGCATGTACAAATCAGCAGAAGCAGCAGCTAAAGATAAATAACCTACTATAAATATTTTTTGTTTGTGAGAAAAAGCCTGTTGCTGCATGTGGCGCAAGGTGCAACGCACGCATAACAGAATGTTTGAAACTTTACAGTGAATCATGGAGGTGGGTTTTACTTTAAAGAAAGTCATTTTTGAGAAATCAAACTCTGATTACTGACAGAAAGACTGCAAAGGATAAGAAGACTCTCAACAATTACAAAATTCTCTCATTACAAAGAAGCAACAAACATGCCTTTAAAATTCCTCCAACATTTCCTTCACCAATATAAAGAACAACAAATTATTATAAATGAGTCTTCATCTCTATAATCATGTATTCCGAGTAGCTTCTCCCAGATTCACAGAAAACAGATCTCATTCTCCGAAAAACTCAACTGTTCGCTACTATGCCTCCGCAGCTAGTGTTGCAGCCCTTGGATCACAGGGTCCCGGGCTCGATTCCCGACCGGGTCGGAAATTTTCTCTGCACGGGGACTGGGTGTTTGTATCGTCCTCATCATTTCATCATTCTTCCAGAAATGGCGAGACTGGAAAGTGAAAAGACTGGGTATTTGTAGCGGCGCTGATAACCATGCCATTGTGCGTCTCACAAGCCAAATCATCATCGTCAAATAAGAGTGCCTCAACGCTGCACGACTGACTGCCCAGCAAGTCAACCACAGATAAAACTAAAAACATGATTGAAGGGTCTTATTCACTACTCATGCAGTGCGCTCATCCATATTTATCCCAATACAGTAAAGATGAATTATTTAGAATAGCAGAAGACGTACGGAAACCTCACATAATATGTGATAGGAACATGTGAGGTACGATCGTTGCACAATATAACTGATCTATGACAACGATATTTCGGAATTAGCGACGCCAGTGTGGAAGGGCACCACTGGCCAAAAAAGAATAATGAGGTGGTTCAAGAACTTTAAAGAGACAGGCAGTATCAGATACCTTCTTTGAAGTGGAATCCCTCCGTGTCTAAACATATGTTGACAGAGTGCAAACTGCATTACATCGCAGACTCCAGAAGTCAACTCGTCTTGCACCACGCGAATTCCGAGAAGTGAGATCAACTGTCCATAAAGTGTCATGTAAGGGGTCACGCCTTTCGGACACAAAGTGCAAATGGGCAAAGCACTACTGCCAAACGATCATCCCCTGCAGTATGCATTTGCGTGTTCCATACTGGTCTCCGTAGATGCCCACAATGACTACCTGAGAAGCGCTTGTTTTCAGATGTAGTAACGTTTCACATTTCTGGACATGTGGACCGCCACAACAATAAAGTTTTAGGGCTCCAACCACACACGCAATGCATTATGAACATATCTTTGATAGCCTGAAGCTTATTGTTTGCTGCAACCTAATGCACGATAGTTTAACAGAAATCGTAACGGGAAATGTTTAGCTGAACATACTCTAACAGTCCCTGCTTCTACAGATCGAAGGGCTGAAGCTGTCCATCGCCATCCAGTACGGTGGCGCACTCTCACAGTAGAGTTTGCATATACGGGATGTGCTAAATGACACCTTTCGTGGGAGGTGGATGGGTCATGCTGTTCTTATCGCATGGCTTCCGCGCTCTCCCAGTGTCACGCCACCATACTTTTTTGTGTGATTACGTCAAGGATTTTGTGTACACAGCACTAGTCAATGACATTGCTACCCTTCATGCACGAATTAATGAAGCAGTCAGAACAGTTTATACTTACCCGTACATGGGCAGAACTCTAAAATCGCCTTGATGTCCTACAGGCGGGTGGAGCGCACAATGAAATTCTGGCATAGGAGAAAAAAAAACTTCGAGACCTGCTAAATTGGTACTGGACCGTGTATTACGTTATTGCTGACCCGTACATGGGCAGAACTGGAAAATTGCCTTATTGCCCTACAGGCGGGTGGAGCGCACAATGAAATTCTGGCATAGCAGAAAAAAAACTTCGAGACCCGCTAAACGTAAGTTCGAGACGTGCTAAACGTTTGACAACAAACCAGCTGCTCTATCTCTAATAGATACGGAGAGCGAGCAAAACACGATATGCTGTGGCACAATATTATAACCGCTGAATGCCATCTAGTGACGTTGCGGGTACGTGTTGTGGCAAGGAAAGTATGAGGTGAGCAGAGAGGAATGGGAAATCATTCTAGCGACGATACGGCCCGGAAACACGCTCACATGAGTGACTGGCAACGGACAGACGGATATGACACGGCGCCAGTGAAGGAGCATATCGGAAACGTCGACGCTTCTCGTGTTGCTGTTGTAAGCATTTATAGAAAGAGGTTGAAGGATGATGAAAACCGTGAGTTGGTGACAAGATGATGGACGTCCACGCCCCATCACAAAACGTGGAGCCTTGGCTACTTTCTGAAGTACAGGCAGATGTGACGACAGAATAGAAAGTTGCTGCCTGCGCATGTGTTTCGGAGCACACGTTCAGCGCACATTGCTGAACATGGGCCTTTGCAGCAGGCCACCCATGCGCGTTCTCATAGTAACCCGACAACATCGTCAGTTACGATTGCAGTGGCCACGGTGTCATCCACACTGGACCGTGTATTACGTTATTGCTGACCCGTACATGGGCAGAATTGGAAAATCGCCGTATTGCCCTACAGGCGGGTGGAGCGCACAATGAAATTCTGGCATAGCAGAAAAAAACTTCGAGGCCTTGCATGGGGGCTTAATTAAAATGCAATAATATTAGTAGCTGTGTGTCCGGTTACGAAGTCTCGTAACCGGTTGGCCCTGACTAGTATTAGTACGCAATATGACTGCATAGAATAACAATAAAGAATGAAAGGAAATTTCCGTTAACACAATTGATTAATTAAGTCCCCTGCAGCTATAAAAGCTACGAAACAACAAAGCACAAGTGTAACTGTTCTGTGTGTGGAAGTGTGATTCAACGCACATGTATCTGGCACGGTTCCTCCTCAATGTGATAAGGTATTTTAAACACCATTTACAATGAACTAATTGAAAAACCAGAAATACTATAATTGCACATAGAAATCAGAATTAAAGGTCTAATACATGAACACGAGCCACATGCTTTGTTGACTGAACCTGTGACCAAGATACATTGTCATTAAGGAAATGTGAATTTTTTTTTTTTTTTTCTACCTCCATATATATTGACGAAAAATACACTGTGACCATTGCAACATCTTCCATCTATACATTACACCAACCGAACAGCATCTACTGTCTCGCCCAACAGAACAACAACTGCACACGACATGCTCTCAACTAGTACCGCTCTCGACATCCTCTCAACAAGTACTGCCCACGGGAACCTCTGAACTACTACTGCACCAGTGGGCGCGGCGGAATAATAATCTTTGGCGCAATCTCTGGCGCTGTGGCTCAGTGTAGCTACCTTTCAACCTGCTAAACGTAAGCTGGCGTTTGATAGCGTTCCAGGTGTGTTCGATCGGGTTCAGGTCAGACGAATCTGGTGGCCATGACGTCAACGCCAATTCAGTATTAGGCTCCTCACACCATTGCAGAACAGTTCTGGCTTTGTGCCTTGTGGTTGTTGGATAAACGACGTTTCTTGTTGCACCGGCTCGTGCCAGGTTACTCCTTTTTCCAGGTGAACGACCGCTCCAAACGTGCACCACGCCATGAACACAGGCCCGTTAGTACGGTATTATGCTATGGCGGTTATTCAACCCGACTTTCGTAGGAACTGCAGTAGTAATCCACGGCGTCGTAACAGCTGCGCCGTACGTGTACACGAGTGCAGAACATCTGCAGCCCTCCACGCTTAATTTCTCTGCGACGAAATAGGCATCTTCCAACAGTATAACTGTTCGTGGCACAAGGCCAGAACCGTTCTGCAATGGTCTGAGGAGCCTAATACTGAATTGCGGATAATTACCCCAAGACGTGGGGAATCGTGAGTAATCTCTTCTACGTGATAACTGCGGTTACACTTCATTGTATTGTTTTTTACATTTAAACTGTTTTAGTATAATAAAGTAGGGAATTACAGTAATCTTAAACAGTTTTTATGTCACATACACTCCTGGAAATGGAAAAAAGAGCACATTGACACCGGTGTGTCAGACCCACCATACTTGCTCCGGACACTGCGAGAGGGCTGTACAAGCAATGATCACACGCACGGCACAGCGGACACACCAGGAACCGCGGTGTTGGCCGTCGAATGGCGCTAGCTGCGCAGCATTTGTGCACCGCCGCCGTCAGTGTCAGCCAGTTTGCCGTGGCATACGGGGTTCCATTGCAGTCTTTAACACTGGTAGCATGCCGCGACAGAGTGGACGTGAACCGTATGTGCAGTTGACGGACTTTGAGCGAGGGCGTATAGTGGGCATGCGGGAGGCCGGGTGGACGTACCGCCGAATTGCTCAACACGTGGGGCGTGAGGTCTCCACAGTACATCGATGTTGTCGCCAGTGGTCGACGGAAGGTGCACGTGCCCGTCGACCTGGGGCCGGACCGCAGCGACGCACGGATGCACGCCAAGACCGTAGGATCCTACGCAGTGCCGTAGGGGACCGCACCGCCACTTCCCAGCAAATTAGGGACACTGTTGCTCCTGGGGTATCGGCGAGGACCATTCGCAACCGTCTCCATGAAGCTGGGCTACGGTCCCGCACACCGTTAGGCCGTCTTCCTCTCACGCCCCAACATCGTGCAGCCCGCCTCCAGTGGTGTCGCGACAGGCGTGAATGGAGGGACGAATGGAGACGTGTCGTCTTCAGCGATGAGAGTCGTTTCTGCCTTGGTGCCAATGATGGTCGTATGCGTGTTTTGCGCCGTGCAGGTGAGCGCCACAATCAGGACTGCATACGACCGAGGCACACAGGGCCAACACCCGGCATCATGGTATGGGGAGCGATCTCCTACACTGGCCGTACACCACTGGTGATCGTCGAGGGGACACTGAATAGTGCACGGTACATCCAAACCGTCATCGAACCCATCGTTCTACCATTCCTAGACCGGCAAGGGAACTTGCTGTTCCAACAGGACAATGCACGTCCGCATGTATCCCGTGCCACCCAACGTGCTCTAGAAGGTGTAAGTCAACTACCCTGGCAAGCAAGATCTCCGGATCTGTCCCCCATTGAGCATGTTTGGGACTGGATGAAGCGTCGTCTCACGCGGTCTGCACGTCCAGCACGAACGCTGGTCCAACTGAGGCGCCAGGTGGAAATGGCATGGCAAGCCGTTCCACAGGACTACATCCAGCATCTCTAAGATCGTCTCCATGGGAGAATAGCAGCCTGAATTGCTGCGAAAGGTGGATATACACTGTACTACTGCCGACATTGTGCATGCTCTGTTGCCTGTGTCTATGTGCCTGTTGTTCTGTCAGTGTGATCATGTGATGTATCTGACCCCAGGAATGTGTCAATAAAGTTTCCCCTTCCTGGGACAATGAATTCACGGTGTTCTTATTTCAATTTCCAGGAGTGTAGTATGGATGTGTCAAAATAAAATTTTTTTTCCAACTTTTATCAATTCTCACTGTTGCAGTTTCTACAAAAGATAGTTGGATAGTAAAAAAATCTGGTATATTTTTAAATAATTTGTCTAAAGAGCAGGTATATCGAGATGCTATCATGGAGGGCGTACTCATTAGTTGGCACATGTTTCGTAATGCTTGTGGAATTATCAGGCTCCTGCACATTCATCGACAACTGTTGCAAATGTACTGTGCTGTTGTTTGTTACCCCCAGAAGTTCAAGACAACCAAGAAGTCGCCTAAAAGCTGGTCGGCTCCAAATCGCGACGCCCATCTGCGTAAATCGACGGGTCACGACGCTGCCCTCCCGCCTTAACGGGGTCACAGAGCGCACCCGGCAGCGAACAATCGGACGCAATAAATCCGACGGAAACATTGTGAACTTTCTGGATAAAAGGGGACGCTATAAGACCACTTGGAACGCGTTCCAGTAACGGTACGCGGAAGACCGCACCAACGCGATGACTGCGCAGACATCCTGTAGGAGGGAAAGGCATATTTCCCATTCAGAGATGGCACTCGCAATGACTGTTTCGTAACATCCTCAATTACTTATAGCTTGTTAAATTACTATTTACACGGTCCAATCACATTAATGTGACCATCGCCTTTGTTCGACGTCAACGTGCAAAACTACTCACAGATGGCAGGTGGCAGCACTGACACTAGACAGTATACAGTATACAGGGTGTAAATTTTAAGTTGACAAACCAGAATAACTCAGGCTTTACATGAAAAAATGTGTAGAATCCACAGTTGATTATTTTCGAGGGGGACATCTGCTGGCGCTAAAATTAGCCCGCCAACCCAGCCCCCAGGGAGTTGGGCCGGAGGAAACTTTAAAATTTCAAATGGAAACCCCTATTTTTAATTGTAGAATCAGATTCTACATAAAAAATTATATACATTTTGTCTTAAACATATGTTTTGATTCTTGGTAGTTGGCGCTGTAATTCAAGAAAATCCATGTTCACAATTTGAATGTAAAATGGTTACGGATAAATAAAAATACTAATTTACTTCATAAATTTTGATTCACTAGAACTAAAGTTCTCCCTCTCTCCCCATAGGGTGGGGTTTGAGAGAGAGGGATTAGAGTTTTACAAATATTGACCCAAATATTAATTTTTTGCGCAGATTTGGATAAGTTTTGTTTATTTTTTGGTCATGAGGCCACACAGCTTTTAATTATCAGACAAATAATCTGACTAGCTAACTAACTAACCAAACATCCTACTTACTAACGAGTGAACTCATTAACTAAAAAACTAACTGACTCACGAAACCTAATTTTTTATTAGATTCGGAGTAATCACTCTTGTTTGTCGAGAAGTCTCACAACTGGGGTGCTTGCTTAATTTGAGTCGTTTAGTTTCGGGTGGTAAAACGTAGAAAACGACATTCATAAATTTATTGACTTAAATCACATTGTTCAGACCTTTATTTTATTTTTTTTCCCGAATATCGCGGCTGTTACGCTGTTTACATTTTCTTAAATTACAATTCCAACTACCAAGAATCAAAACAAATGTTTAAGACAAAATGTACGTAGTTTTTTTATGTAGAATCTGATTCTGCAATAAGAAATGGGCGTTCCCATTTGAAATTTTAAAGTTTCCTCCCACCCGAACCCGACACCAAAGCCAGCGTGTTAGCAGACGCGTTGGCGGCAAAATTCAAGTCGGTGGAAGACATCATCGATGACGAACACGTCCGCCTGGTGGAAAAGCGGCTTCCTGCCTTCCTGGCTGCCAGAGCGGAAGCTGACGTGTTTGAAGAAATCACAGAGGAAGAGGTGCAACAACAGCTCGCTCTCCTGCCAACCAGGGAGGCAAGTGGCAGCGACCATCTAAATAACGCGCTGTTGAAGCAACTGCCGTCTGACGCAGACCGCACCCTGGCGACAATTTTCAGTGCCGTTCTGAAGAGCTGCAGCTACCCCTCGGCCTGGAAGCGTGCTGAGGTGGTGGCCATTCCAAAGGAAGGGAAGAACAACAGGCTGGCCCAGAATTACAGACCGACCAGCCTGCTGCGCGTCCACTTCAAAGGTCTTCGACCGTCTCTACGCGAGAAGGCTGCGCTGCGACGTCAAGGAAGATGGCCTGCTTCCTGACGAACAGTTCGGGTTCCCCTCTTGACAACAATGAACAAAGTCATTTACAAACTGGTTGTGGAATTCGCATTAAAACTTGGAATTAAATTGTAAGTGTGTGGAAAGGAGGAGGGGGGAGGGGGAGCAGGGAGGGTTGTGTTTATTTCGCTTTGTCAGAAACCTGTCGGTTAATCTGAAATGCCACTGTATTTTATTACTTGTCAATGCAATTTATGTTTTCAATGACTCAGTATTAGTAGAAACGACAGACTGGAGTAGCCCTGTGTTGGAATGAATGAAATAGTGTTCCCAGAGGCCAATTACTTTTAAAAAAATGAAAAATATTATTTGAGGGAAATTTATCTTCATGTTACACTAAAAAACTAGGGAAGTAGACACGATTACATTACAATACACCTTCAGCTATTCTCCGCAAGCCACATTACAGCGCGTGGCAGAGGGTGCTTGAGGTACCACCATTATTTTATCTCCTTTTCTGTTCCATTCGCAAACGATGCGCGGGAAGAATCTCCAATTTCTCTCATTTTCTCGTCATAGTCCCTTAGAGAGATATACAGGGTGAGTCACCTAACATTACCGCGGGATATATTTCGTAAACCACATCAAATACTGACGAATCGATTCCACAGACCGAACGTGAGGAGAGGGGCTAGTGTAATTGGTTAATACAAACCATACAAAAATGCACGGAAGTATGTTTTTTAACACAAACCTACGTTTTTTTAAATGCAACCCCGTTAGTTTTGTTAGCACATCTGAACATATAAACAAATACGTAATCAGTGCCGATTGTTGCATTGTAAAATGTTAATTACATCCGGAGATATTGTAACCTAAAGTTGACGCTTGAGTACCACTCCTCCGCTGTTCGATCGTGTGTATCGGAGAGCACCGAATTACGTAGGGATCCAAAAGGAACGGTGATGGACCTTAGGTACGGAAGGGACTGGAACAGCACATTACGTCCACATGCTAACACCTTTTTATTGGTCTTTTTCACTGACGCACATGTACATTACCATGACGGGTGAGGTACACGTACGCAAGTGGTTTCCGTTTTCAATTACGGAGTGAATTAGAGTGTGTCCCGACATGTCAGGCCAATAGATGTTCAATGTGGTGGCCATCATTTGCTGCACACAATTGCAATCTCTGGCGTAATGAATGTCGTACACGCCGCAGTACATCTGGTGTAATGTCGCCGCAGGCTGCCACAATACGTTGTTTCATATCCTCTGGGGTTGTAGGCACATCACGGTACACATTCTCCTTTAACGTACCCCACAGAAAGAAGTCCAGAGGTGTAAGATCAGGAGAACGGGCTGGCCAATTTATGCGTCCTCTACGTCCTATGAAACGCCCGTCGAACATCCTGTCAAGGGTCAGCCTAGTGTTAATTGCGGAATGTGCAGGTGCATCATCATGCTGATACCACATACGTCGACGCGTTTCCAGTGAGACATTTTCGAGCAACGTTGGCAGATCATTCTGTAGAAACGCGATGTATGTTGCAGCTGTCTGGACCCCTGCAATGAAGTGAGGACCAATGAGGTGGTCGCCAATGATTCCGCACCATACATTTACAGTCCACGGTCGCTGTCGCTCTACCTGTCTGAGCCAGCGGGGATTGTCCACGGACCAGTAATGCATGTTCCGTAGATTCACTGCCCCGTGGTTTGTGAACCCCGCTTCATCGGTAAACAGGTAGAACTGCAACGCATTCTCTGTTAATGCCCGTTGACAGAATTGCACTCGATGATTAAAGTCATCACCATGTAATTGCTGATGTAGCGACACATGAAACGGGTGAAAGCGGTGACGATGCAGTATGCGCATGACACTATTTTGACTCAGTCCACCGGCTCTCGCAATGTCCCGTGTACTCATGTGTGGGTTCATGGCAACAGCAGCTAACACACCAACTGCACCCGCTTCTCCTGTGGCGGGCCTGTTACGGACCCGTTTGCGTGCTACGACTATACCTGTTGCATACAGTTGGCGATAGATGTTTTGCAATGTGCGGCACGTTGGATGCTCTCTGTCCGGGTATCGTTCTGAATACACCCTGCAGGCTTCAGCTGCATTTCGTCGACACTCGCCATAGATGAGTATCATCTCCGCCTTTTCAGAGTTCGAATACGCCATGGTCACAGTTTCTACAACACTACACTATCACAGACGTCTAGTAACACGGTGTACTACAGTTGGTCTGCGTGCGGAGACGAATGCAGAATAACAATAGCAGCAAGCGCTACATGCGGATACTGCGACAGCTAGACCAAACCACAACAGTGCACTACAGCCACACTCGTAAACATGGTCGTCATTGCAAACATGTCCCTGCAGATGCTGCTCGCCGACCGTGGCCCGTGTTTGTTACAACACGCAACTGAACGTCGGAGGTTTCAAGCGTCAACTTTAGGTCACAATACCTCCGGATGTAATTAACATTTTACAATGCAACAAACGGCACTGATTACGTATTTGTTTATATGTTCAGATGTGCTAACAAAACTAACATGGTTACATTTAAAAAACGTAGGTTTGTGTTAAAAATATACTTTCGTGCATTTTTGTATGGTTTGTATTAACCAATTACACTAGCGCCTCTCCTCACGTTCGGTCTGTGGAATCGATTCGTCAGTGTTTGATGTGGTTTACGAAATATATCCAGCGGTGACGTTAGGTGACTCACCTTGTATGTGGGAGAAGGTAGTATGTTGTGTGACGCTTAGTAAGACTAACCTTCTCGGACTCGTTAAACCTCTTTGTGATGGTACAAAGTTCCTCATTAAAGCGTCTGCCACTGGTACTAGATGAGTATCTGGCGCCTAATTAAACGGACCTGTGACCAAAAGTGCTGCTCTCCTTTGAATATCTCCTGTCTCCTCTATCAACACTACCTGGAAAGCGTCCCAGATCGGTGCGTACAACTGAAGAGTCAGTCGAATGAGATTTTTCTAGGCTATCTTTTACATAGGTTAATTACGCTTCCTTAGGATTCTTCCTCAGAATCTCAGTTTGGTATCTGCTTTTTCTATAACTAGGTTATGTTGTCGTTCCACATTAAATCGCTCTGGGCTCATAGTCCTACATATTCTACATTTACTGCCATGTCCAATGATTGATCGGTTACTATGTAATGGAACAATAAACGGTCTATCTAGCTATTTATTTCCAATACTGAACATTTATTTGCGTCAACAGTAACTGAAGTCCCTGCAACAAACGTTGATCTTGTGCGAGTCTTTCTACAATTTGCAACAATTTTGAAACGTATACGTATTGTACTTCTCAAACCATAGTCCGTAATCCTTAAATGTCAATTCCGAATTAATTCAACAATGTAAAACAAAAAATTGAAATTTCAGTATGCAGGTGTGTAACCGCCATTCTACGAGGGCAGTTCAATAAGTAATGCAACACATTTTTTTTTCTCGGCCAATTTTGGTTGAAAAAACCGAAAATTTCCTGTGGAATATTTTCAAACATTCCCGCTTCGTCTCGTATAGTTTCATTGACTTCTGACAGGTGGCAGCGCTGTACGAAGCTGTTAAAATGGCGTCTGTAACGGATGTGCGTTGCAAACAACGGGCAGTGGTCGAGTTTCTTTTGGCGGAAAACCAGGGCATCTCAGATATTCATAGGCGCTTGCAGAATGTCTACGGTGATCTGGCAGTGGACAAAAGCACGGTGAGTCGCTGGGCAAAGCGTGTGTCATCATCGCCGCAAGGTCAAGCAAGACTGTATGGTCTCGCGCGTGTGGGCCGGCCGTGCACAGCTGTGACTCCTGCAATGGCGGAGCGTGCGAACACACTCGTTCGAGATGATCGACGGATCACCATCAAACAACTCAGTGCTCAACTTGACATCTCTGTTGGTAGTGGTGTCACAATTGTTCACCAGTTGGGATATTCAAAGGTTTGTTCCCGCTGGGTCTCTCGTTGTCTAACCGAACACCATAAAGAGCAAAGGAGAACCATCTGTGCGGAATTGCTTGCTCGTCATGTGGCTGAGCGTGACAATTTCTTGTCAAAGATTGTTACAGGCGATGAAACATGGGTTCATCACTTCGAACCTGAAACAAAACGGCAATCAATGGAGTGGCGCCACACCCACTCCCCTACCAAGAAAAAGTTTAAAGCCATACCCTCAGCCGGTAAAGTCATGGTTACAGTCTTCTGGGACGCTGAAGGGGTTATTCTGTTCGATGTCCTTCCCCATGGTCAAACGATCAACTCTGAAGTGTATTGTGCTACTTTTCAGAAATTGAAGAAACGACTTCAGCGTGTTCGTAGGCACAAAAATTTGAACGAACTTCTCCTTCTTCATGACAACGCAAGACCTCACACAAGTTTTCGCACCCGAGAGGAGCTCACAAAACTTCAGTGGACTGTTCTTCCTCATGCACCCTACAGCCCCGATCTCGCACCGTCAGATTTCTATATGTTTGGCCCAATGAAGGACGCAATCCGTGGGAGGCACTACGCGGATGATGAAGAAGTTATTGATGCAGTACGACGTTGGCTCCGACATCGACCAGTGGAATGGTACCGTGCAGGTATACAGGCCCTCATTTCAAGGTGGCGTAAGGCCGTAGCATTGAATGGAGATTACGTTGAAAAATAGTGTTGTGTAGCTAAAAGATTGGGGAATAACCTGGTTTATTTCAATGCTGAATAAAACAACCCCTGTTTCAGAAAAAAAAAGTGTTGCATTACTTATTGAACTGCCCTCGTAAAATTTGTGGATAAAGAGAAATTTAAAGTAAAGTAGTATGAGATGGATAGAGGAAAAAAAAAATAGAATCTGTGAGGCTCTGTCACCAACGTGGCGGTCATTTTGGGAGTCGCCTTACTGGATGCAACTCGTAACTTTCAAACGGAAGCCAGAGAATTATATGAGAAACACAATGGGGCCTCTTATTTGAGCACAGTTTCATTCATTTTCGAATTATTACTGATGTTTCTTCCTTACAGGTAACGTGAAAGTTGATGCCGTCAACATAAGCCTAACGCATTTAGATCGTCCCGATATCAGGGAAGAAGGCCACCCGTGTTACCGCGGAGGATTCCAATCAACACCACCCAGACAAGGCAACCCATTACCTCTCGCTAAATTCCGTGAAAGCTGTTGTATCACAGATCCAGGGGTTTTCGTGTTGGTGTTCCCTTCTTAGTTCAGGGTACACTAACAGCAGCCCGACACACGCAGTTATTACACGAAGCTGTGCTGCTGTCACTTCTGTTTGAAGATGGGACATTTCTATCTTTCTTTCAGCACGATGGTGCCCCACCTTACTAAGGGCTACCAGTCCGGAAATACCTGGGTATTGAGTTTTCACAGAGATTGATAGGTCCGACACATCGGGTGGAGTGCCACGTTTCAATAATTCTGTAGTCGGTGAAGATCAGTATGTGGATAAGAACAAGCTTACAATTCATGGACAACACGTTGAGCACATGCTGTAGCATTTATATACTATCAGCAGAATTTGTCTCGTTCTGTATAAATGCGAATAACTCGAGAATGAATAAAGCTATGCTCAAAGGAAAGGGACCACAGTTTTTCTCGTGTAATTCTCTATCTGTACGATACGTCCACATGACCACCCCCCTCCCCCCCTTCCACATGAAATTTACGAGATGCATCCACGATGGCGGCTTCCGGAATGGATCCCAGATTGGTAACATAGACTCAGTTTTCGCCCATTTCCCATCTCATACTACACAAATGTCACTTTTTGTCCCACGAAGGTAACTGCAGCGGTATCCGACAATGTACTTGCACTCTTTTTCATTAAGAGATAGCCAGAAGTATTTGTACCAGATTTAAGTTTTGTCAAGATATGTCTTTGCGGGTGTATGAAGGTAGAAATTACGAGGGGTGTTCAATAAATAATGCAACACTTTTCCGTGACCAAATTCGGTTAAAAAAAGACGAATTTATTGCGGGATTTCTTGGGATATTCCCGATTCAGCCCCAGTAGTTTCATGAAGTTCCGATAGGTGGCCACGCTATACGTAGTCCTCAAAACGGAGGTGCGTTCCGAGCAGAGAGCTGTCACTGAGATTTATTTGGCGGTTAACCAGAGCATCGTATATATTCGTAGACACTTGCAGAGTGTTTATGGAGACCTGTCAGTGAACAAAAGCACGGTGAATCGTTGAGCGAGGCGTCTGTCATCACTGCAACAAGGTTGCCAAACCTATCCGATCTCCCGCTCGTGGCCGGCCGCACATAGCTGTGAAATTGAAGGAACGACTTCAGCGTGTTCGTCGCCACAAAAATGCAAACGAACTTCTTCTTCTTCTTCTCCATGACAACGCTAGGTGCCACACAAGTCTGCACACCCGAGTGTAGCCCACAAAAATTGATTGCACTGTTCTTTCTAGTCCACCCTACAGACTGGACCTCGCACCTTTCGACATCCATCTGTTTGGCCTAATGAAGGATACAGTCCGCGGAATAAGTACGTGGATGATGGGGAGGTTTTTTTGTTGGAGCAAGACGTTGGATCCGACGTCGACCAGTAGAGTGGTACGATGCGGACGTATAGGTCCTCCCGCTAAGGTGACGTAAGGCCGCTTTACTGAACGGAGATGATTTTGAAAAATAGGATTTTGTAACCAAAAGAGTGGGGATTAATATGGTGTATTGGAATTCTGAATAAAACCAACCTTTCCAGAATAATAACTCTGCAGCGGAGTGTGCGCTGATATGAAACTTCCTGGCAGATTAAAACTGCATGCCGGACCGAGACTCGAACTCGGAACCTTTGCCTTTCGCGGGCAAACGCGTAACCCTAGCACGACTCACGACCCGTCTTCACAGCTTCAATTCTGCCAGTACCTCGTCTCCTGCCTTCCAAACTTCACAGAAGCTCTCCTGCGAACCTTGCAGAACTAGCACACCTGGAAGAAACGATACTGCGGAGACATGGCTTAGCCACAGCCTGGGGGATGTTTCCAGAATGAGATTTTCACTCTTCAGAGGAGTGTGCGCTGATATGAAACCTCCTTGCAGATTAAAACTGCGTGCAAAGGTCCTGAGTTCGAGTCTCGGTCCGGTACGCAGTTTTAATCTGACAGGAAGTTTCAAAACCAACCTGCTTTCAGGAAAAATAAGTTTTGCATTACTAACTGAACGCCTCTCGTAGAATAAACAGTACAGAAAACTTAACAGCAGTTCATATAATAATAATTTAGCGTAGTGTACTTGCAGTATCTCTTGGCACACTTAAAGCGCTCTAGGAAAGGCGTAGGAGGTATCTCACTGATTACAAATCGAACGCGAATATAAATATTATTTATAAAAATGTAAAAAATGAACGAAATAACAGGAAAGTTGGAGGGAGGCCTCCGAACGATTTTCGGGTGCTGCCATACTAGTTAAGATAGCGCATGAAGATTTTTATTTGGTGTCTTGGAAAGAAACAGATGGTACAGAAAAAGAGAGAGGAGGGACTGGAAGATGAGAAGGCAAGAGAAAAGATAACATTGTGCCAGAGATGCGGACCAGTAGTGGGTACTTCAGATAGCGTTGACAAATGGGGAAATGCCGCTGGAAGTCGGAGAGGATATGAGTGTGACGCTGTGAATCAGGGACTGTTGCACAACTGATGGAAAGACCAGAACGGAACGGGAAAACTGAAGCACTGAACGTCGGACAGACGTTTCAAAATTTTATTTTTATTCATAAGCAGACTAAATGTGTACAGCCATGTCTGCTGTACCTTCCCTTTTTTTTAAAATTAGAGAATACGTCATCAGCTTGAATAGCCAGCTATGAATGATTGTGTCTGTAAGGGGAACTGAATGATATTATGGTCACGTCTTAGGAAAGTCGTGAGAAAAGTGCACCGCAGAAATATTCTGCAACTCGGTTATTTTTGTGTTATAACTTGTGCCTTTTGTTGAGCGAAATGATAAGAGGATACCAGAGGTATAAACAGGATGAGTTTGAATTCTACAGGCGAGCTTTCGCAGGTTGATCAGTCTTTTTTCAGAGTGTTTGCTGCACAGAACACTTGGTCTTTGCAGGATCATTACAGTGTTGTTCGTTTGCCTTATTAATCTAGTTACCTTTTGCGGCCGACATTTTGAATAGCCTGCAGAAAAGTTATCTAGCGGTCAGGCGCATTCCTGGTAACCGGAAAGTCGTGTAATCAAATCCTGTTCGAGCCACCGATTTTTTCAGTCTACTTTTAACCTCCCCATCATCTGAAGATTCATCAGGAACGATACGAAGGTCGGATTCCACGTTAAACTGTAGGTCGCCTTTCCCTGCTAGTATTACTAGGGTAGGTTAGAGACACGATAGTCTTTGAAGCGGCGTCCAATTTAAAGGATAAAATGTAAAAACTATTTTAACTAAAAAAATCATGAATGTTCTGTTATAGGAAGAAATGCAAAATTTGTAGGGGAAATCATCATTGCCGTGTGGCAATGTGCCCTGGCCTGAAATTCATTCGGTTAAATGAATCATTCACTCAAACGGTGTGACTGATTGGAGTTTTTTCTTCAGTGATTTACGCAAACAGCCACAGTGTTCTCAAACCGTCGTTGCTAAAGTAATATTCACATGTAGTTTAACATTACTTGTTTGACAGAAAAATAATGTGTACACACACCACACCTCTTCACGTTAAGTATGATGCAGGTAGAAGACACCTATAAAATGGTGGCATGAGTACATTTGATGGTTAATCAGTTTTTCATTCGTTTTGTGTTTTACTTTGCAAGAAACTGTGCTTCGTTTTCCCTCCCCCCTCCACTTTCTCTTCCTCTCCTAATTGTTCCCTCCTCCCTATCCCTGCTGCAACACCCCGCCTCTCACCACCTCCAGCTCAGATCCTGTTTACTTTCTTCAATTAATGTCTGAAGGTCGTCTGATCGTAGAACTAGGAATAATCCTTTATTGTTCTCATATGATGGACTGAGATCGTACTATTTCTAGATAACGAGTTTGTCAGCGTGGCTGTCCTTCGCAGTAAGTACAGAAATATTTGTTTTATAAATAAAAAACGCCTTCTCTTGCTGCTCAATATTTTATCTCTCCCTGACACGTTTCGCCTCTTTTCACTTTAAGGCATCTCAGTGGGATGTAGAATGATACAGTTTTGTTTTGATATGTGATATTTATAGATTATAAAGCAGTTCACGTCTCATTTCTATGTAAATACGTGCTTGCTTACACTTCTTCGCGTTTTTGATTGGTATCTGCGTTTCCTCACATCAGGTCACAAGCTGGAGGTCGCACTACCTCTCTATTTACGAAACATAAGCATGTTTTTATGTTTCAAACTTTTTACTTCCCGTTTTTCATCTTGTTTGCACTTATAGTTGCGATGAACTATCAATCTTCTGTCAAAAAAAAAAAAAAAAAAAAAATGGCTCTGAGCACTATGGGACTCAACTGCTGTGGTCATAAGTCCCCTAGAACTTAGAACTACTTAAACCTAACTAACTTAAGGACAGCACACACATCCATGCCCGAGGCAGGATTCGAACCTGCGACCGTAGCGGTCGTGCGGTTCCAGACTGTAGCGCCTTTAACCGCTCGGCCACTTCGGCCGGCCAATCTTCTGTCACTAATTATATATACTTGATCTAAAACTGTGATTTTCTAGTTTACTATGTGACTCATCGTTTTTGGCTTGTTTACGTACATGTTGCCAGCCTTGCGTAGTACATGCTAGAAACTAACGTCTACTGAGTTCTGATATATAATGTGTGTGTGTCAGAGAGAGAGAGAGAGAGAGAGAGAGAGAGAGAGAGAGAGAGAGAGAGAGATATGTTTTTTTTGTTTAGCTTTGTGACTTTGTGACTACGTTACTATCGTACTCATTGCTTTGGGGTATGTGCATTATTATATCCAGTTCCTTTTGGTAGTTTTTTTTGTTGAGTAGCACTGTGTTGAGTCTATGGAGCATGTGTAAACGTGCTGCTTGCGTTTGTGAGTGTGGTGATTCGAGGATTGGGGAATGATAATGGCACTTGGCGTGGGTTTATGGCAAATTTCGAACATATGCTTATTGTTTTGCTTTTTGATTGTTATATCCAGAAAGTCAGTTTGGTTATTCTGCTCTCTTTCCATTGTGAATTTTACATTTGTCATCCATATACTCAAACCAATATAGTATGTTGTATTCTTTTTCTACTGTTTTTGTGGAAATGACCTGTTGAATGTGGAGTGGGATTAATCTATGTCAGCTTCCTTTTATCTGTGTTACCCAGTGTGTTATCTATATTTTTCAGAGTATTCTTTACTTTTGTCTAGAACCTGTTGTTTGGGTCTGATTTTAATTTTGTAATGTTATTTTGTGAGATGAATTCGTGTGTTTTTCCAATTTATTGTTCGTTGTCTATCAGCACTGCTGTGTTCCCTTGTCTGCTTTTGAAATGATGACATTTTCATTTTGAAGCTTTTCCATAAGTTTTTTGCGTGTTTCGGATTCTGTGTTTGTGTTGTTATTGTATTGTTGCGTTATCGTATTAGCTATTATATTATGGATTTCTTTATTTACTGGATCACTGGTTAATCCAATATTGACACTGTTGTTTTCTCTCCTCTCTTCCCCAGTCAATAGACTTACTGCTGCTGTGACTAAATTTTCTATGTAATCTTCATCAATTTCTGAATTTACATTGCATTTTAATCCTTTCTCCAACAGTTGTCTTTCTTTACTGTTTATTTGTGTGTCTGTAAGGTTCGCTAATCTTGGGGAGAATTTGAGTGTTTCTGTTGATTGTGTGCCGGGTTATTGTGTTGCGATTGAAGTTTTTGTGTTGACTAATCTTTATTCTATGAACTGTTTCCATTCTTTTTACAGCAGTTTTGTGTGACTTCCATGTTATTAATGGCGTCTGCAAGTTGCAAACGTGTCTTATATATGTCCTAATTTAGCCCTTGTTTTGTAGAGTATAGGGAATTGATTTCAAATTTTAACTGCGTTTTCTGAGCAACATGCATTTCTTTTTGAGCGTTGGGTGAACCGTTTTAAATCTTGACATTGATAAACTGATAGTGCATCAAACAACAGGGGCAAACAAGACGGAAATTGAGAATAAAAAAGTTCGGGATACAAAACCCTGCTGACATGTCGTAAACAGAGCTGTAGTGCGACCTCCAGCATGTGACCAGATGAAACACAAGTGCCAACTAAACACGTGAATAACTGTAATTAATCGCGTATTTACATAAAGAACGAGTAGTGAACTGTTTTATAATTGTCAAATAACACCCAAAAAACTTCATTTTAGATCCGACTGATGAAGCCTTACAGTGAAAAAAGGCGAAACGCGTCTGGGAGAAATAAAATACAGTGTAGCAAGAGCATGTGTTTTTTATTTACAAAAGAAATATTTCTAAATACGTGATAAATTTCCCATAGATATGAGACACATATTAGAATTTCTTGAGTTCAACAGTCACGATAAAATTGAAATCCAAAAAATATACCCCCGTATAGTTCTGAGATCACGAACACACATCGAAATTAAGAAATATTAGAAATAAATAAGAATTATGTGTACCTCCACATTTCCTGTTTAATGAGCGAGCTGAGTTCAATTAGTCACCCCTCTTAGATAATGTTGCAACATCTACAAAGAAGGTAAACTTTTGTGCTTTCATTCATAAATAGGTAATGACACAAATTCTCGTTCCTGTGCAAATAGCTCTTTTGCAGTGTACTCAGAGTAAATGCTACCGTAATGAACATCATAATGTTGTGCAGTACAAATGCTATTGTGCCAAACCAGTGAACAGAGATAACTTTATGGTTGAAGTCGAGAATTGATAGACTGAGAAGTATATATTTGTTTATCTTCGCTTGGATGCCGTTTTTAGAATCAGTTGTGTGCAGGAAAATGAGCTTACATCCCGAAATTTATTGTCATCAAAAAAATAATAAAGGTATATGGAACAAGGCAAAGAAGTGTTTCATAAAGTCAAAACACAATGTTTCACGAAGAAACCACAGTTCTATCAATTAAAATGCTTAGCGATTTCCTGGATAAGCCATTTACGAGAAGACTGAAATTCTGAAAAACTAAAATATATCTACGAATCGTAAGTTGAAGCAAGAAAGTAATATCATGCACGGTTTGGGTCATATTCGGCAGGTAATAACGCATTTACCAGAATGAACTGAAGGTAACTGGAGCAGCTGGGAATGCGGTCTGGACATAATCCGGTTTGATTCCGTTGTTGTTCTCATTTGTGGCACACAAAGGAGCTCCACAGTTTCACACAACTCAACTAAACCCACGCGACGGCAAAGGTACTTCATCAGCCTACGCCATTGGCATAGATACAACGAAACAATAACTCGGGATTGAACCGTTATCTCTATTGTTCAAATGGTTCTAATTACAGCAGCGTTTCACAATGGTTTTCTGATACACATGCAGGTCAGCCATTTTCTTTCCGCCTCCACCCATGCCCCACTTCATTGCAACCAGAAATGAGATATCCTATTTTTCGCAAAGATAACAGCTTTACGATGTCACAACATCAGTCAATTTAGGTGATACGTGAGAAATACATTGCGTTAAGTCCCAGCAACGAGACAGGTGCAAGTGGCTCGCTCATATTTCGTGACACAGTGATACTGGTCCTAATTTCGTTATTGTATATTACCACCATACATGCTGTAATAGAGAGGTGGTGAAACAGTGTAGCAGCCACTTGCTCAACAAAGTAATCAATCACTACTACGATACGAGAGCGATTTGTGGAGCGAAAATGCAGCAGTTTACAAGTGAGAACATTTTCTTGGGCTTCCAGCCGTGGCAACTGGTTTAAAATCCTGAGCTTTCGTCCGAGTGCTTCTCAGACATTGTCAGTATTGGTGACTGTTTTGAAGTTGCTGCTGCCGTCCTTATGTAGCCGCAGTATCGCCTGCGAGGTCACAGGCGCCCTGTCGTATGTCACGTAGGCCTAATGTCCCCGCAAAGCGAAGTTGCCTTCATCGTTAAACCGACGACAAAAAAAAAAAAAAAAAAAAAAAAAAAAAAAAAAAAAAAAAAAGGCTCTGAACACTATGGGACTTAACTTCTGAGGTCATCAGTCTCCTAGAACTTAGAACTACTTAAACCTAACTAACCTAAGGACATTACACACATCAATGCCGGAGGCAGGATTCGAACCTGCGACCGTAGCGGTCGCGCGGTTCCAGACTGTAGCGCCTAGAACCGCTCGGCCACCCTGGCCGGCAAACCGACGACAGATTCGTTGTGTAGTCTCATGCAAGTGAAGAGCTAGGAGAATTCCTGGATCACATCAACAACATCAAATTCACGATGGAGGTAGAGACGGACGGTGCCTTGCCGCTCCTTGACACCCTTCTCCGCCGAAAAGCAAATGACTGTCACATACGTTTCAGAATCTGAAAACCTGCCGCAAGAACTGACTCACGGAAAGTGTTAAAAAAAGGCTACAACAAGCGACAAATTTTGCAAAGCATTTCATCGAAGTCTTGTAAGCAGAAGACCCCATAGGAGGATACGAAGGAGCTTGCGTTTTTGCCTCTCTTAGCTTATTAACAGTAACAGCCGGTTCCAAAAGTGGCGTAAAATCGATTCGGTCTTCAGGCTGCCAGCAAAAATTTGACAACTCGTGATGCCAAAAGAAAGATGATGTAGGGCTCAGAACGCCAGGGATATACAAAATATCGTGTGAGTATTGACAGCTTTATATTTTACTGTGTGTATTACTGAAAGGCGCCGGATATAACGCGAAAAACGTTTCCGCCTACGGATTCGTGAGAAAGCAGCGAAAGCAAAACATGCTCTAGAACAGGGTTCCCAACCTTTTCTTCCTGATATCCCTCTTTGCAATCCCAGAATCTCTCATGCCCCCTATATGTATACTGCTTCTTTCGAAAAACTTTATTTGACAATAATCCGCAATCCACACTTTAGTAAGAGAGGGTTATAAAATGTAAAGTAATAGGAAGCTATAGCGTATCAAAAGCCCTAATATTAGCCGAAACATAAATGTCTTTACGTCTCACCTAAATATTTAATGATTTTGTTTTCACATGAACTGCACTAACATTTCTCGTGTGATGAGAACATCAATGAGACGGTTGGAATTGTGTTTCTTTATGCCGTTCCCAAGTGTTTGGTACAAACTACACTCATGCTCATAAATTAAGGATAATGCTAATACATCGTGAAACAACGCTCTGGTGGGCGGTTTGCCGGTGTTGGTGCATGGCAGAATACGCTGCAGCGAGAAAGTGTGCACGCGTTTTCAGACGTGCTAGTGGTGACTGTGTGTTGAAAATGGCTCAAAGAACACATATTGATGACGTTATGAGGAGTAGAATACTAGGGCGACTGGCAGCTGGTCAAACACAGCAGGTCGTAGCACGGGCCCTTCGTATGCCACAAAGTGCGATCTCAAGATTATGGCAACGGTTCCAGCAGACAGGAAACGTGACCAGGCGCTACAGTACGGGACGTCCACAGTGTACAACACCACAAGAAGACCGATATCTCACGGAATACTGCAGATAGCCTCGCTCGGGACCTTACCGCAGCCACTGGAACAATTGTCTCCAGACACACAGTCTACAGACGACTGAAGAAACATGGTTTATTCACCCAGAGACCTGCAAGGTGCATTCCACTGACTCCTGGTCAGAGGAGAGCCCGTAAAGCCTGGTGTCAAGAACACAGTACATGGTCACTGGAACATTGGTCCCAGGTTATGTTCACGGACGAGTCCAGGTATAGTCTGAACAATGATTCTCGCCGGGTTTTCATATGGCATGAACCAGGAACCAGATACCCAACCCTTTAATGTCCTTGAAAGGGACCTGTATGGAGGTCGTGGTTTGATGATGTGAGGTGGGATTATGATTCGTGCACGTACACCCCCGCATGTCTTTCACAGAGGAACTGTAACAGATCAGGTGTATAGGGACTTCATTTTGCACCAGTATGTCCGCCTTTTCAGGGGTGCAGTGGGTCCCACCTTCCTCCTGATGGATGCTAACGCACGGCCCCACCGAGGTGCCATCGTGGAGGAGAACCTTGAAACAGAAGATATCAGGCGAATGGAGTGGCCTGCCTGTTCTCCAGACCTAACCCCATCGAGCACGTCTGGGATGCTCTCGGCCGACGTATCGCTGCACGTCTTCACACCCCTAGGACACTTCAGGGCTCTGACAGGCACTGATGCAAGAATGAGAGGCTGCGCGACCACCTGATCCAGAGTATGCCAACCCGTTGTGCGGCCTGTGTACGTGTGCATGGCGATCATATCCCATATTGATGTCGGGGTACATGCGCAGGAAACAGTTTTGTAGCACATGTGTTTCGGGACGGTTTTCTCAACTTATCACCAATACCGTGGACTTACAGATCTGTGTCGTGTGTTTTCACTATGTGCCTATGCTATTAGCGCCAGTTTTGTGTAGTGCCACATTGTGTGGCACCACATTCTGCAACTGTCCTTAATTTATGAGCATGAGTGTAGTTCAAGCCCATCCAAGGTCACTCTCCATGTTCAGGTTACTGCGGTGTTTTGTTTTCATGGTGGCTAGTATCGAGAATCCGGTCCCTGGCTTTCCCTGCCACTCCTGGATAAAAAGGAAAGAAAGTGGCCCAAAATTTTTCCAATCCCATTTGCATCCTCTTGTATTTCATCATGAAATTTATACACATCAATTGTGCTGAAATTGGCAATTTACACTGCCAGTCATCTGAAGATAAATGAGGAAAATAAAGTTTTCACTCTTCACTCTTCAGGTGTTCCCTGACGATAAGTCTCCACTTTTTGACATCACACTTTCACCTACCCAGAAGTTCACTGAATCGAGGAAATGCCGAAAACTTAGTAACGGTAGCATCCAGGCGACGTTCCCGTAGTTGTATCTTTCACGGTTTCAAAGAAATGTGCAAGGTATGCTAGGGAAAATAATGAAGCTGTCACCAGTGGATGAATATGAAGCTCAGCTTTCTATTGAATCAAATGAAACAGATCTACCTCTGATTTCAAGTCATGCAACCTGCTAAATTTATTGCCCTTCGAAAGCCATTGGACTCATGTATGAAAGATCAAAGACTGGTGTTCAGCACTGAGATCATTACAAAAGACTCTGAATAAATGGAGTATTCACAGCATTTCACTTAATTTTATTGACTAGACCGACAGTCACTTTCAGAGCAGCGTTCAGTTTATCCGATGAAGTTTTAGAAGCTGAGTCTTGTCTGTGGATCAGACAGTGCGATCCAATAAGATCACGATTATTTTCTTAAGTAGTATTTAGGAAGCCGGGACGTGCAAGTAACATGACTGGTGTTCCGTCAGTAGAAATCCCTATAGCTCTGTCCCAGGACAAACCATTTTCAACCAAAAATTCATAAACGATAGAAAATATGGCAGATCCTTTTGATGTTGTTTTCAAGCTTTAGAAAACAATAGTTCTTCCATCATTTTCTTCTCTTCCACAAATTAGCAGTATAGTATTAAGTGACAGTGTCGAGCTATATCAGTAGAATCGTCACACTACAAGGCAATACTGGTGACATTTCCAGTCTTTCACTAGCGCCGGCCGAAGTGGCCGAGCGGTTCTAGGCGCTTCAGTCTGGAACCGCGCGACCGCTACGGTCGCAGGTTCGAATCCTGCCTCGGGCATGGATGTGTGTGATGTCCTTAGGTTTAAGTAGTTCTAAGTTCTAGGGGACTGATGACCTCAGATGTTAAGTCCCATAGTGCTCAGAGCCATTTTTTCAACTAGCTGTACATTCAGATTCACGGCCATTTCTTCGATTCTACGCTGCACAATGTTCTCTGAAAGAAGTATTTTCTGTATTTGTCGTTGACTATCTTGTCCAAAAAGGAATTCCGGTGGATTTGAGAATGGAATGTTTGATAGACCTGGCACCAATAGTCCGACCTTTAATTTTTTTTTTTTTTTTTTTTTTTGTACTAAGAGAGAAACTTCATATGACGCTTCAATGATCTTCTCATTTTCCTGCTGAACGATTCCAGTAGAGTCCAGTTTCACGCGATTTAAAGAATTTCTTTTTCCAACTAAAAGCTCTTTTGGTTTAATTTTCAAAGCAGGGCGAGCTGCTATTAGAAGACGTTCCAGATGCAAAGGCCGCAGTGAGTCGTTACTGAGGACATTATAATCCGTACTTAATATATTCTTTATCATACAATCTTCGTTTAGCAGACTTTTCACTCAACGTACAAAACCAGTAAAATTACTATTTGCATCTACAGTGCGAAACAAGCGTAATACAGTGTTAAAAATGGTAAGTCCCTACTGTAGACTGTATTGTGTCAGCAATAACTAGATGATGCATGTAGTAAAGTTGATGTTGCCAACTCTACAAAACAAAAAAAAAAAAAAGCACTAGCTAACTGTAACAAGAATATAAAATTTTTGACTTCTCTCACTGCATGTTTATGTTTTCTTCTGAGCTGTCTGCTTCCCTCCCCCTAAAAAATTACTCATCTCCCCTCCCCTCCCCTCCCTCAGGGGAAGGAAAGGTGTGCACTACCCACCTTAGGAACCTCTGTTCTAGATGATGGGCGCCGAATTGCATTCGACGAGACATCTATTATTGGTCGAATTAATAGTTTCTGGGATAGCGTTATCAAAGAAACGATCGAGATAAAGATTTCTAACAACACCCTTAACAAAGACGGAGGTCCGCAGCTAAGCACGGCTAGCGACCCGCCGTCGGAAGGTTGAAACCTGGCCGACGGTCTTGCAACCAGGACATTCCATTGTAAGACGCTGATATTGGCACCATCGACGTCACAGGCGGAAGCGCGGGTATGTAAGGACGGCAGCAGCAACCGAAAGACAGTCATCACGTGACAGACTTCGTACTGATGCTCGATCTCACGGAGCACGAGTGGTTGATGTTTTCTTGGAATCGGAAGGCCTGCTCACTCTTCCGATTTCAGTCCCATAGAGCGTGTCTGGGATGCGCTGGGGATACGGGTTGCGTCACGTCGACATCCACCAAACAGTCTCCAAGACTGCGAGCCGTTCCGGAGGACGAATGGGCGTCACTGGCTCAACATCACACTGATGAAATTATTCACAGCATGCTCTGTCGTCGTTAGGCTTCTATTGCTGCCGCATCCGATAGTGAGCCGGGATGCTTCTGCAAATCTGTTACGTTGGAAAAAACCGAAGAACATTTTCGTCTACTGTTCTGTATGTAACAGTTGTTTACGTTCTGTGTTCTTTACATTGTTTCTACTTTGCTATCACCTGTCTATACTGGCCGGCCTCGGTGGCCGAGTGGTTATAGGCGCTTCAGTCCGGAACCGCGCGACCGCTACGTTCGCAGGTTCGAATCCTGCCTCCGGCATGGATGTGTGTGATGACCTTAACTTAGTTAGGTTTAAGTAGTTCTAAGTTCTAGGGGACTTATGACCTCAGATGTTAAGTCTCATAGCGCTCAGAGCCATTTGAACCATTTTGTCTATACTGTTTTGTTTCAAAATAAACGCAACCTTACAAAAAATTCTGTTTGTTACTTTAATTTTGGTAAGCAGCATAGTACTCCACCACGACCTATAACCACAAACAAAGGAATTAGACAAGAGAGGAGCATTTCAACCGCACTTTTTAACGTTTATTTAGGTGATGCAGTCCGGAAATGGAACAGGATTTTTAAACGGCAAATTTCAGCTTGAATTGCCTTTTTGTGCAGATGAGGCCATATTGATAACGGAGAAAGAACATGATCGACAAATGTGAACACATTTATTAGATAAGATTTGGGAAGAGTACCATTTGACGATATCAGAAAAGAAGACAAAAGCAGTGGTTTTTAAAGGAAAACTGTGATTAATAACAGAATAATAGAAAAAGCCAAAGTTTTAACTATTTAGGTTGCGATGTCACATAGGAGTATGACGACGACACAGAAAAGAAATCAGCAAAGTTTGGCAATACATCTGGAACAACAAACCTATGTCTAAAACACAAAACGAGAAAAAGAAACAAGAGTGCTATTTTATAATAGAATAGCAGTTCCACCCATTACAGAAATGAATCAAGCGTTATAAATAAATGCCGAAAAAGTAGCACACAGACAGCAGAGACGAGAGTTCTAGGGGCAGTAAAGGGATACACAAGAGCCAGCCGACAGATTTTGAAATTCGAAAATTAGGGAATAACCCAGAATTTTTAATATCCTCAATAAATTGTAAGAAAATAGTGGCAAGTAGAATGAACGTCTCGAAAGAATGATTGGAGAAAGGTTAAGATTAAGATTTGAATAATGAAACACTGCACCCGTTACGAATTTTATCACGCTTAGCACTACGCTTTCGAGAATTTGTTCTCTCAAGTGCATAAGTATTCTGTGTGACGTTTGCATGTATGATTTTCATCCTCTCCTGCACAGTAGTGGTCTTTAGGAGGTTTTACGGTACTGCGCCTCCTCCGTCACGCAGAATACCACACACACACACACACACACACACACACACACACACACACACAAATCATCACTCACACTGCTGATTTTTGAAATCAGAATACGTTGCAGTACATTATAACCTCAAAAAGACGACTAAAGTGAAAAGAAGGCAGACAAACACGCATGCAAACGTGACACAAATTACTTTAAATATTTGCACTTAGCAATGAGAATAAATAATCGAAATGCGTCGTGACAGACAAAAAATATAACTGAAGCATTGTTTTATTATTTAAATCACGATGAGGTAGCTCCAGTCTTTCCAAAATATCGATTATGATGAATGAAATTAAGCAAGAGAATTTAAGGCACCTGGGAGAAGTAGTCAAAGAAGGTCGAGGAAGCGATGGGTGCCATAACAAACAAAACAAAAAGAGGCCTAATGGCTGAAGTGAAGATGATGATAAGAATGAAAGTTACATTGCAGCGTCTAGTCGTTCGAGAACGAACTCTGATAACCATTCTGACATTCAGCTGTAATGATTCAATGTACCAAATTAAATCGGATCGGCCATACGGGGCTTTGAACCCCGCTCCTTTCAAATACGAACCCACTGTCTTCTTCGACCAGTGAACCAGCTGAGGATAGAGGCCGACTACTGTTAATGTCAGTGGAGACGGAGAGCAGCAGTTGAGAAAACATTTGCTTTTGCAATCACTCTGATATCATCACTTTTCTTTCTGCCCATCAGCCAATGCCTTCTCAGCTCTTTGTTGCAGATAACTGCTTTCTCAGAGATCTGTTTACAAACAAGTGGCGTGTGGGCCGAAACGTGATACGCCTCCTCCCCACCTCTTTCCTCCCTCCCTTCCCGCCGGCCAGTGTGGCCGTGCTGCTCTAGGCGCTTCAGTCTGGAACCGCGTGACCGCTCCTGTCGCAGGTTCGAATCCCGCTTCGCGCATGGATGTGTGTGATGTCCTTAGGTTGGTTAGGTTTAAGTAGTTCTAAGTTCTAGGGGACTGATGACCACAGGTGTTAAGTCCCACAGTGCTCAGAGCCATTTGAACCATTTTTGAACCTCTGTTCCCCAACATTAGTGGCGGCAGCTCTATTGCCAGGCATGTAAGGCGAAAAGGTTGAGATTGATGTTGGGAACTTCATTCTGTAACGCCAAACTAATGCGGCAGGTCATCCACAGGGTATATTTTATTCACAGATTCTGCGGAGCGACTGCATTTTATGCGAAGGCTATGCAGCGGTTGTTGTTTGACTGAAGATATGGAACATTTGCTGTACATGTGGGTTGTGTACGACCAGACACAGGTACACTACAGGCAATTAAAATTGCTACACCACGAAGATGACGTGCTACAGACGCGAAATTTAACCGACGGGAAGAAGAAGCTGTGATATGCAAATGATTAGCTTTTCAGAACATTCACACAAGGTTGGCGCCCGTGGCGACACCTACAACGTGCTGACATGAGAAAGTAAAAAATTGTTCAAATGGCTCTGAGCACTATGGGACTTAACATCTGAGGTCATCAGTCCCCTAGAACTGAGAACTACTTAAACCTAACTAACCTAAGGACAACACACACATCCATGCCCGAGGCTGGATTCAAACCTGCGGTCGCGCGGTGCCAGACTGAAGCGCCTAGAACCGCTCGGCCACATGGGCCGCCGACATGGGTAAGTTTCCAACCGATTTCTCTTACACAAACAGCAGTAGACCGGCGTTGCCTGGTGAAACGTTGTTGTGATGCCTCGCGTAAGGAGGAGAAATGCGTACCATCACGTATCCGACTTTGATAAAGGTGGGATTGTAGCCTATCGCGATTGCGGTTTATCGTATCGCGACATTGCTGCTCGCGTTGGTCGAGATCCAATGACTGTTAGCAGAATATGGAATCGGTGGGTTCAAGAGGGTAATACGGAACGCCGTGCTGGATCCTAACGGCCTCGTATCACTAACAGTCGAGATGACAGGCATCTTACCCGCATGGCTGTAACGGATCGTGAAGCCACGTCTCGATCCCCAAATCAACAGATGGGGACGTTTGCAAGACAACAACCATCTGCACGAACAGTTCGACGACGTTTGCAGCAGCAGCGACTATTAGCTCGGAGACCGTGGCTGCGGTTACCCTTGACGATGCATCACAGACAGAAGCGCCTGCGATGGTGTACAGTACTCAACGACGAACCTGGGTGCACGAATGGCAAAAAGTCTTTTTTTTTTGTGAATCCATGTTCTGTTTACAGCATCATGATGGTCGTATCCGTGTTTGGCTACATCGCGGTGAACGCACATTGGAAGCGTGTATTCGCCATCGCCATACTGGCGTGATGGTACGGGGTGCCATTGGTTACACGTCTCGGCCACTTCTTGTTCGCATTGACGGCACTTTGAACAGTGGACGTTACATTTCAAATGTGTTACGACCCGTGGTTCTACCCTTCATTCGATCCCTGCGAAACCCTACATTTCAGCAGAATAATGCACGACCGCATGTTGCAGGTCGTGTACGGGGATTTCTGGATACAGAAAATGTTCGACTGCTGCGCTGGCCAGCACATTCTCCAGATCTCTCGCCAATTTAGAACGTCTGGGCAATGATGGCCGAGCAACTGGCTCGTCACAATACGCCAGTCACTACTCTTGATGAACTGTGGTATCGTGTTGAAGCTGCACGGGCAGCTGTACCTGTACACGCCATCCAAGCTCTGTTTGTCTCAATGCTCAGGCGTATCAAGGCCGTTATTACGGCCAGAGGTGGTTATTCTGGATACTGATTTCTCAGGATGTATGCATCCAAATTGCGTGAAAATGTAATCACATGTCAGTTCTAGTATAATATATTTGTCCAATGAATGCCCGTTTATCATCTGCATTTCTTCTTGGAGTAGCAATTTTAATGGCCAGTTGTGTATTTATTAATCCTGGTGGAATGGAAACGATTGCCGTATGTAACATTCGGACAACGATTCCCGTTTTGAATGCGCGAGATGTGACAGCAACAAAGATTCGCCGTCAAATCTGTGAAGACTGCAGGGCGAGAAGATGAGTGATCCGTGGTCAGCAGTTGGGGATGAATGCTCAGATCTAGATATGGTATGTTCACGTCGAGCGGCGAAATATATAACTGTCTAAAGACACTGGGGAATTTATGGAAGGGTCAATGGGCGTATCACTCTTGAGGGAATCATTGGACACTGTGGACAGGGAATAAGAACACGCCGCAAATCATATGACAGAGTATTTGCAACGAGGAAACGCGTACACCGCCATGTCTCACTACACCATCAGAAGTGAGAAGCATCCTCAAAAAATTTAACAATCGCGAGGCCCTGACGATATTTCAAGCACCTGAAGAACTTCCCAAGGAACCCACTGGTACTACTAACTCGCATTTCCAGTGCATGTTTCCTAACTTAGTGCTTCCCAGACAAATGAAAAGAAACCACGGTAATTCCCATAATACAGAGCGCCAGAGCCTATGATATAAGGTTTGGGAGGAGAATCTACCCAAGAAAATTCGGGAGATCACGGGTAACTTGCATGGAACTGTTACACTCGGTTAACCACCAGATTCTTCCACTGTAGATGTTTTCGGTGCACGTTGAAGGGCAACGTTCAGGAGACAAAACTGCAAATTCCGGCCGACTCCAAAAGTCAGTACTGTATATCAACGACATTCTAAGAGTTCTACGTGGTCAAACTGCCCAGTTCGCGGATGACACGGAATAGTCCACCGCCAGACGGAGACAAGAGACAGACATTCGTCGATTTTAAGGTCAATTACATCTTACTAGCGAATGGTGCCGAAAGAACAAAGTGAAAGTGAACGCACAGGAGATAACTGCTGTCTACTTCAGCTAGAAAACGGCACTGTTACGAGACACGCTACGAACACAAAACAGGAACGTCTCGTGAAGCCCTTCTGTCCTGTACCTTGAGAGGAAAGCTAAACAAACCTTTGTTCTTCCACAAATACCTACAGGCCCTATGAACAAAAACGCTAGTGATGGCAAAGAGAGTCATCCCTCTTCTCTTGAGTAAAGAGCTAAAAGTCTCTCCTGAACCTACATTATACAAGAGTATGGTACTATCAAAGACACTGCATGGAAGTACTGTCTGGATATTAACGAATAAAATCCGTCTCAACGAAATGAAAACAGCCCAAGAAATGCTATAGAAGGGTTTTGAGAGGGAACAGCTACTCGAGAATCACAGATCTCTACCACGACTTCGACAGGGATATATATATTCAGAAGTGACCAAAAAATCTACATAGTACTGTCGACCACGATTGTAGGGCTGTCCGACAACTGGAACATCAAGACACAAGAGTCAGCGTCCCTAATACCCATTTCCAGTTCCTAAGATGTTAGCCTACATGGCGTAAAATAATTTTAGAACAAAATTGACAGTTTTTGGCTTATAGACGCCTGTGCTCTTAAAACCTCAAAGTGAAGTGAAGTGAAACAGGCGTAGCTCTCAGCTCTTACACGCTATGATGAAGTGAAGGTCACCTGGAGGCGATTGGACATCAAACACACTTGGGATTTTTAAAACAATGGGGGTTATTCTAGCGACGATAGAGGCCGAAAATCTACTGAAATCTACTGACCTGATCGACTCTTACACAGAGCAGATAACTCCTGCCTACTGTCTTGGAACGAACAACTCAGAAAAGACGAAGCTGGACGAATGTTTGCATGCTGCTATAGTGAGCGTCTGTCGGAAGTGGTCAAAGGACAGAGAAACCACGAGTAGGAGACAATGAGGTGTTTGGACGTTCACGCCTCATCACAGAACTTTGGGTTTGGAGGCTTGCCCCTCTGTAAAGCACGAGAGGTGGCGACTTGTGCAGGTATGATGGCAGAGTGCATTGTTGGTGCAGGTGTGTTTCGGAGTACACCGTTTCACCATACTCGTACATTGTTGAACGTTTGACTCTACAGCAGACGACCACTACGTGTAACTATGTTGACTCAACAGCATCGTCGAATACAATTGCATTGAGCACGGGATAATCGAGATGATTTACATTTCTTCTTACGCTAGTGAATGGACGAGTCCAGATACGTCGTCATACAAGCGTACGGCTGCTTGAAACATGTACCACGCCATGGAGACAGGCTGTTGGTGGCTACAAGGGCCGTTCGGCTGAGATTATCAGTGGTGGTAATCGAAGGCACGATACCGGACAACCTGATCCCGTTCTGCACATAATCCCTGACAATGATGGCGTCTTCCAACAGGGTAACTGTCAATGTGATAAGGTCAGAAATGTGCCACAGTCGTTTGAAGAACGTGGTAATGGACTCTCACCAAATTCGCCTGATTGGAACATGGTACCGTATATCTTTGACATTATTGAACACCAGCTCAGCGTCCACAAACTTCCTGTCCGTAATATAAACGGACTGCGTGGCCTATGCGTAGACTTCCGGGGCCACATACCAACAGAAACCCACCAAGAAATTGTCGAAGAAATGCCACCAGAATCACTGCTGTATTGCTTTGCAAAGTTGGACCAACACGCTACTAAACAGGTTGTCATAACACGAGGTGTGTGAGAAAAGTAATGAGACCGACAACAGTGCGAACGATCTGGTAACGCCGTGTTGTTCTACTTGCGAAGACCGGTGTGTTCATCCCTTCCAGATGCTCAGTCCGAGTTCCAGCTCCGTATAGCCATCACGTGATTTTTGAGAGCGCCGTCAGTGAAGTTATGTTTTTGTTGTGTGTTACCAAACGGGAGCAGTGGCATTTAGAGCAACATTATGCCATAAAAAATGGTTCAAATGGCTCTGAGCACTATGGGACTTAACGTCTGAGATCATCAGTCCCCTAGAACTTAGAACTACTTACACCTAAGAACATTACACACATCTAAGCCCGAGGCAGGATTCGAACCTGCGACCGTAGCGGTCGCCATTATGCCATAGAGTTTTGTGTTAGACTTGGGGAATCCGTGAGTGTGACCTTTAGAAAGTTGAAAAAGGCCTGTGGGGAATATTCCTTATCACGAGCACAAGTTTTTCGCTGGCATAAATCATTTTTGGAAGACCGAGAATACATTGAATATGAGCCCAGACGAAAGCGTCGAACGTGTGCGTGCTCTTGTAATATCAGACCAAAACTGGCCCTCCAGGACAAACTGTCAGCAAAGTGTTTTGCAAAGACGTCCTTCACAGGCTCAGTAAAAGGGTGAACCGAGTGAGACCAGATATTGCAGACAAGAAGATGTTCCATCATGACAACGCCCCATGTACACGGCCACTTCCATGATGGTATTTATTACCTCAGAAGGCATTCCCGGTGCCGGCCGTGATGGCCGAGCGATTCTAGGCGCTTCAGTCCGGAATTGAGGTACTGCAACGGTCGCAGGTTCGAATCCTGCCTCGGGCATAGA
Source organism: Schistocerca piceifrons (assembly GCF_021461385.2). Taxonomy (NCBI): domain Eukaryota; kingdom Metazoa; phylum Arthropoda; class Insecta; order Orthoptera; family Acrididae; genus Schistocerca; species Schistocerca piceifrons. The sequence continues at coordinate 350,297,258 of NC_060138.1, read as the reverse complement.
TGTGTGTGAAGATGTCCTTAGGTTAGTAAGGTTTAAGTAGTTCTAAATCTAGGGGACTGATGACCTCAGATGTTAAGTCCCAAAGTGCTCAGAGCCATTTGAACCATTTCTGGCAATCCCAGTGTTCCACAGCCCCTCCCCCCTCCCTTTCCCTCTTCACCTGATCTCGGTGCTAGTGACCTTTTTCTTTTCCAGAAAGAGATAAATGCCTTAAAAGGACGTCACTTTGGTACTCTGGAGATCACGGAAAAGAATGTGACAGACATGTTGAGGGCCCTAACAGTTGAAGTCTTTTAGCGCTGCTACGAAGACTAGGTTCAACAACCCCGCCGGTGTGTAGCTGCCGAAGATAATTACACTACTGGCCATTACAATTGCTACACCACTAAGATGACTTGCTACAGACGCGAAATTTAACCGACGGGAAGAATATGCTGCGATATGCAAATGATTAGCTTTTCAGAGCATTCACACAACGTTGGCGCCGGTGGCGACACCTACGACGTGCTGACATAAGGAAAGTTTCCAACCCATTTCTCATACACAAACAGCAGCTAACCGGCGTTGCCTGGTGAAACGTTGTTGTGATGCCTCGTTTAAGGAGGAGAAATGCGTACCATCACGTTTCCGACTTTGATAAAGGTCGGGTTGTATCCTATCACGATTGAGGTTTATCGTATCGCGACACTGCTGCTCGCGTTGGTCGAGATCCAATGGCTGTTAGCAGAATATGGAATTGTTGGGTTCGGCAGGGTAATACGGAACGCCGTGCTGGATACCAACAGCCTCGTATAACTAGCAGTCGAGCTGACAGGCATCTTATCCGCATGGCTGTAACGGATCGTGCAGCCACGTCTTGATCCCTGAGTCAACAGGGCGTTTGCAAGACAACGACCATCTGCACGAACAGCTCGACGACGTTTGCAGCAGCATGGACTGTCAGCTCGGAGACCATGGCTGCGGTTACCCTTGGCGCTGCATCACAGACAGAAGCGCCAGCGAGGGTGTACTCAACGACGAACCTGGGTGCACGAATGGCAAAACGTCATTTTTTCGGATGAATCCAGGTTCTGTTTACAGCATCATGATGGTCGCATCCGTGTTTAGCGACATCGTGGTGAACGGACATTGGAAGCGTGTATTCGTCATCGCCATACTGGCGTATCACCCGGCGTGATGGTATGGGGTGCCATTGGTTACATGTCTCGGTCACCTCTTGGTCGCATGGACGGGACTTTGAACAGTGGACGTTACATTTCAGATGTGTTACGACCCGTGGCTCTACCCTTCATTCGATCCCTGTGAAACCCTACATTTCAGCAGGATAATGCACGTCCGCATGTTGCATGTCCTGTGCGGGCCTTTCAGGATACAGAAAATGTTCGACTGCTGCGCTGGCCAGCACATTCTCCAATTGAAACGTCTGGTCAATGGTGGCCGAGCAACTGGCTCGTCACAATACGCCAGTCACTACTCTTGATGAACTTTGGTATCGTGTTGAAGCTGCATGGGCAGCTGTACCTGTACACGTCATCCAAGCTCTGTTTGTTTGAATGCCTAGTCGTATCAAGGCCGTTATTACGGTCAGAGGTGGTTGTTCTGGGTACGGATTTCTCAGGATGTATGCACCCAAATTGCGTAAAAATGTAATCACATTTCAGTTCTAGTATAATATATTTGTCCTATGAATACCTGTTCATCATATGCATTTCTTCTTGGTGTAGCAATTTTAATGGCCAGTAGTGTACTTCAAAAGGGACAATATTGTTGTTTGAAAAAAGTAAAAACTTAAGTACACAAAAAACCAATCTCATTACTTTCCTCAGACAAGTCGTACTTCCGTCCAGAGATACCACCATTACAGTTTGTTAGGGTTCCTTTTAGTGGCGAGGTGCCTCACGCACAAGCCTTTGTTGTCGTACTGCTGGGTTCTGGACGCCGCAGCAGTCGGAGCCAGGGGGGGCAGGGCTGGGCGTGGCGGGGCGGGGCGGAGCCCTTGTTCCGGGCGGCGCTATTTCCGTGTGTTTGCTTCCCGTCCCGCAGCTACCCACATCGGGGCCAGAGCTGTTTGCTGCTCTGTTTCGGATCCGATTTAGGGGCTCTGGTTGTTATCCCTGTCAGCCTCCGCGGTCGAGCCAATTTATCCCAAGTGGCCTTTAATTCATCTGGCGGCCTAGCCGGCCCACACTACAGTGGCCTCCTGCTACTGGCAGTTACCAGCACTCGTGCCGGGAAGCCAAAGCAGCTCGCGGCACCAATCGAGGCCGCACGCCAGCGCGATAGGCAGTCAGAGGAGGCACCGGCGGTTACCTCAGTCCCAAAGGAGAGGAAATACAATCTTACCAACAGCACTCTCTACTGCTTCAGTCACGTTCTAACAACAGCGTTTTGTTTAATGCCACGAGTTTCAGTAGCACGGTTCCACTAACAGGTGCCCATCTAGTAACTATACTTTATTTCAAATGGCTCTATGGCTCTAAGCACTATGGGACTTAATTTCTGAGGTCATCAGTCCCCTGGAAATTAGGACTACTTAAACATAACCAATCTAAGGACATCACACACATCCATGCCCGAGGCAGGATTCGAACCTGCGACCGTAGTGGTCGCGCGGTTCCAGACTGTAGCGCCTAGAACCTATCGGCCACTCTGGCCGGCTATACTTTATTTGTCTGACTACCTTTTCAGTAAGTAGTTTACTGTTTTGATGATTTTGTGTGGGAGATTGAAACTATGTGGCGAAGTTTCGTTGGTACCGCCGTGAAATATTCTCTGATTGACAGTCCAAGCCGGCCATAGTGGCCGAGCGGTTCTAGGCGCTACAGTCTGGACCCGCGCGACCGCTACGGTCGCAGGTTCGAATCCTGCCTCGGGCATGGATGTGTGTGATGTCCTTAGGTTAGTTAGGTTTAAGTAGTTCTAAGTTCTAGGGGACTGATGACCTTAGAAGTTAAGTCCCATAGTGCTCAGAGCCATTTGAACCATTTTATTGACACTCCAACACTACGTACTTTTAAGTTGGATATATTCTTTGATATAACCTACGACTGTCTCCTGATAAGTTGTAGGTTAACTCATTGAGTGCATGCCATTTAAAAGTACGCTCTGATTATTTAGCAACCTTAGCAAAAGACCTACAAGACGTGAAGAAACAGATAAACATATTCCAAGAGGTAGCAGAAAAAACTAAATTACAAATTTCGTTTGGAAAAAAAAAATGTATACATGACCAAAGTTAAAGATGCACCACCTACATCTACAAATAAACTTCGCTAGCCACCAAGCGGTGTGTGGCGGAGGGCAGAATTCGCTCCAGAGTCATATTTCCCCCCCCCCCCCCCCAAATGGCTCTGAGCACTATCGGACTTAACAGCTGAGGTCCGCAGTCCCCCAGAACTTAGAACTACTTAAACCTAACGAACTTATGGACGTCACACACATCCATGCCCGAGGCAGGATTCGTAGCGATCGCGCGGTTCCACACTGCAGCGCCTGGAACCGCTCGGCCACTGCGGCCGCCCCCCTCTGCCCCCCCCCCCCCCCTTACCACTGTTCCACTCGCGGATCGCGCGAGGGAGAAACGACTGCCTGAAAGCCTCAGTACGAGCTCTGATTTCCCTTATCTTTGAATGGTGATCATTGCGCGATTTGAAAGTTGGTGGTAATAATATATGCTCTTCATCCTCGGCAGAGATCGGATTTCGGAACTGAGTGAGCAGCTCCTTCCGCTTAGCGCGCCTCCTATCTGCAAGTGTGCCCCACTTCAAACTTTCTATGAGATTTGTAACATGCTCGCGATGTCTAAATGTACCAGTCACGAATCTTGCCGCTCTTCTTTGGACCTTCTCAATCTCTTGAATCAGACCCAACTGGTAAGGATCCCGTACAGACGAACAGTACTCTAATACTGGACGAACTAACGTATTGTAAGCTATTTCCTTTGTTGAAGGACTGCATCGCTTCGGGATTCTACCAGTAAAACGCAATCTAGAGTTCTCGTTACTCGTGTAATCTGATAATTCCATTTGAGATCATTTCGAATAATCACACCCAGAATATATTCACTGAAAAAAGTGGAAAATCGAAGAAAGTTTCAGAATTTAAATACTTGGGAGGTTACTGAGCCAAACGCTCTGGACAAAGCACCTAACATAAAAATGGAAATGGCATTCCACACAACAAAGGACACGTACAATAAGAGCTCTTTGTCAATTAATATAAAACTGAAGCCTTACAGTGTGGTGGTTGAGTCTGGGTGTCGTTAAGCTTCACAATGCCTCGCTACAAACATAGCAAAAAGTTAAATAATTTGGCGATGAAATAAAGAAGAATGATTCGAAAAATTTCGGGTCCATATATGAAAATGGGATTCGGATATTGAGAAGCGCCGCATGAAAAAACTGAGAATATAATAGAGGCAGTCAGAAAGCCAAGGATTACATTTTATGGCCACTTAGAAAGAATGAATAACAAGAGGCTGCAAAAAATAAATATTCGACTTCTTTGACAGAAACCGAAAAACCCACGTTTCATGGTTTACAGAAGTTAAGAAAGCTCGACAGGATTTGAGAATTACAGAGAAGTACATAGAAAAGAGACATAATTCAGGAAGAAGGTATAAAAATTGCTGGGTTTCTAGAAGTAAATATAAAAGAAGATATTAGGGACATGGTCAGAAGAAAGAAGACAACAGATAAAATGAACATTTATTGCGAATAAATGAAGGAAAAGAATATGATGCCATAATCAGCTGTTACACATGGTCCTAAGTTGGTCAAATCCGAACAATAATTATAACAATATAATAATAATAAAAATACATAATCTTGGACTATAACTCATAGTAAATCTCTTCGCAGAGCAAACGAAACTTTACCATGTAACCTCCCTGGCACAAGTAACAACAACAACAACAACAACAACAACAAAAACAATAACAACAATATCGTGTCTGGTACAAGTAGTCATACAAAGATAAGTGCAATTGCTAACTGAGCACTTGATGACTGTATAATGCTGCCGAAACATGTCGCACCACGCTACCCGTTGTTATTCAAACGTGACTAGAGCAGAAAAATTCATCAATTTCTTCATTCACACATCGTGCTGTCTAACTCACACCATGAAAGGGAGCCTTCAGGCAGGTGGAAGGAGTGAAACGGAACCTATACTTTAACAGGTAGAAACAGCTGCTGCAGGCGACTTCCGTAACGTACAGACGAATAATAACGGAATTAAGACTAGGCATAATGATCTCCTGCCGAAACACATGGGAATTATTTCTAAATGACTTCATTTATTGTTATGCATATTCATCTGTCTACACACTGGTAAAGCCAAGAACTGTTTAATACAAACATTACAGTTATGTGGAATTTACTTCCCTGTGTCCAAATTTTCTGATAAATTGTTGAATGAATCGGTAAAGAGGTGTGCTTTTGGGCTGTTTTTGAGTGTCTATGGTATTTCAGTTTCCTCCCTGATGCCTGCCGGTACCTCTTCCACATTTTTGTACCAGAATATAAAACTCCATTCTGGACACTAGATGGGGTTGTACAGAGGTCGCGATATCGAATCCGAGCCAGACCACAAAAGTTTTCAGTATGCCTTTAATCTAACCTTCACTCGTCACCAAAGTACGGATTCGCCAGAAACGTCACTTGGTTAAAATTCCATGTTAAACTGTAGCCTGACTTCCCCAATTGGGTAACTGGAGTATATTAGGGACACACAAGTCGCCGAAGTGGCGTCCAGCTGAAAGACGTGGACTCGGCCATTCAGCCAAAAAAATGGTTCAAATGGCTCTGAGCAATATGGGACTTAACTTCTAAGGTCATCAGTCCTCTAGAACTTAGAACTACTTAAACCTAACTAACCTAAGGACAGCACACACATCCACATCCGAGGCAGGATTCGAACCTGCGACCGTAGCGGTCACTCGGTTCCAGACTGTAGTGCCGAGAACCGCTCGGCCACCCCGTCCCGCTCCCATTTAGCCACAGAAAATTATTATTAGTAACCTGGTTAAGAAATAAAATCTGCTCTTGTGTTACAATGGAAACGAAGAAACCTTTTGCCGTGGAATTTTAATGGCGTCAATGTCTGTACAACGATTTACGCGTTACGTTGATACCTGTAATGCAGTAACGAAAGTCAGGTGACAACTTCATCTGTGGAATAGTTTGTTTTACGAGGGCTTTTTTTTTTCGACCTCCGATCAACGGCAAAATAGTAATAACAGTGATAATCGAAAGTGTTTCATTTGCAATGTTTAGCAACACCTTGCAGCTGTCTCTACATACTCGCCGCTCCGACTTCGGCATTTGTCGTGGCGTGGTACCAACTTTCCAGTATCCTCATCATAGACGACAAACGCCTGTCATTTTCTCCAGCTCCCTAGGCTGGTCTCCAACTCGTTGATTGTGTCAAAATGCTGTCCCTTGGCAGCGGTTGATGTGAGCGAAGAGATGAAAATCTCCGGGCTGTATGCTGGGAGATCAAACACTTTCCACCGAAAACGCTGCAGGAGCGCCGTCGTTCCAACAGCAGTGTGTGTCCGCGAATTAGCATAAAGAGGGAAACGTAGCCTGCGTGAAATCAGGCGAAACACCTCACCAGGAGGCACTATTTCCTAGGCGTCTTTCCGTGTTCAGTGTGCTCTGAGATCTGAAAAGTGCGAAGTGACGCGATAGACAGACACACTACTGGCCATTAAAATTGCTACTCCAAGATGAAGTGCAGATGATAAAAGGGTATTCATTGGACGAATATATTATACTAGAACTGAAATGTGATTACATTTTTACGCAATTTGGCTGCATAGATCCTGAGAAATCAGTACCCAGAACAACCACCTCTGGCCGTAATAACGGTCTTGATACTCCTGGGCATTGAGTCAAACAGAGCTTGGAAGGCGTGTACAGGTACAGCTGCCCATGCAGCTTCAACACGATACCACAGTTCATCAAGAGTAGTGACTGGCGTATTGTGACGAGCCACTTGCTCGGCCACCATTAACCAGAAGTTTCCAATTGGTGAGAGATCTGGAGAATGTGCTGGCCAGGGCAGCAGTCGAACATTTTCTGTATCCGGAAAGGCCCGTACAGGACCTGCAACATGCGGTCGTGCGTTATCCTGCTGAAATGTAGGGTTTCGCAGGGATCGAATGAAGGGTAGAGCCACGGGTCGTAACACATCTGAAATGTAAGGTCCACTGTTCAAAGTGCCGTCAATGCGAACAAGAGGTGACCGAGACGAGTAACCAATGGCACCCCATACCATCACGCCGGGTGATTCGGCAGTATGGCAATGACGAATACATGCTTCCAATGTGCGTTCACCGCGATGTCGCCAAACACGGATGCGATCATCACGATGCTGCAATCAGAACCTGGATTCATCCGAAAAAATGACGTTTTGCCATTCGTGCACCCAGGTTTGTCGTTGAGTACACCGTCGCAGGCGCTCCTGTCTGTGATGCAGCGTCAAGGGTAACCGCAGCCATGGTCTCCGAGCTGATAGACCATGCTGGTGCAAACGTCGTCGAACTCTTCGTGCAGATGGTTGTTGTCTTGCAAACGTCCCCATCTGTTGACTCAGGGATCGAGACGTGGCTGCACGATCCGTTACAGCCATGCGGGTAAGATGCCTGTCATCTCGACTGCTAGTGATACGAGGCCGTTGGGACCCAGCACGGCGTTCCGTATTACCCTCATGAACCCACAGATTCCATATTCTGCTAACAGTCATTGGATCTCGACCAACGCGTGCAGCAATGTCGCGATACGATAAACCTCAATCGCGATAGGTTACAATCCGACCTTTATCAAAGTCGGAAACGTGATGGTACGCATTTCTCCTCCTTACACGAGGCATCACAACAACGTTTCACCAGGCAACGCCGGTCAACTGTTGTTTGTGTATGAGAAAACGTTGTGTGAATGCTCTGAAAAGTTTATCATTTGTATATCACAGCACATTCTTCCTGTCCGTTAAATTTCGCGTCTGTGTCACGTCATCTTCGTGGTGCAGCAATTTTAATGGTCAGTAGTGTAGATACATTTCACAACACATCTGGCCAAAGTATCACCGGATTTTCGTAGTTTTTTTTAATTTCGCAATCGATTGAAGGTTAAAGAAAAAAATAGCTCTCATACACTGATTTTGAAAGTAGACATATGGTGCATGTTTCATTTATATGATGAAGGGGTGGTATTTTACAGAGCGTTTGCTACTTCATTCTTTTTTTTTAGGCATATTCCAGGGAGTTACCTATGATGAAAGGGAATAATATGGAAGGGTAATCTAGTTTCAAAATTTTATGTGTAACAGATTTTGGTTATGCATTTTATGTAATGTATCTAGTTCTTGCTACTACACAAACGCAGAATATGAAAAGGATTTGTGGCTTACCGTCTCATTCATAACAGTGCCATCACACAGAGCACAGACTGAACTGGGGAGCGGCAAGGAAGTAAGTCGGCCGTATTCATAGGGCAGGAAATATCTCGAGCTTTGCCTCAAACAATTTAGGGAAAGCACGAGTTACTGAATAAGGATGGCGGAATAGGGATTTGCGCCAGTTGACAAACACTACAGCAATGTTTTAAACACTAAGTCATCTTCGTATGTACACAGGGACAAAATGAAAACGTTCGTGATATGAAATAAGCACTACGATAAACCTGAAACATGTCCTCCACAAGAAATACTGTAACTCGCACCGATTACAGCTGTTAGCATGTGCAATACTGTCGAACGTCGGTTCTCAGAAACGGTCTCCAACCTATAAATTCGCGGCTATCAACAGGGAGACACTTACGAAAGGGTCGTCGGTAGCCAAGGGACCCAGACCTTACGGTGAAGCGCATTACGAAGTGAAGGTCTCTCAGTAGTTGCCAGCAGATCAAAGTCCAGCAGAGCTGCTTCATTAGTCGCACATCATATGTGCAGCTTAATTGCAACGAAGGTTGGTGGTGCAGCAGATTTCCGCATGCCGGTTACAAAAAAGTTGCGAGTTAATTTAGTTTAACTTTTCCTTCCCTGAACTTCATTTTAACTATAGGGCTCAAGGACTTCAATTAACTTGAGAAGCGATTGGTAACAGAAGACTGATACAGCATTATGATGGGCACTTGTAACACAGACACTCAGTCGTTCTAAAGAAAGCAACTGTATTACCGGATTGGTAACCATGCCCAGCCCTCTTTGTCTTACTATTCGAAATGCAATATGTTTCGCAATAAACTTATGTAAATCCTTGAAAGTAGTTCCACTAATATATTGTCCAGAATACCCATTAGAAATCAAGTCAACCATAGATAACAAATGGGATTGAAATCAATGTATACATTATAAAAACTAGTATACAATGTGTGTACCGCTAAAACTCAGAAACGAGTGTCGGTACGATCAAGGGAGTTATTTGGTGTGGTAGCGCTCTATCCCCCATCCATGAAGAAGGTTCCCGTTTTAACCGGAAGGACGTGCTTTTGAACATACAAGGGCTGGAAAGTTTCGCGCTCTAGAAAATTATAGAATATTCCAGAAGATTCGACAGTAGTCAAGAAAATTCCAGAACTTTCGAGAGTATTCGAGAGCATTCACAACATTACTTCCACTACCCAACGAAGACCATAAATTTCTCCTAGTATATTTCATCAGAAATGAAAAAACAGAAACTGATTAACGATGCACAGATGTCAGTGGATTGAGGCAAGAAGTAGTCCACGATGTACAGAGGATCTTACACGAATGTCATCAACTGATTCACATGAATGTCATCAACTGATTCACATATTCAAAACAACACTAGAACGAATGGTTTCCGATGCCAAAGTTATAAATCGAGACGAGAAAAAGACTACTTCGAGAACACGAACAGCAACTCAATGCACATCAATAGACGAAGTCGCTATCGTAATTGTGGGCAATGAAAATACAAGCTGTGACATAACTGTGGCCGGCCGCTGTGACCGTGCGGTTCTGGCGCTGCGGTCCGGAACCGCGGGACTGCTACGGTCGCAGGTTCGAATCCTGCCTCGGGCATGGGTGTGTGTGATGTCCTTAGGTTAGTTTGGTTTAAGTAGTTCTAAGTTCTAGGGGACTTATGCCCTAAGATGTTGAGTCCCATAGTGCTCAGAGCCATTTGAACCATTTGAACATAACTGTGCAACGAATAAGAGATGAACTACAACGCATTGTAGAAACACACCGTTCATATGATGTCCTCCAACATCCATTAAAATTTCTGTACGGAGAGGACGGATATCATTTTAATGTGAAACAAATCCAACCTGAAATAGGCAGCAGAAACGAACGAATAGTTATGTTTTCAAAAATGGCTCTGAGCACTATGGGACTTAACATCTGAGGTCATCAGTCCCCTATAATTAGGAACTACTTAAACCTAACTAACCTAAGGACATCACGCACATCCATGCCCGAGGCAGGATTCGAACCTGCGACCGTAGCGGTCGCGCGGTTCCAGACTGAAGCGCCTAGAACCGCTCGGCCACTCCGGCCGGCAGTTATGTTTTCAATCAAAGTTTTTTACCTCTGATACTTTAAAGTTTACCCTTTTAGTCCAACTGCCACACAATCTCATATCAACTCCACGAACGAAGCTGGGTACCCCAGTCAGTATCTTATAAAAGGTAAAAAACAACTTGTTATTTCCATAACAAGTGAATACCTTGTATTACTTGCATTGCTCAAACATTGCTGCAGTATGTTAACAGAGTTAAATCTAGGAATACGCGCACATGACAGAAATTAATATTGCTGAAAGTAAAACAATGGCCGAGCGATTCTAGGCGCTTCAGTCCGGAACCGCGCTGCTGCTACGGTCGCAGGTTCGAATCCTGCCTCGGGCATGGATCTGTATGATATCCTTAGAATAGTTAGGTTTAAGTAGTTCTAAGTCTACGGGACTGATGACCTCAGATGTTAAGTCCCATAGTGCTAAGAGCCATTTGAACCATTCTGATAGTAAAACAACCGTGAATCGATAGATAAGACTACCAGTCTGCACACAAAATAGTATTGCAACTAAACCAACTGGTTAAATTTTTGCAAACAGTTCACAGGTATTTGTTTCATATTTAAGAAGATAAACGAGGACGTGAAGAAGGAAGCCAGGAGCTTAAAAGCTGGATGAGTAGGAAATTGCTGTGCCATTTTCAAAGAAACCGTCGTGGCATTAGCCTAGACTTACTTTAAAAAAAAAAAACACGGGAAACTATATCTGGAGGACGCGAACGTGGATTTTACATCCAAAATCATATAATCGACAGTTATGCCTCTGCCTTCTTAATTTCTGATGTAACCTCTTCAGACTTCTTTCCCTTTGAGGTATCGGGAACAGATTATAAACTGTCAGGCACAGCGTTAGAGAACAGTGTACATAGTCTGTAGAGTGTGTCTGTGATGCCGTAACCTACATTTTTTTCCTAAATGAATTTGCTACGTGGTATGCCTAACAGTAAGTAATAAGCGTGTTATTGACAGTTGAGCTGCGGCTGAGACATTAGCATTTAACTGTGTCTCGCACAACTTTTTATAGCGCTTGAATCTTTATCTATGCATTCTTATGACGTCTCTGAAAACTTTATCTAGTTTACACAAGAACCGAATGCTTCTCTGAGAACACTAATTACATAAGATTAATTCTGCGGAGACATTTTGAAATAGGGATTCTGAGAGCTCCCCGCTTGCTATGTTTAGAAAGTATGATAAGCTTTCTAAAGGTTCGTTCGTCATGTGCGGTGACCTTAGTTTTTTGATTCTGTTTATCCTCGTGTTCTATCAGTTGCGTCACACAAACATAAGCGCAATGGAGGTCGCGACTTGATACGGTACCGCTGACGACGCGGAAGAGTCTCGAACTGTCGAAGTACACGGAATATCTCCAGGGACGCAGAGATCACAAACTGCTAATTCGCTTGCTCCTCCGTCAAGGCTGTACTAACTAGCTTCCGGGATATAATTTCAAAAGCTGAGCAAATATGTTCAAGGATCTGAACCCTCCGAACGAGAAGCAAAATGTTCAGATATGGAATTATTAACAAGGAACTACGTCTTCCAACGGCCAGAAAATAGAATTGAACAAGAAACTACCTCTTCCAGCGGCCAGCAAATACAATTGCAAGAAAAAATTTCTTCAAGGCAACTATTTGTTTGTTATTCTGTCTTCGAGTCTGAGAGTGTCTTTAGACGGTCGCATACACTTTTCGTCGTCGTCGTCGTCGTCGTTGTCGTTGCGGTGTTCAATCCTAAGACTGGTTTGATGCAGCTCTCCATGCTACTCTATCCCGTGCAAGCCTCTTCATCTCCGAGAGACTACTGCACCTTACATCCCTTTGAATCAGCTTACTGTATTCATCTCTTGGTCTCCCTCTTCGGTTTTTACCGTCCACGCATCCCCCCAGCACTAAATTGTTGATCCCTTGATGTCTCTGAATGTGTCCCATCAAGGGATCGCTTCTTGTAGTCAGGTTGTGCCACAAATTTCTTTTCTCCCCAATTCTATTCAGTACCTCCTCATTAGTTACGTGATCTACCCATCTATCTTCAGCATTATTCTGTAGCACCACATTTCAAAATCTTCTCTTCTTGTCTAAACTGTTTATCGTCCATGTTTCGGTTCCATACATGGCTACAATGCATACAAATAGTTTCAGAAAAGACTTCCTGACACTTAAATCTATACTCGATGTCAACAAATTCCTCTTCTTCAGAAGCGCTCTTCTTGCCACTGCTATTCTACATTTTCTATCCTCTCTATTTCGACGATCAGTAGTTATTTTGCTGCCTCATCTACTACTTTAAGTGTCTCATTACCTAATCTAATTCCCTCAACATCACACTTTTCTTATAAATTAAATAATAAACGGTAGTTCTCCTGCTTTCTAGAAATAGAGGAAAAATTACCCATGTAGAGAAAACATGTTTTAGTTAACTGTCTGAATACTCGACACAGACTGAACACTGTATGGTGCGGTTATTGTTGATATACGTTTAGGTTATTGTATTAAACAATGTAGTTTTGATGTACTTTTTCTCTGTTTTTCCTTTTTGGCTGTTTCGGTTTCAACATCGACATCGTCTTCAGCCGTCCGCAAACTTTTTATAAGTAAAAAGAGCCGTATATCATCCCATTACTAACGTCGGTCATAAACACATGAATTACGGATTCCCGCTTGGAGCGTTCCTCCAATTGCGGAAGACAAATAAGCCCATTCTCCAAAAAAAGATGATAATGGTACAGTGGAGCCATATAGATCGATATATCTTACCTAGCGAGATGGCTCGAAAAATGGTTCAAATGGCTCTGAGCACTATGCAACTTAACTTCTCAGGCCATCAGTCGCCTAGAACTTAGAACTAATTAAACCTAACTAACCTAAGGACATCACACACATCCATGCCCGAGGCAGGATTCGAACCTGCGACCGTAGCAGACTGAAGCGCCTAGAATCGCACGGCCACTCAGGCCGGCCGAGATGGCTCAGTGATTAACGCAACTGACTTTCACTCGGGGGGACAACGGTTCAAATTCACGTTCGCGTGATTTCTTTAAACTGGTCGAGGCTAAAGCCAGGATGTTCCTTTGAAAAGGGCATCCCTTCGTAATCACAGCTGGTGCTCCGACTCTAATGCCCCCGCTGTCGAAATTGTCCTTCCTTCGATGTATCTTACAAATTTGATGACTGAAGAAACGACCCGCTCGTAATTGTTTACAGTAACACAGAGCTCCACAGACATCGCTCGTGTCGATGTGGTAGACACACAGAAGGCCCTATTAACGAGTTAATTCGAATTGGGAAACGCATTCGTCAAAATGAATCTCATCTTACACACCATAAGTCAAAAAAAATGACGCACCAGAAAGGAATTATCCGAATGGGACGGCAATCGGTTGATGTGATGTACATGTACAGACAAACAAATGATTAGCATTTCACTGAAGTTGGATGATTTATTCAGGACAAGAAGCTTCACAAACTGAGCAAGTTAATAACGCGTTGGTCCACCTCTGCAAGCGTCAGCCCCGATAGCTGAGTGGTTAGCGTGACGGATTGTTGTCCTACGGGCCCGGGTTCGATTACCGGCTGGGTCGGGGATTTTCTCGGCTCAGGGACTGGGTGTTGTGATGTCTTCATCATCATTTCATCCCCATTCGGCGCGCAGGTCGCCCAATGTGGCGTCAAATGTAATAACACCTGTACCAAGGCCGCTGGACCCGTCCCGTAAGGGGCCTCCCGGCCAATGACGGCAAACGCTCATTTACATTTACCTCTGCAAGCAGTTAATCGGCTTGGCACTGAGCGACTGAGTTGTTGTATGGCCTCCTCAGGGATATCGTGCCAAATTCTGTCCAACTGGCGCGTTAGATCGTCAGAATCTCGAGTTGATTGGAGGGCCCTATCAATAATGTTTGCGTCTGCTCTTCCTGTCATTCTTATTCGATTGTAAAAGTTTGTAAGTGTTGAAACACTTTCGTCCTTTATTATCCTACAGGTGTCGAATGAAGTAAAAAATGTACGCCGTATGCCCTCTGTGCAGGTAACAAAGTTGAGAGCATTAACTATACAGGAAAATGGTCTTGACTTCGGCAATAATCAAGTATCGCGAAGCGTGATTCAATATTTCGAACCTATTCGTGAAACGCTGCGCGGCAGCGCGGTTCTTTCCTTCCCTTTACGACGGATCTGCACCTACCTGTGAACATTGTCTCAGCAGATCATCAGTCGGAAAGCCGAGTGAAACCTACTGTACTTCGACGTGAACCAGGCTGCAATTTAAGTCACTAATCTCCGTTTCGGGAGAAAGTTTTCACACAAATGAAAGGTTGGAAATTTTGTCCTCAATTAATATATTCTGAAACTTAGGTGAACAAATATCACTGCCAAGCCCGTGCTAGTCTTCACACAGTCACTCACAATCCCTTTCACTCACGTTAGCAAGTTTATGGTGTTGCATTTCCCAGAAACGTAATAGTTACAAAAATACCGATTGATTTTGATTGATAATGCTAGCCAAATATTACGTCTGTCGATACCAAATGCAGTCACAGTTTTTAGCCACCGACCTGCTCAATACGCCACGCGGATAATATGTCTATTCTCGTCACAAAATTTACTTAAAAATTCCGGAATAATTATGCCGTCACTTTCCAACACTTTTGATGCATGAAACACTGCTAGATGCGGCAACTTACCGTTTCCATCAGAACGACAACCACACACGTCCGATCTGTTTCATGGCTAGACTTCGACTCCTCTCTAGAATACTCTAAGTCTTCTCTACTGGCAGAGAAAGGCGCGCGAAGAATATTGCTCTACCATTGGTCAGTTTACTTAACAACCAATAGCACAACAACACTCTCCTGCGTCAATCCGCGCTATTCATCCATAACCAATCGCAAAATAGTAAACCTAAAGACTGCATTTTTTACCGACGCAATTATCTAATATGCTGAAGTTCTGCTTATGCATAAAGTTATTTACTATTGTTATTTATACCTGAATCAACTTTCCCTATACCGTAAACTTACTTTATAAATCTATTCTACAAAAATCCCCTTTGTCCACATCCATACTTCTTCGAAATGTTCCCACACTAAATCCCACTACATAATTCATTGAACAATTATCTTCATATTAACCTTAAACCACACTTGCGCATCATTCATACCGCTAAAACACATTTATAACATTTTACATGCACAAAAAGATATAATAACACTTTATGAAAATACTAGAACAGTTTACGAAAAACATTCCATTACTTTAGTGCACTCTAGTGGGCACAATCGAAACTAAAATCACAGTCCCCCTATCCAATATTGTCCTCTGTCTGCGGATATATAAAGTACATGCGCGTCCAGTCTCGCGTCACCATCTGTCACTATCCAGCTCTGAGACACATCTCCCACTTAAGCGCCTCCAATGCAGGATCGGCATATGGCGCTACGCCTCAGCTGGGGATGTCAACGTTACACAGGGTACCCGCAATTTTGTAATAACATTGTCGGCTTGACTCTAGTCACTACCCTCATCAAATAGTTTCAACCATCAACACTGGTGGCGCCATTGTTTTGCACCCACTACGGTCAGACGACAACCTGAATATGCAGGCTGTACCACGAAATCTCCGTCAGTGCTGGTAGGAAATATGATGCTTTGTGCATCGCAAGGCAGTGGCATATTCTGAGCAGGGACTGGCGGAAGTTTGCTGCAGTGGCGGCGAGGAGGGCTCGGCGTCGGGCGGAAGCTGCAGTCCACGGCTCGGGGAGGGCGCAGGAACAAAGGCACGGGCTATTTATACGGCGCCGGGCCGGGCCGGGGGAGCAGATTATTTAGGAGGGCCGGCGAAGGCACAGCGCGCGGCGACGCCCGCTCCGCGGCTCTTTGTCGCTCCCGACTCCCAGATGGCGACCGCGACAGGACGCGTGGGTGCGGGGCGCAACAACGGCGCCGTAAACGTCTGCCGGCGCCCCGGCCGGCGGAACTGTAATTCGGCGAAACAATAATGGAGCGCAGGAAGTGAAACGAATGCACACGAGCTTCCGAATTGATTAATGTATTGTTAAGTTAACAATGAGGTAATCACACATGTGATAGACGCGTTTCCACCGCAAAATAAACAAAAAGAGAATAAAGGCAGTTGGTTGTTGTGGTCTTCAGTCCTGAGACTGGTTTGATGCAGCTCTCCATGCTACCCTATCCTGTGCAAGCGTCTTCATCTCCCAGTACTTAACTGCAACCTACATCCTTCTGAATCTGCTTAGTGTGTTCATCTCATGGTCTCCCTCTACGATTTTTGCCCTCCACGCTGCCCTCCAATGCTAAATTTGTGATCCCTTGATGCCTCAGAACATGTCCTACTAACCAATCCCTTCTTTTGTCAAGTTCTCCAACAAACTCCTCTTCTCCCCAATTCTATTCAATACTTCATCATTAGTTATGTGATCTACCCATCTAATCTTCAGCATTCTTCTGTAGCACCACATTTCGAAAGCTTCTATTCTCTTCTTGTCCAAACTGTTTATCGTCCATGTTTCACTTCCGTACATGGCTACACTCATACAAATACTTTCAGAAACGACCTCCTGGCACTTAAATCTATGCTCGATGTCAACAAATTTCTCTTCTTCAGAAACACTTTTCTTGCCATTGCCAGTCTACATTCTATATCCTCTCTACTTCGACCATCATGAATTATTTTGCTCCCCAAATAGCAAAACTCCTTTACTACTTTAAGCGTCTCATTTCCTAATCTAATTCCCTCAGCATCACCCGACTTAATTCGACTACGTTCCATTATCCTCGTTTTGCTTTTGTTGATGTTCATCTTGTATCCTCCTTTCAAGACACTGTCCATTCCGTTCAACTGCTCTTCCAAGTCCTTTGCTGTCTCTGGCAGAATTACAATGTCATCGGCGAACCTCAAAGTTTTTATTTCTTCTCCATGGATTTTAATACCTACTCCTAATTTTTCTTTTGTTTCCTTTACTGCTTGCTCAATATACAGATTGAATAACATCGGGGAGAGGCTACAACACTGTCTCACTCCCTTCCCAACCACTGCTTCCCTTTCATGTCCCTCGACTCTTATAACTGCCATATGCTTTCTGTACAAATTGTAAATAGCCTTTCGCTCCCTGTATTTTACCCCTGCCATCTTTAGAATTTGAAAGAGAGTATTCCAGTCAACATTGTCAAAAGTTTTCTCTAAGTCTACAAATGTTAGAAACGTACGTTTGCCTTTCCTTAATCTTTCTTCTAAGATAAGTCGTAAGGTCAGTATTGCCTCACGTGTTCCAATATTTCTACGGAATCCAAACTGATCGTCCCCGAGGTCGGCTTCTACCAGTATTTCCATTCGTCTGTAAAGAATTCGCTTTAGTATTTTGCAGCTGTGAATTATTAAACTGATAGTTCGGTAATTTTCACATCTGTCAACACTTGCTTTCTTTGGGATTGAAATTATTATATTATTCTTGAAGTCTGAGGGTATTGCACCTGTCTCATACATCGTGCTCAGCAGATGGTAGAGTTTTTTCAGGACTGGCTGCCCCAAGGCCGTCAGCAGTTCTAATGGAATGTTGTCTACTCCCGGGGCCTTGTTTCGACTTAGGTCTTTCAGTGCTCTGTCAAACTCTTCACGCAGTATCATATCTCCCATTTCATCTTCAACTACATCCTCTTCCATTTTCATAATATTGTCCTCAGGCAGTTGGATGAAGCCATTTTATTTCGCTTTTCTTCCTTCACATTATTATCTGTTGAAGGATTGCCACCTGATAAGTATTGGGAGCGTTACACAGAATGTCTGTAGCTAGATCCTCATTCGTGGTTACGACGCCATCTTGCAGAGCCTGTGGGATTCTGAATTACGATGCAATGTTCCTCTGTACATTCGTGTCCGAAGGAACATTGGATCGTAATTCGGAGTAACACAGGCATTGTAATATCGTATTTATCCGCCGATGCCGGGCAAGAAACTTTCCAGTAAAATGACTCCCCTGTACGGGAATACACACTATGTGATCAAAAGTATCCGGACACCTGCCTGAAAATGACTGAAACGTTCGTGGCGCCCTCCATCGGTAGTGCTGGAGTTCAATATGGTGTTGGCCTACCCTTAGCCTTGATGATAGCTTCCGCTCTCGCAGGCATACGTTCAGTCAGGAGGTGAAAGATTTATTGGGGAATGGCAGCCCATTCTTCACGGAGCGCTGCGCTGAGAAGAGGTATCGATGTCGGTCGGCGAGTCCTGGCACTAAGTCGGCGTTCCAAAACATCCCGAAGGTGTACTGTAAGATTCA
Source organism: Schistocerca piceifrons (assembly GCF_021461385.2). Taxonomy (NCBI): domain Eukaryota; kingdom Metazoa; phylum Arthropoda; class Insecta; order Orthoptera; family Acrididae; genus Schistocerca; species Schistocerca piceifrons. The sequence continues at coordinate 350,278,426 of NC_060138.1, read as the reverse complement.
GGTAAGGACTCTGTGCAGGCCAGTCCATTATAGGGAAGTTATTGTCGCGTAACCACTCGGCCACAGGCCGTGCATTATGAACTGGTGCTCGATCGTCTTGAAAGATGCAGTCGCCATCCCCGAATCGTTCTTCAACACTGGGAAGCAAGAAGGTGCTTAAAACATCAATGTAGGCCTGCGCTGTGAGAGTGCCACGCAAAACAACAAAGGCTGCAAGGCCCCTCCCACACCATGACACCACCGCCACGCTAGAAGATGACGTGCACCGGGTATTCGCCATACCCACACCCTGCAATCGGATCGCCACATTGTGTACCCTGATTCGTCACTCCACACAACATTTTTCCACTGTTCAATCGTCCGATGTTTACACTCCTTACACCAAGCGAGACATCGTTTGGCATTTACCGGCGTGATGTGTGGCTTACGAGCAGCCGCTAGACCATGAAATCCAAATTTTCTCACCTCATACCGAACTGTCATAGTACTCGCTGTGGATCCTGATACAGTTTGGAATTCCTGTGTGATTGTCTGGATAGATATCTACCTATTATACATTACGACCCTCTTCAACTGCCGGCTGTCTCAGTCAGTCAACAAAAAAATGGTTCAAATGGCTGTGAGCACTATGGGACTTAACATCTGAGGTCATCAGTCCCCTAGAACTTAGAGCTACTTAAACCTAACTAACCTAAGAACATCACACACATCCATGCCCGAGGCAGGATTCGAATCTGCGACCGCAGCGGTCGCGCGGTTCCGGACTGAAGCTCCTAGAACCGCTCGGCCACAGTGGCCGGCTGTCAGTCAACAGACGAGGTCGGCGGCCTGTACGCTTTTGTGCTGTACGTGTCCCTTCACGTTTCCACTGCACTATCACATCGGAAACAATGGACCTAGGGATGTTTAGGAGTGTGGAAATCTCGCATACAGACGTATGACACAAATGACACCCTATCACCTGACCACGTTCGAAGTGTCTAAGTTCCGCGGAGCGCCCCATTCTACACTCTCACGATGTCTAATGTCTACTGAGGTCGCTGATGTGGAGTACCTGGCAGTAGATGGCAGCACAATGCACCTAATATGAAAAACGTATGTTTCTGGGGGTGTTCGAATGTTTTTGATCACATAGTGTTCATAGTGAATATAAGAGTATAGGTTGCAGATACATGGTTGACGACGTATGAAAGTTTGGGTTTGGCTCTGAGTCGACTCGGATAACCAAATGGTAAGGCGAGGGCTCGCGATAAGCGGGAAATCAGGGTTCGAGTCCCGGTCTGGACAACTTTTCATTGTTGTCATTCCATTATACAGCTGCCGGTTATTCATATTCGCAACTGCGAGTACATTTAATGTTTGTGTCCGAGCGGTTTTAGGCGTTTCAGTCCGGAACCGTGCGCCTGCTACGGTCTTAGGTTCGAATACTGCCTCGGGCATGGATGTGTGTGATGTCCTTAGATTAGTTAGGTTTAAGCAGTTCTAAGTTCTAGGTGACTGATGGCTTCAGATGTTGAGTCCCATAGTGCTTAGAGCCATTTGAACCATTTTTTTGTTGACTGACAGAGACAGCCGGCAGTTGAAGAGGGTCGTAATGTATAATAGGTAGATATCTATCCAGACAATCACACAGGAATTCCAAACTGCATCAGGATCCACAGCGAGTACTATGACAGTTCGGTTGGTTACTTACGTGTTTCCACAGATCATTTGAATGATTTTTGTATCGAAATGATGTGGAACGAGTCAGTTTACGGGATATGCATACATGGTTACTGTTAACATTAATGTACACATTGTCATTTTATTCCTACTCACGCAACTACACTTACAAACAAATTTTAACCTTTTTTTTTTTTTTTTTTTTTTTTTTTTTTTTTTTTACTGGCTACCAGTTTTTCAGTAGAAATTCGCACAATGGAATAGAAGGAGTAGTCCAGGAGACATGATTTCCCATTAGACTTAAAACTTGCTGCGCTAGGTGTAAGACATTTTATGTTATTGGGTAAATGATGAAAAATGTTTACTGCTGCACATTGACCTCCTGTCTGAGCCACGGACAGCTTTAACGATCGGTATCAAAGGTCATAGCCCTCTAGTGTTGTAATCACTGTTCTTCTCGAATTGTTATGGATTATTTATAACGAATTTCATTAGCTAAAATATGTATTGTTAAAGTAATTTAAAATGCCTAGCTCCTTGAAGAGGTACCTACATGAAGTCCGTAGGTGAACACCACATATTATTCTTACTACTCGGTTTTGTGCAATCAATACTTTCTTTCTGATGAGTTACCCCAGAGAAGTATTCCGTACGATGTGGAAATATGCAAAATATGTCGGGAGGTTGATACGTTTGTTTCCAATATTAGCAATTATTCGAAGAGCAAAGATAGCGGAAGTTATCTGTTTGAGAAGCTCAGCAGTATGCTTCTTACAGTTCAAGGTTTCATCAATATCTCCATCCAAAAATTTGAAGCATTCGACTCTACTTACTGACTTCTGCTATTGTGCTACATCAGTTGTTGGTGTGACTCTGTTTGTTATACAGAACTGAATGTAGTGTGTTTTTACAAAATTTAGGCTGAGTTCATTTTAGAGAACCACTTTTGGAAAATATCGTTTACTAACTCTTTTGTTGCTTTCTTTCTAATGGCACTGTACCAACTAAACCTAAAGGAGATGTCGTGTTCACGATATGCCTGTAAGGTGGCTATAATTTCGCACCTTACAAGCACTCGTCTACATACTTTGCCGTGGTTTACAACCGAAATTAGGTATCATTTGATAGGTTGTACATCGTATATATGAATATTGGAAGAAAACTGACATTGTCACGTACACCTTGTAAATAATTGGTAACGATTATTCCATGAAACATGTCGGAGTGTCTTTATTATCAAAACGGCGTAATGAATGATTGCCTATACTAGTAGAGGTTGGTACGCCAGTGGAAATGAAACGGCAGGAGTAACTCGAGCCCTGGGTGGAAAAGACCGGATAAGTGTGCTGGTCCTGCTTGACGCAGGAAGTAGCAAAGTCGGATGGGACGGTCGGGGCACCTGAGCGATGAAGCACAATACAGCGGCGGCCGGCCATTATTGTAGCCGGCCGGAAGGATAACTGTACAGTTCTTCGGAAACACTGAAAATCTTAGACGCAGCAGAGAGGAACGAGAAAGCGTTACCTCGGAAATCGCTGGCTGGGTAATTTCCGAGGATTTTTACTCTGAGAAGCGCGCTATTGTTTGAGTATAGGTATTCCCCTGCAAACTTCCCGCGCTGGTCGACGAAAGACTAAAAGATGATTGGTCGGCGTTCCGAAGAATCTGTAGAGAGGGAGAATATTCCGTGGTTTCGAGGATATGATTCACCTTCTGAGTTACGACGGAGGGGAGCCGAGCTTTGCTACGAAGCCAGCTCCGTTTTGAGCGCCTGAGTTTGACGGTCGCTCAGTATCAGCTTTTGTTGCTACAGACGGACTTGCTGTCTTTGCTCTCAGGAGATTTTATAATTAGAACGGTTAGGCACTGTAATGTTGGGAACTTATACGATTCTGGACTTGCCTCTGGGTAGGGAGTCGTCGTTGAGTACGCAGCATTCACTGATTCAGAGCACTTCTGCCTATACACACGTGAGACGTTATCTGAACTCCGTCCTTGTGGCTGGGAGGTCGCGTTTCTTGTCTGTAGAGCACAGAGAGGAGAAGAGAGTATTAGAGTATACTAGTCAGAGGACCGCCTTCTGCGGTCCTAGTGTTTGAAAGAGTTTTATTTTGTGGCTGGGGTCCTTCCATCATCGCAGACGTGTACGAGAACCATCACTCCGACACACCGGATGCAGTACATACGGTGATATTGGTAATTGCTTCGGCTTATTAGGGCTATAAAGATAAACAGCTGCGATCACTTAAATTTTATTTCCACTGAGGTTGCACACCACTGTAGATGATCTTTGAAAGTAGTGTCTTCTAGTGTTTGGTACGCAGATGATGTCAGTCGTTTCCCGTTATTTGTGTTAGATCGTGTAGCCATAAAAGGGGCAGATTTAGGCAACTTCATTCCCCAATCCGATGAGACCAATCACCTCGCTGTTTGGTCCCCTCCCCCGAAAGCAAACAACCAAGCAAATCAAATTACACGCCAGTCGAATAAGACTGGTGCTAGTAGATGCGATTCGGGTTTGTTTTGAACACGCGCTGTAACGGTCGTGAGCATTAGTTACCTTTGAGATAGGACGTGGTAAGTTGACGTTAGTCAAGAATCTCTTTAAGACGACAAAGACGTCATCATTAGTACCTCACTGAGTTTGAACGAAGTCGTGTAATAAGCCTACGAGCAGCTGGATGTTCCTTCTGCGTAATTGCAGAAAGACTTGGCAAGAAGCAGTCACTGTACGTGGTAGCTGGACCAGTGGTCACCTGCCTGTACGGTCGCAATTAAGACCATGCCCCGGACGGCCACGTGGCCCTACCGGCAGGGAAGACCATAGCGTTCGACGTATGGCTCTCGCGAATCTGCAACATTGGAGCAGCAGTTGGCACCACAGTAACGCAACGAACTGTTACAAATCGGTTACTTCAACGACATCTCCGAGCCAGAGGCCCTGTAACGTGTATTCCACTGACCCCAAAACATCACCATTTGCGCCGGCCGCGGTGGCCGAGCGGTTCTAGGCGCTTCAGTCTGGAAATGCGCAACCGCTACGGTCGCAGGTTCGAATCCTGCCTCGGGCGTGGATGTGTGTGATATCCTTAGGTTAGTTAGGTTTAAGTAGTTCTAAGTTCTAGGGTACTGATAACCTCATAGTGCTCAGACCCATTTGAACCATTTGAACCACCATTTGCGACTTCAGTGGTGTCAATCGAGAACTCATTGGGGCGCAGTGTGGATATCTACTGTCTTTCCTGATGAAAGCTGGTTCTGCCTCGGTGCCAGAGATGGCCATGTGTTGGTTAGAAGGAGACTAGTTGAGGGCCTGCAACCAACCTGTCGGGATGCCAGACACACTGCACCCACACCTGGAGTTATAGTCTGGGGTACGGTTTCACATGACACCAGGAGAACTCTCATGGTCATCCCCCCACATACTGACTGTAAATTTGGACGTTAGTCTGGTGATTCGATTTATTGTGTTGCGATTGAGGAACAGCATTCCAGAGGGTGTTTTCCAACAAGATAGCGCTCGTCCACATACCGCTGTTGTAACCCAAAATGCTCTACATAGTGTCGACATGCTGCCTTGGTTAGCTCGATTACCAGATCTGTGAAAAGTCGAGTAGATATGTGACATCACAGGACGACAACTCCAGCGTCATCCACAAACCTTGGGCTCTTTGCTGTTCCTTATCTATATAAACAATTTGGGAGACAATCTGATTAACCGTCTTAGGTTGTTTGCAGACGACGATGTCGCTTAACGACTAATAAAGTCATCAGCAGTTGAAAACAAATTGCAAAACGATTTAGAAAAGATATCTGAATGGTGCGAACATTGGCAGTTGACCCTAAATAACGAAAAGTGTGAGGTCATCCACATGAGTGCGAAAAGGAATTCGTTAAACTTCAGTTACACGATAAACCAGTCAAGTCTAAAGGCCGTAACTCCAACTAAATTCATAGGGATTACAATTACGAACAAATTAAATTGTAGGGAACACACAGAAAATGTTGTGGGGAAGGCTAACCAATGACAGTGATTTATTGGCAGGACAGCTATAAAATGTGGCTGATCTACTAAAGAGACTGCCTACTCTAAGTTTGTCCCTCCTCTTTTAGAATACTGCTGCGCGATGTGGTATCCTTACCAGATAGGACTGATGGAGTACATCGAAAAAGTTCAAAGAAGAGAAGCACGTTTTGTATTATCGCGAAATATGGGAGAGAGTGTACTGAAATGATACAGGATTTGCGCTGGCCATCATTAAAAGAAAGGTGTTTTTCGTTGCTAGGGGATCTTCTCACGAAATTCCAATCACCAACTTTCTCCTATGAATGCTACAATATTTTGTTGACACCGACCTATACAGGAAGAAACGATCATTACGATAAAACAAGGGAAATCAGAGCTCGTACAGAAAGTTGTAGGCGTTCGTTTTCTCCCTCGCAATCCGGGATTGGAATAGTAGAAAATTGTGAAGGTGGTTCGATGAACTCCCTGCGAGGCACTTAAATGTGATTTGCAGAGTATCCATGTAGATGTAGATGTAGGAATCTCGTTAACCGTCCCTCTATTGACCAACCAGTGCAACAGGCATGGGATTGCATTCCACAAACTGAAATCCGGGTACAGTACAACACAATACATGCACGTTTCGATCCTTGCATTCAACATTTTGGCGGTTACAACGGTTATTAATGTATGAGCATTTCACATTTGCAACGGCTTATCTCGCACTTAGATTAACCCCTGTGATCTTGCAATGTTATTCACTTAAATATGTTACCCAGCCAAATGTATTCCAGAAATTTCATTACTGTACATTAATTACTCATTCATGCTGTGATCTTTTTTGCTTTAGTGTATGCTGTACACTGATAAGCCTAAACATTATGACTACTGCCCAGCGCGAGGCTGAAGGCCTGCTGGTGGTACTGTGGGCACGTGACGCAGTAATGAAAGAATGTAAGCGGAAGAGAGACGAATGGGCAGTCGTTGTATCGAAGATACGGGCCGAAAATGTGGAAATCCACTGATATAAGCGGTTTTGGCAAAGGGTACAGTCATTAGTTAAATCTTCTGAGCTAAAAGCGAAATGCCAGGATGAAGAATTATTACTATTCGACCACGGCCTCTTAGCCCAGCAGTTTTAATTAATGAAGAAGCCCGTCGTGAAAGCCTACACGTTATGATCAAAGAGCACATTGTTGTGGCGCTGCGGCTGGAAACGAGAAACTCTGAAACGACTTAGCTGGTCGCTTGTTGGCGTACTACTGTCGTGAAGGATGATGAAGTAACGAGTAGGCATGATACTGCAGATCCACGTCTCATCATAAAACGCAGAGGTCGGAGGAATCACCAACGTGTAACCCGGATAGGCAGCGATCTGTGGCAGATCTGACGACAGACTACAACGCTGGTGCAGGCAAAAGTGTTTCGGAGCACGATACCATGGTTCATCAAGACTAGTGACTGGCGTATTGTGACGAGCCACTTGCTCGGCCACCATTGACTAGACGTTTTCAATTGGTGAGAGATCTGGAGAATGTGCTGACCAGGGCAGCAGTCGAACATTTTCTGTATCCATAAAGGCCCGTAAAGGATCTGCAACATGCGATCGTCCATTATCCTGCTGAAATGTAGGGTTTCGCAGGGATTGAATGGAGGGTAGAGCCAGGGGTCGTAACACATCTGAAATGTAAGGTCCACTGTTCAAAGGGCTGTCAGTGCGAACAAGACGTGACCGAGACGTGTAACCAATGGCACCCCATACCACCACGCCGGGTGATGCGCCAGTATGGCGATGACGAATACACGCTTCCAATGTGCGTTCACCGCGATGTCGACAAACACCGATGCGACCATCATGATGCTGTAAACAGAACCTGGATTCATCCGAAAAAATGACGTTTCGCCATTCGTGCACGAGATGCGGCGTCAAGGGTAACCGCAGCCATGGTCTCCGCGCCGATAGTCCATGCTGCTGAAAACGTCGTCGAACTGTTCGTGCAGATGGTTGTTGTCTTGCAAACGTCTCCATCTGTTGACTCAGGGATCGAGACGTGGCTGCACCATCCGTTACAGCCATGCGGATAAGATGCCTGTCATCTCGACTGCTAGTGATACGAGGCTGTTGGTATCCAGCACGGCGTTCCGTATTACCCTCCTGAACCCACCGATTCCATATTCTGCTAACAGTCATTGGATCTCTACCAACGCGAGCAGCAATGTTGCGATACGATAAACCGCAATCGCGATAAGCTACAATCCGACCTTTATCAAAGTTGGAAACGTGATGGTACGCAATTGTCCTCCTTACCCGAGGCATCACAACAACGTTTCACCAGGCAAAGCCGGTCAACTGCTGTTTGTGTATGAGAAATCGGTTGGAAACTTTCGTCATGTCAGAACGTTGTAGGTGTCGCCACCGGCGCCAACCTTGTGTGAATGCTCTGAAAAGCTAATCATTTGCATATCACATCATCTTCTTCCTGTCGGTTAAATTTCGCGTCTGTAGCACGTCATCTTCGTGGTGTAGCTATTTTAATGGTCAGTAGTGTATGTTGACCCAGCGACATCGCCAGTTATGATTGCAGTGGTCACAGCATCACCGAGTTTTCACTGTCAATCAATAGAAACGTGTCGCTTGTCGGATAAATCGCACTGTTTGTTGCACCAGTTCGATGGTTGAGTCCGTACACGCCGGTACCTAGTCGAATGGCTGCACGAAACATGCACTTCGCGCAGATGCAGGCCGGTGAGGGCAGATTCATACTATGGGGTACATTGAGTTGGGCTTGGTATCCGTAGTCGTAATCGAAGGCGTCATGATACCGGTGTACTATGTGAACACTATTGCGGACCACCTGCATCGCCTCACGCTTGAAGTCTCCCTCTACGGCGGTGGCGCCTTGCAGTAGGATACGTGTCCGTATCGCAAGGTGGGGATCGTGTCACAGTGGTTTGATGGGCATTATAGGGAACGCACACTGATGTCTTGGCCAACAAATATGCCTCATCTGTACCAACTGGAACACGTACCTGTGAACAACCATTCCGTAAAGTTTGGAAGGTAGGAGACGAGATACTGGCAGAAGTAAAGCTGTGAGGACGGGGCGTGAGCTGTGCTTGGTCAGCTCAGTTGGCAGCCGGCACGGTAACTCAACGTGTTCGGTCAGAGGGCTAGCTGCCTTCTGTAATAACAACAAAAAAACAGAGTTAATGTATTAACAACGAACTGAAACGGATGTCTTTCGACGTCCGCTCCGAGCACACACAATGAACGCAAACGAACAAAATGAGATTTAAAAAAAAAATTGGTAGAGCACTTGCCCGCAAAGGTCCCGAGTTCGAGTCTCGGTCTGGCACACAGTTTTAATCTGCCATGAAGTTTCAACCATTCTGTAATTTGCGGAAATTGTTTGACCCGCGCTTAGACATCTAGTGGCACATACTTCTCGAATCCCAAGGACTAGCAGAATCCATGCCAAGCAGAATCTCTGCTGTACTGTGTTTGAAACGGGGAACAACACGCTATTCAACAGGTGCTCATAATGTTTTGGTTCATCGGTGTACATTCATTCACTGTGTACGCATGGAAATGTGACACGCAAGTCAAGCTGCAGTTAAATGCTTGTACTTTTGTTTCCGGGTGGTATTTAGGACTGCCCCACTTCAGCACCTCTGCGCATCATAAAGTATCGCCTTGTTCTGGAGGTGGCAGAGCGAAAGTGTGGCCTCTGGTCGGTAGTTACTGAGGGTGACGCCCACCGACACAATGGGAAGGCGTGTGCTGGGCGTTAGGCGGCCTGCTGCTTTCGCAGACCACAAACAGTCCCGCAAGAACAAAACAACTCCTAAATAACTGTTTCTTAAGTACTGCCGCCCACGGAATGTGCAAAAAAATAACGGGATTTTCGTTTTTTAAATTTTTTTTGGAAAGAATTTCATTTAATCATCTACATCAGTTATCAGCTTCTAAACTTTGCACATTAGATATTATACACTTATACTTGCGCTTCTTCCAATCCCCCAAACACATCTAGAATTCCATCCTTCGGGCAGCATTTACACTGAAGTGCCAAAGAAACTGGTATAGGCATGCTTATTCAAATACAGAGATATGTAAACAGGCAGAAGACGGCACTGCGGTCGGCGAAGCCTATATAAGACAAGTGTCTGGCGTAGTTGTTAGATCGGTTACTGCTACTATAATGGCAGGTTATAAATATTTAAGTGAGTCTGTACGCGGTAATATAGTTGGCGCACGAGCGATGGGACACATCATCTCTGAGGTAGCGAGAAAGTGGGAATTTTCCCGTACGAATATTTCAAGAGTGTGTCGTGAATATCAGGAATCCGGTAAAACCATCAGATCTCCGACATCGCTGCGGCCGGAAAAAGATCCTGCAAGAACGGGACCAACGACGACTGAAGAGAATCGTTCAACGTGACATAAGTTCAATCCTTCCTTAAATTGCTGCAGATTTCAGTGCTGGGCCATCTACAAGTGTCAGCGTGCGAAATATTGAACGAAACATCGTCGATAAGGGCTTTCGAAGGCGAAGGACCACTCGTGTACCCTTGATGACTGCACGACACAAAGCTTTACGCCTCGCCTGGACCTGTCAACTTAGACATTGGACTGTTGATGGCTGGAAACATGTTGCCTGTTCGGACGAGTCTCGTTTAAAATTGTATCGAGCGGCTGGACGTGTACGAGTATGGAGACAACCTCATGAATCCATGGACCCTGCATGCCAAAGGTTCAACCTAGTGGGGGCTCTGTAATGATGTGGGGCGTGTGCAGTTGGAGTTATATGAGACCCCTGATACATCTAGATACGACTCTGACTGGTGACACGTATGTAAGCATCATGTCTGATCACCTGCATGCATTCATGTCCATTGTGCATTTCGACGGACTTGGGCAATTCCATCAGGACAATGCGACACACCAGACGTCTATAATTGCTACAGAGTGGCTCTTTTGAGTTTAATCAGTTAGGATGGCCACAAAACTCCACGAACATGAACATTGGTGAACATATGTGGGATGCCTTGCGACGTGCTGTTAAGAAGAAATCACCATCCCCTCGTACTCTTACGGATTTATGGACAGCTCTGCAGGATTCATAGTGTCAACTCCCTCCAGCACTACTTCAGACATTAATCAAGTTCATGCCACGTAGTGGTGTGGTACTTCCCGTTTTCGGGGGTAACCTACACGGTATTTGGCAGGTGTACCAGTTTCTTTGGCTCTTCAGTGTATAATAACTTAAAGCGGATCACATCCGAACGTAGTAGACCCCAGTGCGTACTACAAGTCAAGATTGCGTCCGACTTCCGCGCAAATTTTTTCGAGCGATGTAATACCAAACAACGAGAGCGTGCAACAGTAAATGGCTGGGGGGCGTGCCTCTCTTAGTTTTTACTGCTTCTGTGGTGCGTCTCCACCGGTAAAAATGTGTACCTCTGTTCATCACTGTTAAATGCCACCGTGATAAGTACAGGGGTAGGAGTGCCACCATTGGATGCTGTATGCTAAGAAAAAAGATCACTTGGACTAATAACTCGGTATTTCTCGATGTAAGCGAGAAATCAGCCGAAAAATCACCCTAAGTACAAACCAACCTATTCTTAGTGAACTGCTTTTCGATCTAATAAGCAAATCAAGATGTAAATAATCTTAATTACAGACCGCTGATGATTCTTTACCTCAATAAAGCGAAACGCGTCTGGTGAAAAAATCACGCATTTTGTAGTTGCAACGAGGGATAAAAAATACCCTCATGAATTATTGAAGATATCTGGAATGCCTTGCAACGTGCTGTTCAGAAGAGATGTACACGCCTAGTACTATTACGGATTTATGGTCAGCCCTGCAGGATTCGTGGTACGAGTTCCCTCCAGCACTATTTCAGACATTAGTCGAGTCCCTGCCACGTCGTGTTGCGGCAATTCTGCGTGCTCGCGGGGGCTTACACGATATTAGGCAGGTGAATCAGTATTTTTGGCTCTTCAGTGTAGGTACCTCAGCGATGCCTTTTTAGTATCATCTTATGCTTGTAAAATGAAGGTGCTTTAAACTTTTCTTCATTTTTGCGAAAGGAAAAACCTCGGGGGGGGGGGGGGGGGGGGCAGTATGCTTAGCGAATATGGGCGATGCGACATCGTTATAGAACGTTACTGATCTGCAAGGTGAATAGGTGCATTAGCGTCTTGCAAAAGCAATGAAATATATCGCTACAAATCAGCTTGCTGTCCTTTCTCCGTTCTTGGCTAACCAAAATGCTTCCATTGCTGAGCCTTAGTTTCGACGTGCTATCCTTAAAGCCATGTGTCATCACTCTTTATGAGACGTTTCAGTAGTTCTGTCGTTGACTTCATCTAGCGATTCCTGGGCAACTTTCATTGGTCGGAGCTTTTGTTAGAAATTCAACAATTTGAGAACAAATTTTGCTGTCACTCGTTTCATGACCAAATCTCCGAGAAAACTCGTAGCATGAGCCACATGGTATGACAATATCGTTAGCGATTTCCCTTATTGTTTTTAGACGATCGTTGATAATCAAATCTTTAACTTTTTCTACATTTTCAGTTTCATTGGTTGTTGATATGCTGGGGCGTCCAGGAGGTCGCGATATTCAACGTCTTCGCGGCTTTTTTCGAAACGATTTTTTTTACCAAAACAACGAGAAAACAGTACGAATCGGACTAACACAATACGCGCAATTAGAAAACTAGATTCCAAACATAATATGAGCTAACAATTATGCGCGAACTAGACAATGTGAAATGTCGTTATTACTTGTATTTAGCTGCCTTCCTGTTGCATTAATAGATTGAATTAGGAGAAAATGACGATCAGTAGCCTTTCACAAGTGTAATAGTTTCCTCACTTTTCAGCATTCTAAACGATCGCCATTATTCGAGCAGTCTAGCATGTACGGAGTTTTCTCTATTTGTTTTTGTTGTTGCGGTCTTCAGTCCACATACTGGTTTGATGCAGCTCTCCATACTACTCTATCCTGTGCAAGCTTCTGCATCTCCAAGTAACTATTGCATCCGACATCCTTCTGAATCTGCTTGGTTTATTCATCACTTGGTCGCCCTCTACGATTTTTATTCTCCGTGCTAATCACACACTAACATAGTGAGTGAGGTAAATATAGGAAAGGCTGGGAAAATGCCTGCCGACTATATAATAACTCCCAACTGCTTCGATAAGCCTTACAACATAATAATTGGAAATAGGGAGCAGTGGTAAAAACCAGTTCGACACCGTAGGGGGGACATCGTTTGGTTCATCGATGGGTCGAAAACAGACCAAGGCGTTGGGGCAGGGGTGTACGGGGTTGAGCCAAGACTGGAGAGCATCATCTCTCTAGGAAAACTGGCCCCTGTATTACAAGCTGAAATTACTGCAATCAGGGTATATGTGGAGGAGAATATGCGTAGGTGCTACAATGACCATAGCATCTATATCTATTCAGCAATGGCGTAGCGTGGTTGTAAAGGTTGGGGAGACTCTACATTTATTATAGGGAGACAAAATAGTACAATAAACAATAATTTAAAGAAATGAAACAAAATGCATCAAATAAAACAACACCAATAACTACTACTACTACTACTACTACCACTACCACTACCACCGCCACTAATAATAATAATAATAATAATAATAATAATAATAATAATAGCTAACTTGTTCAAGAAAGGATGACAAATTTGTAGAACTCTAGCAGCAAGAGAAGAAGTACTTATATTTTATTGTACACAAGTGCAATGCGCCTGTCTTTTCTTTCCACGAATGAGTCTATAACTCGGTCTACAAAGATCTGATCACTGGATAGCTCTCCAAGTAGCGTCTTTTCTGTTGCTAACGTGATCAAGCACGACAGCCGGGTGTGGGACATAAAATTCCATAAATAATTCTTCACTCTTTTAAGAGTACTCATGCTTCGTTCACTGCTTGCTGTAGCTGCGGGTAGGGTCAAAACCAAACGCAGGAACTTCGTTGTTTCTTCATAAACAGAGTCTAAATCATTGTTGACAATGTACTTTAAGAGTATTCTTGGAGATAAGTGTTTTTTCACATCAGCGTATATGTTACACAGTGCATTTTCAAGTTGTTCTTGTTGGAAAAAAGGGTACTGTTGTAACAACTGAAGCAGTTTCAACTTTGGGAATTCTTTTTGATAGTTCGGGAAACACTCTTCGTTCAAAAGTTCACAAACTGAATTTGGAGAAACTCTTGAAACCTTCTTTCCATCTGAACAATTTGCAAATCCAGTATCTCGTAAGTTAGTGCCCTGAGAGATGTCTTTTGACTGTCACGGAATGATAAATTGCCATTCAAACACAAACTGCATTTAATGCATTCATCAACGAATGTTTCCGTTCTTAGTTATCGTAAGTTTCTAAAAACAGTTCTTATTTATCGTGGCAAGCAGTTATACTGACAGACTTTGACTGAAGAACATTAAAGAAATGAACAACATAAACAAAGCACCCTCTGTAGAAACAAATCAAGTAGACAAACGTAGGATCATACATCCGTCGTTTCATTCTCACAGCACAGCTCAAAGATTCTGGGTCCCACTGAGAGTCTGTATCATCAATTATATAATTAAAAACACTATATAGCTCCGAAAAATTACTAGATATTGTTGAAACTGCCCTGGAATGAAAGTTCCAGCGAATGTTGCTTGCATGTGGCAGTTTAAATACTTTCTCAGTTCGCAATACAGTTCGTTTTGATGATTTGCTGAAAAACGAATGGAATGCAGTAAAATCACTTATAAACATGCGTACCTGTTGTATGATTTTGGAGGCATGTAACAGTACCAAATCCAGGTGGTGTGCGTAACAATGAATAAACAGCGCATAGGGACAGAACTGCTTCATCAATTGTTGTTGTCCTCTTTCTCTGCCCACCATTACTGAAGCGCCATCATATGTTTGACTAACCACTTTTCTTTCCACATTCCATTCTTTCAAAACTGTATGAATAATGTTTGACAAACCTTCAGCAGTTTTATCTTCAGAAACATCGTAAAATCCAACGAATGTTTCCTCAATTTTGTCTGCAAGACAGTATCTGAATATTATACTCATTTGACTTTTGCATGACACGTCGAATACTTCATCAGCTTGAATCGAAATGAAACTGCAATTCTGAATTTCAGATATTATTTTCTCATTAACTGCCAGAGTTATCATTCCTATTACATCATTCTGTGTAACTGGAGATGTTCCTTTAAAGGTTGAAGATGATGACAGATGGTCTTGGATTAACTGCTCTCCTTGAACTAGTAAATCCAACAATTCCAGATAGTTACCTTTGTACCTGGAGGATTCATCTTCTCGATGGCCGTGAAAGACTAGTTCTTGTCTACAAAGAAATACAATTGCCTGAATAATACAAGCCAATACTCTCCTATTGGATGCAACTTGTTCGTTGTATTTTATTGCTGTCAGACGAGATGCTTCAGAAAGGGCGTGCTCAATTCTACTTCTCCCCAATAACTGAAATGATTCTTTGTTCTGCAGGTGACGTTTTGATATCTGATGCTTTGTGGCTTTCCGGTCAAAGTTCTTTATTGTACAAATGCCCTCATTGCACCATTCCTTCTCACCACCAAACAGAAGACATGCTGTTGTTGTGGCCTTCAGTCCTGAGACTGGTTTGATGCAGCTCTCCATGCTACTCGATCCTGTGCAAGCTTCTTCATCTCCCAGTACCCACTGAAATCTACATCCCTCTGAATCTGCTTAGTGTATTCATCTCTTGGTCTCCCTCTACGGTTTTTACCCTCCACGCTGCCCTCCAATACTAAATTGGTGATCCCTTGATGCCTGAGAACATGTACTACCAACCGATCCCTTCTTCTAGTCATGTTGTACCACAAACTCCTCTTCTCCCCAATTCTATTCAATACCTCCTCATTAGTAAAATCCATAACAAGACATATATAACAATATAATTTGTTAATAACTGCATTCGCAGTCAGCCAAGTATACTTTTCGTACCAGGCTGTCTGAAAAGTGAGTTTTTGTTTGGCTTCACTTAAAACTACACTGAGAATAGGAGTAGGTCATTTGTCCTTCAATTCGCACTTTTTTCGCAAGGTACGTTAATGTAGAAAAAGGCGTTTTTAATAAAAATTCTATAAGGTGTTCAGTTGCTCGCTCACTCATGTTGGCGACACAACGAAAATATACACTAAAATCACACAAGAATGACTATCAACACAAACCGCGCGACTGTTCACTTCCGTGTTAAAAGCCAGCATAGAAGCGGCAGAGACTAGTCTCGATACCTGCTAGCAAGTGCAGCGCACCGGCCTTCGTGATAGAGGGGAAATGGAGGGGGCGCAGGCGCACACAGCCAGGTAAGGGAAGGGATGCAGAGACTGAGAGCAGTCGAGTCTCAAGCAGGCAAATATACGAATACTCTGGGTGCGGCAAGGGCTACAAGACTGATGTCTTCGCACATTTGGAATCTGTTAGCAGAAAGTTATTTATATTTTTGTTATGAATTACTATTGTATCTTTTTTAGGCACGAATACAAGGGAGACTAAGTCTCAAAGTCTCCCCTCACGCTACGCCACTGCAGTATTCAGACAGCCAGGCAGCCCTGAAATCCTTGGCAGATCCTGCAACAAAATCTAAGATTGTTGCAGATTGCCATAGGGCTCTGGTGGAGCTAGGAGGAAGCAATAGTGTAAACGTAGTGTGGGTCCCTGGCCATTCATGGATCTGTGGCAATGAGCAAGCCGATCCCTTCGTCTAGTCAAGTTCTGCCACAAATTCCTATTCTACCCAATTCTATTCAGTACCTCCTCATTAGTTACGTGATCTACCCATCTAATCTTCAGTATTCTTCTGTAGCACCACATTTCGAAAGCTTCTATTCTCTTCTTGTCTAAACTATTTATCGTCCATGTTCCACATCCATACAAGGTTACACTCCATACAAATACTTCTACAAAAGACTTCCTGACCCTTAAATCTATACTCAATGTTAACAAATTTCTCTTCTTCAGAAACGCTTTTCTTGCCATGGCCAGTCTACTTTTTATATCCTCTCTATTTATAAGCAGTAAATTCGAACACACAACAATATTTTCACCCTATTTAAACAGTTAACAGTAGAGATAGCATTCGCAGGAGGAAACGTGCTATTCTTCGTATGTGAGAGAAAATTTGCAGGGTAATTATCAACGAACGACAGTCTCGTCAGTGAAGTTATGAAGTGTTGATGCAGAGTATGACAACTAACTCAAATAAAAGTGATGGCGTCGTTATTTTCCTGCGGAATATTCGTTGTTACATATGTTTCGGGTGATGTTTCCGCCCTGTCCGCACAACATACTGCGTATCATCTCTCGAATAGTAACAAACAGAAACTGCTAATGTCTACCAGCAAGTCTGCACTGCGGGAACTCTATAATCAGCGAAAAAATATTTCGGAGACAATGAAACTGATCTAAAAGATGACTGCAAGATCACCAGTAAACATTGGCAGTTATCCTAAATTGAAATATGGATGTCTATAACATCATGATATCCAATAAAATGACACTTGATGTTCCTTTGGGTCGTAAATAACTCGGAGCGCAATGCGTTCTCAAAGACACCTTGCGATTAACATCGTCTCCGGCGTATGGCCAAAGCGAAAAATACCTACTAATATGCCACAACAAGATGAGAACAGAAACTTCTGAAACGTGATGTTACAGAAGAAAGCTGAGGATATGACAAATAATGAAGAGGTACTGAATCTTCACAAAAGAAGACGAACTAAATATTCCAGAATTCGAATCGATAACAGCTGCCAACATGAGTAACGTGGAAGTAAATATCCTCGGAGTAGTGAAGCAACTTAAATCACTTGATAAAAGCAAGTCTTCTGGTCCAGACTGTATAACAATTAGGTTCCTTTCACAGTATGCTGATGCATTAGCTCCATGCTTAACAATCATATACAACCGTTCGCTCGACTAAAGATCTGTACCCAAAGACTGGAAAGTTGCACAAGTCAAACCAATATTCAAGAAAGATAGTAGGAGCAATCCACAAAATTACTGGCCCATATCTTTAACGTCGATATGCAGCAGGATTTTAGAACATATATTGTGTTCCAACATAACGAATTACCTCGAAGAAAACGGTCTATTGGCACACAGATAACATGGGTTTAGAAAACATCGTTCCTATGAAACACAACTAGCTCTTTATTCGCATGAGGTGTTGAGTGCTATTGACAAGGGATTTCAGATCGATTCAGCATTTGACACTGTACCACACAAGCGGCTCCTAGTGAAATTGTGTGCTTATGGAATATCGTCTCAGTTATGTGACTGGATCTGTGATTTCCTGTCAGAGAGGTCACAGTTCGTAGTAACTGATGGAAAGTCATCGAGTAAAACAGAAGTGATTTCTGGCGTTCCCCAAGGTAGTGTTACAAGCCCTTTGCTGTTCAAAATGTTCAAATGTGTGTGAAATCTTATGGGACTTAACTGCTAAGGTCATCAGTCCCTAAGCTTACACACTACTTCACCTAAATTATCCTAAGGACAAACACACACACACCCATGCCCGAGAGAGGACTCGAACCTCCGCCGGGACCAGCCGCACAGTCCATGATTGCAGCGCCCTAGACCGCTCGGCTAATCCTGCGTGGCGCCCTTTGCTGTTCCTTATCTATATAAACGATTTGGGAGACAATCTGAGCAGTCGTCTTCGGTTGTTTGCAGATGACGCTGTCGTTTATCGACTAATAAAGTGATCAGAAGATCAAAACAAACTCGAAAAAGATTTAGAAGAAATACCGGAATGGTGCGAAAAGTGGCAGCTGACCTTAAATAACGAAAAGTGTGAGGTCATCCAGAGGAGTGCAAAAAGGGACTCGTTGAACTTCGGTTACACGATAAATCAGTCTAATCTAAAAGCCGTAATTTCAACTAAATATCTAGGTATTACTATTACGAACAACTTAAATTGGAAGGAACACATAGAAAATGTTGTGGGGAAGGCTAACCAAAGACTTCGTTTTATTGGCAGGACACTTAGAAAATGTAACAGATCTACTAAGGAGACTGCCTACACTACGCGTGTCCGTCCTCTTTTAGAATACTGCTGCGCGGTGTGAAATCCTTACCAGATAAGACTGACGGAGTACATCGAAAAAGTTCAAAGAAGGGCAGCACGTTTTGTATTATCGAGAAATATGGGACAGAGTATCACTGAAATGATGCAGGATTAGGGCTGGAAATCATTAAAAGAAAGGCTTCTTTCGTTGCGACGGAAGCTTCTCACGAAATTCCAATCATCACGAACTTTCTCCCCCGAATGCGAAAATATTTTGCTGACACCGACTGACATAGGGAGGAACCATCACCAACATAAAATAAGGGAAATCAGAGCTGGAACGGAAAGATATAGGTGTTCATTCTTTCCACGCGCTATACGAGATAGGAATGATAGAGAATTGTGAAGGTGGTTCGATGAAACCCTCTGCCAGGCACTTAAATGTGATTTGCAGAGTATCCATGTAGATGTGGATGTAGATTAATCTAATAAAGATAAATTTATAGCACAATTGAGTAACTGAAGGGACAGTTGATGCGACACGACCTTACGTACTGAGGCGTAGTTAATCCGATAGTGGACAGAATTGAAGGAGACTGAAGCTTGATCACAGGAAAGAGATTCAACAGTATGTAGCTTGCTGCATTTATACAGACAGGGAGGGGCTTGCGCATGACAGAGGAGCATTGAGAGCTCAACCAAACCAATCTTGGCGCTGAAGGCTACATCAATAACAACTACGTTATCATGTAATAATACCAGCCCTGTGGCGTTCAACAGGTGGTGCTGGAATTCAAGTTTCCATTCGACACAGATAGCTAGAGAACGCGCGGGATCTGGCGGACTCAATGGTGTGCGCCCACTGAGCCAAGACTCCAGCAGCTCTGGCCCACGAGTGACCTCGGCGCCACCATAGAGGACGGCTGGCGGCGGACACACGTCCACTTACACTTATCATTACGTTTGTGCTCAGTACAACGACCCTCATCCTAGCTGTTATCGTATGAGCTGTCCCCTCGTTCTTGCTGCATTATTTTTAGTGAGTCTTTGCACCACTCCGTGTACAGGCCACAAGTGACCCATCGGGACCATCCGACCGCCGTGTCATCCTTAGGAGAGGATGCGGATAGGAGGGGCGTGGGGTCAGCACTCCGCTCTCCCGGTCGTCATGATGGTATTCTTGACCGAAGCCGCTACTATTCGGTCGAGTAGCTCCTCAATTGGCATCATGAGGCTCAGTGCACCCAGAAAAATGGCAACAGCGCATGGCGGCCTGGACGGTCACCCATTCAAGTGCCGACCACGCCCGACAGCACTTAATTTCGGTGATCTCGCGAGAACCGGTGTTACCACTGCGGCAAAGCCTTTGCACGCTTGGAAAAATACAAGTTACGTAAATCTTCTGTTTGCTGCGTTAACTTGTTCGCTAACCATTTCTTATCCTGTCCAGCTTCCCTACGACGACAGATTTCGCACCGCTCTGTAGCCCGCCTCTCCTTACCGTTGCCTACGAAGTCGTAAGCAGCAACAGCAGCAGCAGCAGCAACAACAACAACAACAGCGCTGTCTTTCGCGTCTTAAGTGACAAGCGTGCTGCGTCCTCCGTAGACTTTCCCAGTAGCTGTCATGCTAACAACAGCGGCAACACTGCTCGGATAAGTGCGTGTAGCAGGAATAACGCGGCAAGACGCGCGCGCACTATGGAGCTCCTACCCGGTCGGCGGCGTTGCAGATGGTTAAGCACAGGCGGGCGGCGAGGGGAGGCGCCTATTTCCGCCCCTCACTACGGGGCAATCTGAGGAAATTGGCCGGCGCCGGGTTTTAATGCAAATCCTGGGGATCCCTGCGGGGAGAGGGCCGTCTGTGAATTTTCACTCGCCCCCCGCCGCGGAGGAGGGATTAGTCTCGCTCGACTAATCCGCGGTAGCGGCGGCGAAGCATGTTCCCGACACGCCGATGTGTCGTTGCCTGGTACGACGGTATTCAAATTTTATTGTGGCTGGCTACGTCATCTTACGTACACGACACTGATGTGCTGGTAAGGTTGCTACCAAATACATTACTTTGCACTGACGTAACTAGGGTACGGCAGGCGGTGCGCGTGCTCCAGTCGTAGTCTTGCTACAGTGATTTTCACAAGATATCCCGATTTTTAGTAGTGTCATGACCCGTCCCAGTCAAGCCATACGCAGGACACCAATATCTCTACTTGTAGACAGTGCTAAAAATTCGAAATGTAATGCGGGTTCACTTGAAAACTAGTCGAGTGGATTTAAGCACCGAGCTGAGTTTCTGAACGCGTCGTTGGCGGCAACCAAGATAGAATACGGCGTGTCCAGGAGGATGATGATGATTGGTTTGTGGGGCGTTCAACTGCGCGGTGATCACCGCCCGTACAAATTCCCTACCTTTGCTCAGCCCAGTCTCGCCACTTTCATGAATGAGGATGAAATGATGAGGACAACACAAACACTCAGTCATCTCGGGGCAGGTGAAAATCCCCGACCCCGCAGGGAATCGAACCCGATACTCCGCGCTCGGGAAGCGAGAACGCGACCGCGAGACCACGAGCTGCGGGCGGTCCAGGAGGAGATGGTGATCAACCGATGAACAGTACGAAGTCCTCAGCCCATGCTCGTTTCGAAACATTCAGTCGAGTGGCTTCCGTTGTCATGTTATTACCACTTCGCCGCTTCTTTTCTGAATCGTGTTCTCAAGAAAGAATCCCCACCCTGTAGTTTAATGTGCGCTGATTTGAAATTTCCTGGCAGCGAAATGCAGGTAGAAGATGAGACAGACCTGAGAGAGCAGGTCATGAGTTGTGCATGGATAGCTCAGTCTGTTGAGCACTTACCGGCGAAAGGCAAAACTCCCAGGTTTGAGTTCCGGTGTGGCACACAGTTTTAATGTGCCAGGAATTCCCAAATCAGTGATTCTCAACTTTCTTCCCTGTTGGCCCGCAGACTGGCCGCGGTTTCTGTTGTAGGATCGTTCAGCATATTGGTAATTTGTGAGGAAGCGTGTTGTAAATTTTTTATTACCATCCTGAAGTTGTTACTTTTGATGAACAAAACACTGCTGTTAACTTCATTTGAACCAGGATATCAGTTTTCTTCATAACATGTTGTAAAGAAATGCTTGCATGATGCCTTAATGTCCTTTTTACGTCCCGACTTTTAAATCCTTCTACCGCCGATGTTTTAAATCACCAGTCCCTAAGCCCCGAGTTCCTACGAACGAGCTGTATTTGGCGCTCGTTCTGTGAGGCACCAGTTTTCAGATGGGTAAAAAAATAAACTAATTAAAAAATTAAAAAATACCCGAATATGTGCTAAGGAAAAGGGGAATAGGGAATGCGAAGGAAGATGGGGAAGAAGAGGGAGAGGAAATGCTGAAATTCCTGGAAACGACTCTTCTGAATGAAACATAAGGAAAGTTGAAGTGTCTTTTGTACTCAAGAGTGTTGTGGTACGACGTTGGCAAGGAGGACTTAAAGAGAAAATGCAAAAGTTTTGCAAAATTTACAGCGATGGTGTGGATTGTGAAAAACGGTATGCAGGATGTTGCTCTCAAGCCTCGATTCCATTAAAACTGCCAAGGCCAGAAGAACCCTTGCAGTCCATTGTTGATGAAAGTGTCTACCCAAAAATAAGTTAAAAGTAGCCATACAAATCATGCTGCCATCCGCTGTCTCCATCTCTTGCGCGAGAGATCCTGTAGCAAACTGAAGCGCATACTTATATATCTCAGAACATCATGGATAAACTCGACTCAGTGACCGTTTAGTATTGAAAGGAGCGGACACAGAACAGTTTAATTCAAAGACGTGATATGCGCCATGGATCATGAAAAGTCTTTTATGTGTAAGATATCTGTGACCATAAAAATGGCCAAAATTTTAATAATCTTTATATTACTCTTGTTAAAAGAAACATATATTCAACCATTCGCTGCAACGAACAGTTTGCTATATATTATTTTACAGTTTTAATGTAGTTAAGATGCAACGAGAGCTCACAATCTCTTAAAAAAGACGTAGTTACCATGCAGGAGAAAGAATTTTGTGGAAAAAATTGAGTCTCAGTATATGTTATCTGGGTTAAAACATTATGCAGACTGATTTTAGAAACTTAATTTCACCATGTTTACTTCTTTTAGTTTAATTTTCGATTTCTTGCTATGATCAATGATTTGAGCAGCCAAATCATAAAAATAACTAATTACTCCTAATTATTTAAACTCTGGCTCTTTGCAATTCCAGAGCAACTGACAAGTGCTGAAGTTTTGCTTGGTTTGAAGTTTATAACTGGGAGTTTTTAGACTATTTATCTAAACAGCTAAAGAGAAGAGACGGCAGAGGGCGAAACACGTTGCCGACACTTAACTTACGCCTTTAGAATAACAAGGGGAACGAGGAGCTCAAAATTGGGCCCCGTGGCGTAAGTTATTCTTCGTAAAGGCACAGCAGGCCAACATACGGAATGTGACCTTACTGCCAGACAAAACGTCTTATCTCTAGCCGAGATCGTACACTGAATGCTCTCGATCACGAGTGGGAGACTCAACGATGTGAACTGCCGAACCACTCGGTGCAGAACAGAGTCTACTTTTTCTTGTGTTCCAGAAGTTTGTTTGCGCGTTTGGTTAAGATCAGGTCGTTCCGCAAGCCTGCTGCAAGGTATGTGATCTACGTGTCTGATTTTAATAAGCTGGCCTTGGCTTTCTGATCCAACAGAGAAATTTCTGAGTTTGTCGCGCCGTCAAGAGTAATATGTATGGTGGACGTGCTTCTGGGACACATCAGTTATTTTTAAGGTATAATTTGAATGTAGATAAAGCTGGAACCACTGGAAATTATAAGAAATCATGGAAGGTGCACTCATGGTAGGAGAAATGTAATTAGAAAGTTAACGGGTGCATACACTACGTAAACTGTAAAACCGTAACAAGTACAATGATGATACTTCCGATAGTCGCTAATTTCAGGTGGATAAGTTGTAAGATACTGAGCCCTGCCTATGTTCATTTTCTGGAATTTAATCTGACCGCCATTATTCGATATCAAAATGTAAGACTCCGTGGAGATATTTATCCTACAGGTACTCAACGTTTCCTAGACAACTCCATCCCGGTACAATCGACACCTTTTTTCCAGTCGCTGTGCATTTTCCTGCGCTGGAGTTCTATTCTAAGGCAAAATGCGATCTTATATGACCACTTATAAGCAAAAATCCCTGACTAATCTTGTGTAAGGGTTCTTATAATCGCTCAAAACTCAAATGTACTAGGAGTGCTCAATATATAATGCAAGACATTCTTTTTGGTTTTATTCGGAATTCCAACACACCATATTATTCCCCACTTTTTGGCTACAAAACATTTTTCATCATGATAACCGTCCAATGCGACGGCAGTACACCACGTTACTGGGAGGCCTATATACCCAGATGGTACCACTCTACTAGTCTACGTCGGAGCCAACGTCTTACTTTGTCAATAATCTCGCCATCATCCGCGTGCTGCTTCACTGAGCCAACAGATGAAGTCAGAAAATGTCAGATCCCTGCTGAAGGGTGCATGAGGAAGACCAGTCGAACGAGATTTTGTGAGCTTCTGTCGGGTGCGCAGACGTGTGTACGACCATGCATTGTCATGGAGAAGAAGCTCGTTTGCATATTCGTCTCGACAGCCACGCAGAATTTCTTTCTTCAGTTTCTCGAGGGTAGCACAGTACAG